>NW_004955407.1:21461286-21493016 GCF_000276665.1 Chinchilla lanigera
ATGTTTCTGGGAATAGAACAAATGTTTGAATGGTACTAAAGGCACTGTGTGCCTCCAGTTAAACATCATAAATCACTAAAGCAACTTTTAGAAGCAAAATTTCAAGTAAGAGCAGAATTTGAGGGAACGGTAAGTTACTCTCCTGAGATGCACAAGTTAAACATTTTTAGAGCAATGAAATTAGATTGATTGAGGGAAACGTGTCATAAACGCTTCTGTATTTACCTCCTTATATTTTATGCCCTACATCCTGGATCTTATTTATATTTCTTATATGAGTCCACACTTACGAATTCATAACTGCTGGTACTCTCAAAGGCACTCCATTTCTCTATATTTTATGCCTGGCTTTGCTAAATCAATTAAGTTCAATTGAATTTAGCTAAATAAGTCACAAAACTAAACCCAGAAGACCGCATTAACAAAGACATACTGCTGCTTTCACTTTCCATGAATATTTAGTAGCATCCATATTTCCTCAATCTGAAAGCCTATCTGATTTATTACTCAAGTCTGCAAATAGAATAAAATTGATTAGCCTTAAAACAATAACCACCATTATCCAAAGAATAGCAAATGTAGTAAACTGAAGATAGTGGTATTCATGAGAGCCATCCTGGCTTTTCAAACATAAAATTTAAACAGGAGTACGGTGGAGATGTGACAAGGCCTTTCTCCCCCTCCCTCTACCTTGTTCCTGTAGAGTTTATTTTGCACTTAGAAACAGAACCGAACTACACGTGACTTATTTTTGCAACCCAGTGAACAGAGCACTGAGTGTGGGCACCTTTGTGGTAAGGAACCTCTGTCTTTTGAACAATATCACTATGGCACTGGAGGATATTTTAGTGCTTCTTTTGTTTCCCAAACACCAAATTTCCCAGAAGAACTGGCCAATAAACCCGGTAAAACAGGGAAGGTCAAAGCATAAAAATCTAATAGGACCTCAAGGGAAGTGTGGTGCACTGGTGCTTATTACCACTTAAGTCTAGAGGTTGATGAAAGTTTGTAAATTCTGTCACATTCAGTGCTACATCTTGACTGTTCTTCTCTTTCAGACTAATAGTATATCATTTTTTCACCTCAGATAATATTTTAAAAGTCATACATGTAAAAAGTTTTTGGTATTCTTTCAGAGTGGGCAAATCTAGTTTGTTTTATTGACAGTTAAAAAATATTAAATAATAAATTGTGGATGATGCAGGGACTAATTTAAATAATTAATTTATTACTTGCTACAGATTTATAATTTGTATTTATATTTCCCATTGACATCATGAATTATTCTATAAATTTGATTTGCATGGATTAATTAATTTAATCACCTTCTGTAAGTAGGTATTTTACTTTTTCTACCAAAAAAATAAGATATTATGAAAGTTCACTAAAAGCCGGGTGTGGTGGTGCACTCCTGTGATCCCAGCACTCGGGAGGCTGAAGCAGGAGGATTATTGCGAGTTCAAGACCAGTCTGGGCTACAAAGTGAGCTCAAGACAAGCCTGACCTGCATAGTGAGACCCTGTCTAAAAAGACAAAAGATAAAAAGGAAAAGAAAGTTCACTAAGAAAGAAAAAAATTGCCAAATATACGAATATAATTTTTTCTTATAACTCAGAGGTTTAAAAAAAATAAACACAAATTTTGTTGATAAAGATCAAAATCATATATGTATAAAATTGAAATATGATTACAACTATTTTTATGTATTCTCCAAATATATTAACATACATAATCCACTTCTGAGTCACTTTTCCATTCATATTTATCACAAGAATTTACAATATTGATTGCTGGTAATAGTGAGAGTTTGGAATATGACATTTCTTTTAAAATTTATGAATCAAACAAAAGCTAGGAGTGATGTGTTCTTAATACCACTTCAGTAACACCCTCCTTAGAGCTTCTTGTTCAGTATATCTCACACAAACTCAGCAAAGCCAGACCATGTAAATGTTTAAATCAAACTGATTGCAATTCGCTCATTGGAAGGGAAAGTTTATGCCTATGTTGTTCAATCAGTTTTTCATGCCTATATCTTATAATCTGAGCACTTACTTTGAAGGTAACAATATGCAAGTACTAACCGTTGTTACCCTTCTACAATCTTGTTTGAAATTTTATACCATTGTTTTTAATGTTTATTTTTCTTTTCTTTAAAATAAAAAACAAATGAACTACAACTATGTTGTTATTTAAATTATTTTCCATACTTTAACTGCTAATTCCACACATTTTGAAGCTTAATATTCACTTTTCCAAAAGGCATAGGTGATAACAACTAATAATGTCATTATTATCTTCCAGATGGTATTAATTTTAAGATAACACCAGGTATGATATACTTTCTGATATGATTTGTTAAGCTGGATATTAACATAGATCATGCTCACAGATATACAGATAACACAGGAGTTACCTAACAAAAGGCTGTCAGACACAATAGCCATACTGTTAATAATTTTTAATTAGACCTATTTACTATATTCACCTGGATAGTCAGTACCCTAGAGGGGAAAAATAGGAATTTCACAGAGACTTTGTCTCAGTCTACTTTATTGGTCCTGTTTCTGTTATACTTCTGTAACCTGATGATATTATTATCAGGAGTGAAGCATTAGGTTATTCCAGCCCTGTGAAATTACCAGTTTTCATACAACAAATTCTTCCCTGATTTATTCAGAATTGTCCTAGTCTATGTATCACTTGTTCATTTAAGAATTAGAGAAAAGAAAGGAAAAACCTTGGTTTTCTTGGGTGTATGTGGATTTCAAGGTCTGACAAAATATACAACTGATCTCTAATAATAAGTTAATAGATGACTGCATTTTAGAGTTCTTTTCCATGTATTAGCCCACCTTAGAGTCACATAACAATCTATAAGTTAAGGCAAGTGCTAGCATCATGATTTTGCAAAGAAGAAACCATGGCTCAATGTAAACTATGACTGACATTTTCAAGAATCCACTTCCATGATGTTCCTTTATATCATTTTCATTACCTTTTGAGGAGAGTAACTCAGAGATAAAGTTATTCTTTAACCTCTGGGAGCCAGCTATGGTGTGAGAAGACTGAATGCATCAGTATTTATATGACTCCTCAAAAGAATAATTCTTAAAGGAATTTCATATAAATCACTCAGCCAGGTATAAGACATCTTATATGTATCACCTTTTATTATGGTTCAGATGAAATAATCTGCAATATTCAGCCATGATCCCTACAACTTGGTCAGAATGAAGTCCTTATGATGATTCCTTATTTTAGCAGGATTCTACCACTTTTCTCTCACATTGTTCCACATTTAGGTCAGTTCAGTTCTGTGCTAGCATTGACTATTCTCCATAATACCTCAATTTATTTAGTAGGGATTTGGTCTCAAGGCATAGAAGCAGTACAAAAGCTTAAACCTCATCTTAACCCATGCTTCCTTAGGAAAATATTTTGTTCTTAAAGGACTACTTTAATTGTTCTTCATATATTCAAAAAAAGGAGACTTTCCTATCATGAAATATTCTATCAAAAAATTTGACTTTGTTTAGAATAAATGTCCTCTTTCAGTCATTTATTTTTGGTGGAATGAACTGAATTATCAAAAATTTGCTCTCTGTATTTCTTAGCCAACAGCCAGTTGAGACAATTGGGAGAAACCCATCTCCACCCTATTAACTCCCAGAAGAGGCTGTAATTAATATCAACTTCCCATGGTACAGAGGGCATATAACATTTAATGGGACCAAAGTTCTCCAGTAACTGTGCTGCTGGTATTCCCAAACAGCCTCTTTCGATAGCTAGCGTCAAAATACTGAAGAATTTTGAGGCTAAGGTCTTTAAGCTAAAATTCTTGAGACTAAGGTCCTTTGGTTTTCTTCATTGACAAGATCACTTTCTAACCCTTGCAACATAAAATGAAGAATAAAGGGGAGGCAATATCCTCCCACTAGAGCGTGTGCTACCCTGTTATGCCTATGTGCACTTCAGCTCCGACAAGTCTCTCGCTATTGGGGACCAAGGAAGTCAGGACATTCTCTCACTGTGCTGACCTACTTTTGTGACTAGGAATCAGCTGAATTCACCCAAAGCTGTGTCTGCAAAAGTTTAGTAACTCAGGAAGACCCTGTTCTATGCAACATAATGCTTTGGGAACTCTACATTCGGAGCTGTAACTTAAAAATGATATGATATATCCAGGCACAGTGAGTGATTTAGAAGCAGTTTGCATTAAATAATGGATTTCATGCTATAATTAGCATACACTCACTAGTATAAGTATTAAGATAGAAAAACTCATTCCAAACTGCAAATTATTTTCCTAACTTCTCTGTAATAGTGGTTTAATTAATTGAAAATAATTACCTTTCTTTAAGCAGACCTCACAGTTATTTGAAAAATTCCTTCTTTAAATTGTACAGTAGGATAATACTTTTCTTTGGGGGTACCTAATTTCTCAATGGGGAAAATTTAAAATAAATGTTATTTATAAAATATTTATGCCTTTATAAATAACAAGTTATAGGAAGAAGATGCTTCCTATAATTTAAAAAATATACATTTTAATTTTTCTCATTATTATAATAATTTGATTCTATAAATGGATTCATTTTACTAAGTATTTTCTATTATAGCCATTATATTTTCTACACTGAATCTTAATTTCTGAAACAGAATGCTACTTAAAATACCAAAGCCTAGAATAGAATGTGCAGGTTTATAGTACATTAATGATGCTGTATTTTTGTACTCTCAAATTCACCATAAAATTTTCATGATTAGTTCATATTTATTATGTGATTAATCTTCATGTACATTTAAAATCATTTAATTAAAAAAAGTAAAATATAAAAGTGGTCACATCTGAGTTGTGGAATAAATTATTTTTCTTGTTTTCTATTAGTCTACAGTTTTTAATTTAAATACTTATTATCCAAGACCAAAAACAAATGACCTTTATATTCAAATGAAGGATCTGGAAAATTTCCAATAAGATAGAGGTTTTCTTTTGCCATTCATTATTAACCAATTGATAGAAAAAATATTGTTCAATTGAGGGTTTTTAGGAAGACAGCTATGCAGAAGAATTGAGAAATAAGACATACCAGGTGATATCTTTTAAAACCATCTTAATATAGAAGAAAAATTATTTTAACTTCCAAGGTTTTCATTTTCTCACTTAGGTTTCTCACAAATATGTTGGCAAATTTGTTACTTTTCATCATCTTTTGCTATAATTACTCTACTTGTTTTACCTGGTAAAATTGTCCTTTTGATATTTACTATGACATTTAGGACTTTGAGAATAACACCTGTACAACTGTCATCCATTGTTTTCTATGTGCCAAGAATACTACGTATTTCCATCAAAAGTGTCAACAAATTTAGGTTTATTAGCCCAGATGTAAAGTGAAGAAAGGAAGGCAGGTAGGTGTCTTTGTAACAATTTACCTAAGATTCTCTACAAATAAACAGCAGAATTTAAATTCAGGTCTGTTCTCTCCTCAAGGTCATCACTTCACCAACTTCGGGGAGTACAATTTACCTGGCAGGCAGGGGAAAGGCAACTGCATTCCATAAAACACCTCCCTCCTCTGCTTCTGTGGTACTGTCCATTTCTTCTCAATGTACTCCGTGGCCTACAGCTTAATGTGGCCAGTGGCTTGGCCTTCGAGCACAACTGCTAGTGCAGCTGTGATCACAGACTCCTCCATTCCCTCTGTGAACTCATCACTGAACAGACAGCTTCATTCTTGTTGCTAAGAAGGAGGAAGATACCGATTTTAGCTTGCATTGTCATTGTTCTTTTGGACTCAACTCAGAAAAATAACATAAAAATGAGGAAACTGACCTGTCTATGGATTCATCTTTATACAATTTTACTTTAGAGCAGCCACAATCAATGAGAGTTCTGATATTCATATTACACCAGCCACTGGCAGATATTAAGGTTGCTTCACCTCTGCAGGCTGTGTTATGTGAGAGGCTAAATCCCCTGACTTCAGACCCCTGATAATTTAGCATGATGCTGGTGCTGTATGGCTAAACCCCCAGGGAAATTCGCTTTTACTTTGATAAGCTGAGATTTCTTGACATTCCTGTAATAGCTGAGAGACTTCCCTTGCTCTAAGGATAAAGTTCCATTGTTTAATGTCCCAGAGGAGTCTCCTATTGCCTTAAATGAAGGCCACCAGCTCCTCCAGACAACACCAAGTAATATGATGTTGGAGACTAGGGTGTCAAGGAAGAAAAGTGAATGGAATCATTGGTTTTAAAGCCTCAAGTAAAAGTACTAACTGCTAAGTGCTTGTGTATGTAGAGAATAAAGCAATGTTTCCAGGAAACTGTTTTTATATATGATATAAAAAGGGGTATATATTCTTAATACTGCCTTTACTATTTTACAATCTAATATACTTTAGTAAAAACTTTGCTTCTAAAGCATACATTCTAAATATTACTGTATATTCTCTTTTGACTAAGATGTTATTTATACATGTTTGAAATCACAGTGAACTAAGAAATAATTGGTTCTAAGGGATTTAATAGCTTTTGTTGATTATTTCTTATATTATTTAATAACAATATCAGTGAGATGAATTTTAAATATTGAGTGAAGAATAAAGCTTTTCTTACTAGTTATTTTTGTGGACCAGAATTTACTCATAATTGATGCAACAATGGGTTTGTGTGGAATCCCATATAATGTGAGACAGACATGTACAAGAGGAGACAGGGAGAAAGTACGCTCTTAGAGCATTCATCCAATGTTAGGCTCCATGGAAAAGCGAATGACATTATACTAAATGTCAACTCACTTAGCACCTCACAAATTTAACTATACAAGAAAAATCCAGGTGATATAGAATGAAGAAAAGAAGCATCATTCTCCTTTAAATGAATCACTACTGTACTAACTGGTGTTTGCGTTTTTCTGAGTCGGAGAGATTCTGCCTCTAATGTGTCATTCATATGCCTCGCCGTGCCTGAAAGGATCATTCCAGACTTCAATGCAACATACTCTCTGGCTCACCTTAAGATTTTCAAAAACAAAAGTTACTAAATATGACCATTTTTTCCTGTGCATTTCTCTTCCTTTTCAAAAGTAATCTATTTGAAATAGTTTCAAACCTCTTTATCCTTCTATTTCCTTCTATTGTGGCCATTCAACAATGTGCTGTATATTTTCCCAGATCAAGTTGTAGAATTTGGGGAACAATTTGAGAACAAAAATGGGTTTCATTCCAATCTAGAGAGATTTCATGGCAGTAGAGGTGTGTCCATGGAGCTTGTCATCTCCAGACTTCTCTGGGAAAGATTCAGATACAGTCTTTGCAATCCAAATCTCCAACAATTCAAGTTGCCCCAGTATATGTCTCACTCTGCTTATCTAATTTGCATAGAAATACTGGAATTGCCACTTAAAAATTCAGTGACAAATAAATGATGACAAGGCTGATTATTTTCAGACCATCCTGACAGAGACCAGGTCCACGACAATAGGATTTTGTGGTAGGCAGAAAGATTGAGATCAACACCAAATACTGGATGGCCAAATGAAAATTTATAGCCCAAAAGAAGAGTGAGTATCAGTAGATGAAAACTTATCATAGTAAGAAATATCAAGAATAAAGGGGAGTCTGTGAAAGTAATACTCTTGCAGAAGACAGGCAGGATGATCCAACATAATGCTGCTGAGGAGAAGGATGAGAAGCCTGATTATACATTAAGATACAAATCCCATTCTTTCTATGCATGTATACAAAGAAACAAGTCATATCCTAAAGTTGTGAATGGATAAACACAGAAACACTCACAAGCCGAGTAGTCCCCCCCTTACCTGCTCATCATAGACAGGATGTTTGAGGAGCACGAGTGGGTGAATAAAGTCATGGGTATCAACAAATCCCATATGTATTAAACATACCTGTCTGAGACGAGTGTAATTTATACACACAGAAATACCAGTAACAATGAGTAGTAAAACTGAATAATTGCAACAATATGCAAATATAAGTTATGTGAATGTTGCCTCTTTCAAAATATCTTATCGTACTGGGCTCACCATTCTTGTGATGGCGTCGGGTGACACAGTGCCTGCAGATGAGGTGAGGTGAGGTGATAGCACAGACACTGTGACATTGTGTTAGGGTACTACTGACCTTTGGGTATACATCCAAAGGAGGACCATGGAGTCATGACACAGCCCTGTGACCTTGGAAAAGTAAAGCCAGTGTAACTGAAGTTGTGAACAAAAGGAGAAAGTTATACATAATTTCAGCTTCATACTCTTTCTGAGACCAGAGCTTTGTAGTTTTAGATCTAAATAGTCATAAGACAAAACTGAAAAGAAATGCACACCTGCTCAGTGGTAGACAAGAGTAGAGAGGGAATAGGTCACGTGCAACCTAAATTTAAAAAATCATTTATATAAAGGTAGAATTTTTTGAAAAGATGAACATAACAATAAAACCAAGTTTCAAAACAGGTTAGTAGGGATGTTAAAATAGTTGATTTCTTTCTCTTTAAAAGAAAAAAGAAAAAATACAACGTATAATACCAAGAAAAGTAGAACTAAAATGTAGGAAAATGCAGGGGAAAAAACAGAAGATATAATAGAAAATGTTCTACACTGGTGAGACAGTTATCACATCTCAAAGATAATTTGACATAGCTGTACTTTAGATTTACATTTCTTACTTTGATAGCATTTAGCACCATTCACTGCCTGCCAAAGAAAAGAAAACAAGTTGACTATTTCTTCAAGAAAAAAAAGAAAAACTGTCTACTGAAAAAAAAATGAAAATAATACTAAAATATATATAGTGCAAAGTAGTTAAGAGTTATCAAGAGTATTCTGAAGAAAGTTTTTCTGATTCCCAATATTCACTTTGAAAATTTCAGCATTTATATAAACTGATTTTTCAAAAATTAAGATTATTTTAATGTTATATACATTCAAATTTTAGAAAACTATTCATTGCCTCTCTCCCTCTCTGTCTCTCTATTGGTCTGTGTTTGTCTCTGTCTCTCTCTGTCTGCCTCTGTCTGTCTCTGTTTCTGTCTGTCTGTCTGTCTCTGTGTCTCTGTCTCTTTATCTCTTTTTCTCTCTCTCTTGCTCTATCTCTCTATCTACATTTGTTTTATGATTATGCCCATGTTTTTCACTACATCTGCATTCTAGGCTAAATGTTAAGGCAATGATGTATTTAGCAAAGCTCAAAAGAGAAAAATAAATATTTTTGATAATATGATAAGATGGTGGTCTACTCATTTATTGATTCATTTATTTATTGAAAATGAAAATAAATTGGACATGTAGGCGTTAGGGACTTGAGAAATTTTTAAAATGATATATTATTAGGGAGAAGAGAAAGTTGTTATAGAGCTTATGTAAACAAAGTCTCAGAAGGCTGGTTTGGTATTTGAAGAATGGAGAATCAGTACAGAGCTGGAGGATATCTGATAGAGTTTGAATAGATTATTGAATATATATTTCAAAAATGAACAATTTTTTTGTGATGTGTAGAAATTTGATTTCATGAGGCAATATTAGAGGAAAAACAATTACTCAGGGAGCACTGCAGTGTTCCTGAGGAGGAAGGTAGTGTTTATTCAGAGCAAAATGGAGGAAGATAACTTCAGATACAATTCTGGGGTAAAGTTGATTAGGTAAAGAATTGATGACTATTGAAAAGCGAGGATGTCAAGAAATGTTGCAGTTGTTTTAGATAATGGTGGATGACTGAAGGAAGATTTAATAGTAGGTAATCTAAAAGACTTACCATTTCAATTTGAGAAATGTTTAATCTGAGCGACTTCTGTTCAATCAAGGAGAAGTATCAAGTCCACAACTGACATGAAGATTATAAAATGACAGTGGTCATTTGCATGGATTTTTAAGACATGAATCTCATAGATACAGATAATTGTCTTAGTTACTTTCTCATTGGTGAAACAAAATACCTGACAATAGTAAGTTAAAGGTGGGAAAGTTTATTTTGACTCACAGTTTGTAGAGATTTCAGTCCATAGTCAGCTGTCTCCAAAGCAGAACAATGAAGGGGCAAGGCAGAGGTACAGCAGAGAAAAAATAGTCCATAGTAAGGCAGAAAAGGAGCAGCAGGCCTCGCTTTCCCTTTAATCCCATCCAGACTACAAGACTTGGGAGTGGTGCCATTCAGATCCATTATCCACACCCAAAACTATGCTAAACCCATCAGTGGGCTAGTTTAGTTACCATACCTGTAATCCATATTCACATGACCTTAACCCATATCACACACCCTGGAGGCAGTCACCTCTGAGAAACATCACTATGTGCACCTGAGGCTTTGGGGGGATGTCCACATTCAAGCCAGAATGGTCATAATGTAACTCTGCATGATATCATTTTATGGCTTCATCATGAAACTGGAAGGTTTGAATTTTTTTTGAGGAACCGAAAGGATATTTTCCTTGATTCTTTTTTAATAAAACAAATTTAATAAACCAAAAATCTGCATACCACACAATTTACACATATTAAAGATTCAACAGACCCCAGCACATTGACAGAGTTGTACAACCACAACCAAACCTAGTTCATTTTTGCCATCTCAAATCGAAATACCTTATAATCATCGTCTCTCAATTCTTCCCCACTCTCACCCTTCAAATTTAGGTAACTCCTGAGTAACTTTCTATCTTCATAGATTGTTTTATTCTGAGAATTTTTTTCTTTCAAAATACACCACACTTATAATAATAATAAAGACCTTAAAAAATATCCAAAGAAATGTAAATCCTGCAAAGTGATCTCTCACACCATATTACAGTAAAACCAGAGACCAACAACAGAAATAGACTTACAGTATGATTACTTTTTTTTCCTTGTCTTTTCTCTCTCCATTTTTTCCCATGGTTTCCAAACTTGTGTATTTGATCTAATTAGCTTAATATTAGTGTCTAAGTTACATCCATTTTCCTACAAATCCTTCCTCAAGTTTATCTTTTTTTCTTTATTCTCCTAATAAGAAATATAATTATTTTGCAACTCTAACTCCAAGTCACTTCTTTATCATTAAACTGTCATAGTTTCTTTCCATTAAATTAGATGACTATGGTTGAAAGTGCCTTTTAACGGGAAATACCAGAGAACTCCCTCTTTCTCTTCCTCGTCTACTTTCTGCCGTGTAAGAACAGGGGAAGAAGGCGGCCGTCTACTCTGCAGGACGAACGCCTCCACCAGAACCGCAACAAGCTGGCACCTGAACCTTGGACTTTCCACTTTCTGTACTGTGAAGAAACATATTTCACTTATTTACAGCACCACATAGACTAATGGTGTTCTCTGCATAGACTAATACAAGACCGTTTCAGAAGAATACTATGTACAACTTTCCAAGAATCTTCTCCCAAGTGAGTTGTATGATATGTGCATAATTTCTTTAGTAATGAGCTGTAGAAACATATGCAAACTATTGTCTACCAGAAAAAAATCTTTAAAACCTCAATGCCCAACGTTTTTATTGGAAGCTGTTTATCCAATATAGTCTAAAATGTCAGACCCTCAGAAGAAAAGCAGTCATTCGGCATAAACTACACAGTCTGTACAAAAAGGCTAAGCACAAAAAGAAACCTGCGTGAGTTCCAGAAATGCTAGAAACCCCTCTTAAATCCCAGATGTCAATCAAAGTCTAGCTCAGTAGTAAGCATTTAATCTGGATTCTAACAGGTACAGAGATTTTGAATAACTGGAAAGGGAATCAGAATAAGTATTGAAAGCTGAAACATTTGAAAAGTAGATGGTAACATAAATACCTGACTACCTGAGAAACACACTTTATTAAGTTTCAGGGCCCCAGTCACGAGGTGGCACCTGAGGTGAAAGCCAAGATAGCAATCTTACCTGTACTTGACTGTTTAGTGACGTTAGGTGAAGTGTCTGACAGTGTGGAAAATGCCAAGGAGACATATGTGCAGAGTGAGACCATCTGGTATAGGAATCTGAAAAGAATTTTAGGTTTGTAATAATAAGAAAATGCTATCTCAGAAGGCACTTTCAGAGACTGGTGACTGTGGTTCAAAGAACCAAGCAATGAGCGGGAGCACACAGGTAGGGCTCGTTTTATGTAGAATTAGGTAATTTTCGCCTCAACCTCAGACTTGCAAGGAGCCTGAAATCTTCATTTTAAGGTCTTTCCTCTATTGTCCCAATTAACTGGATGGAATAAGAGAGAATCATGATGAACGAACACATTACTATCTAGAAATGGCATCATTTTCTCTAGGTAGTGGGCACTTAAAGACGGTACCATGCTATTTTTTCCCTGAAGCAGGGAACTCCAGCCACAGGATGCCATGGTAAAGACTGGGAATAGAGACTCAGGATGCATCTCAACCGCTTTAAATTTGCAAAGTGAAGTCAAAGAAGGCAAATAGAACCAGAGTCATAGCTGGCGTTTCTAAATGATTATTTAACTAAATAATGTCAGTCAGCCAAGGAACTGTCTGAAGCTGCAAGTGACAGCAACTGCCAGTGTTCATTGTAAAGTCTGTAATGTACAACCTCAACTTTAGGATTGTTGAGTCCCTTCTATAGACTTTTATAGAAGGCATAATGAGTTCAACAGTGTAATGGTTAGCATTCTGGACTCTGAAGGTATAATGACCAATGGCATGCATAATGCCATTACAAGGCATAATGATGACATAATGCCATCAGAAAGGTATAATGATGATGGGCAATGTATGCCCAAATTAAACAAAAGAAAGGAGAGTTTGATTTTTTTTTTTTTTTTTTTTCTGGTAGCAAATCCTGATCTGGTCTCCAGAAATGTCAAACACATGATTTAAGAGTCAAAATTTTACCCCACCTTCTGCCTTCTGGAGAAAAGGAGAAGGGATGGAGATGGGGTTTAAAATGCCTGAGAAGATTTGGAGGACATCCAGGTGGGGTAACATGGGGATGTCTGGAAAGGCAGCACGCTTCGGGAGCGCATGGAATCTCTGCCACTGCCTACTCCCTGTAATTCACACTCTGACCGTCTTCTATTTGGTCTTTCACGAGTTACTCGTTGTAAAAATCTGATGCATAGAAGGAGAGCGCCTCTCTGAGTTACATAAGTGAAGCCTGAGTCGGGGCATTGGAAAGCCCCCAAATGTGCTCTGCGTGTAACCGAAACGTGGATTATTTGGGAAGCCCGGTGGTGGGCAAAGCGCCTCCGAGTGGAAGTAAGCTTTCAGAGCAGATCTTTTAACCTATGGAGTCTCTACTAACTTCGGAGCTATGCTAGAATTAGATTGAGTTGTTAGACACTCAAATGCTGCTGGGGAATTGATGGTTTTGATGGAAAAATGATACATATTTCATGTGAGAAAACACCACAGGAGTTCAAGGTACCTAGATTAGGAAGGAAGCAGATCAGCTGTACCACTGACCCTTAAACCTTTCTCATGGCCTGAAGAATAAGAGCAGATCTCAAAAATGTTGGTACAAGAAACAGCTTCCCCAGACTCCTCTCCAGAAAATTTCACTTATAATTTTAAAGGTCATTATCCTACATTCCATGTAAAGAGAAGTGTACATTTCATAATGTTTAAGGGGTAATTTTCACAAACTGAAACGTGCCCTCTAATAACTAGCTTTTCTTTGATTTGTCGTGTTTCTTTATTTGTTCTGGCTATGAGGTATTTACAGGAAATATGATTATTAATATTATTTCCCACTTTGCAGTTTAGTTTCTTAATAATGTTTTTGATGAGTCAATATTCTTGGGGCTTTTTCTTGGTTTTTATATAATTGAACTTGTCTGTTTTGTAAGCTTTCAATCCTCTTTAAGAAATTATTTCTTATACTGAGATCAAATATTTATCCTTCTTTCACTTTTATCTTAATATTATTTTTCCTCTCATATTTAGAACTGTAATCTCTCTGAATTTTATTTTGTCTACAGTATAAGGTAGTGCTGTAGATATTTTTGCTTGCTCCAAGGTAACCTAACCATTCTCCAACACTTATACTTTTTAATGTTCCTTTATATTTGAAATCCATCTTAACTTCTTTTTTTAGGTACAATGTCAGGTGGGGTGAGGGTATTTGTTTTCATAAATCATTGCCCAGTTGATAATGTGATCATTTTTCTCCTTTAATAAAGTACTGCTACTACCAAAAATTAGGTGGAAGTATGTGCTTTTAGGGTGCTCCTGGAATATACAGTTTGTTCCATATTTTCATATTATTTTAATGGAATAATAATATTTTAGAATAACTTTATAGCTTTATAATAGTGTCTTGGTTACTTTTTTCTCGTTGCTGAGACAAAATATGCAACGTCCAAAATTAAGGAAGGAAAGGTTTATTTAGCTTACAGTTTGTGGAGGTTTCAGTCCATACTTGGCTGGCTCTGAGGCAGAAGATAACAAAGCAACAAGAGCAAGGAGGGAATGGCAGCCAAACAGCAAACAGCCAGAGCAAAAGGGAGGAATGGTGACAAGCAGCTTCTTTCTTGCCTTACATGGTAAATAGGCTACCCCCACCTAAGGGGCGTGTAGCTCTCACATAATCTCCATGCCCTCCTCTTCCACAGGCTCAGGATGTATACAAAGTAAGTATCCTGGCTTCCTGCTGAGTCACTTAGCCAAACCTCTAGACTCCCCAAGTTGACACAATGTTTCAACCATAACAAGTAGAAATACCTTTGGTATAATATTCCAATATTTTTTCATTCTATTTAATTATTTCTCCTAAAGATTATCTCAACTTTATTGGAGCATTGTATTCATGTAGGAATTAATCTGTCAACTTCTAACAAAAATTTACAAATATTTCATTGATATTGCCACTGTATGGGTAAAGGAAGATCTAACATCTCTACAATATTTTTGTCTCTAGAACATACTCATATTTATTTTGAGCATTAGTTCTGTCAATAAAATTGTATACTTTTTTGCATAATCTTACATAGGTTTCTCTGATTCTTTCTTAGATATTTAATCACAGATGCTCCCTTTTATACAGGAGATACAAACAGAAAGCTGATTGTAACTAGAAAGTATCCTAAATAACAAATGCATTTAAGATCCCCAGCTGAGCAAACATCATAGTTCAGCCCCACAGTACGCTATAGTGGTCCATGAAGATTTTACTAAATGTACATTACTTTTGCACCATCACAAAGCTTAAAAAGTGTTAGTCAAATCCTTATAGTTTTGGTTCTCTGCGTTTTTATAGCTTTGTAAACTTCCAAGTGCATTACACTATTTCTAGAAATCAATTTAACTTTTTATATTATCTTGGATCAAGTGATTATTTAAATAAACAAATTTAGGAAAAAATGTATTAAATTTTAGAATTTTTAGTTGTTAAACCGAAAAATGTATGTTTTGTTTATTTCAAATCCTCCTCCTCCTTCTCTCTCTCTTTCCCTCTCTCCCTCTTCCCTTCTTCCCCTGCCTTGCTCTCTACCTCTGTCTTCCTTCATTGCAGTGTTGAAACATCCCACTACAATCTTAAGTTGCACATCATTAATATATTCATACTCTTTCTCCTTTGCAAAGGAAAATTTCCAGCCCATTTTAAAAAATTACTCACTACATACTCTCTCTTGGTTTTCTGTTGCATAAGTTTTATTATTTAACAACTTTTCCCCAGCTCATCAAAAGTTTTTAATGAAAGAGTATTGGCTATGAGCCTATTGCCTTTTCTTCCCATTCAGTAGATGTGATTAGATTTTTCTTTTTTAAATGTTACTGACAGGATTTTGAAGTATCACTTTCCCACCTTCAAAAACTAGTAAAGGAAGGTCACTTTCATTTTTTTTCCTTTTCAGAATACTTTGTACAAGATTGGGGTTGTTCTTTTCTTAAATTTTTGGAAGAATTCACTACTAAAGCCATCTGGTTCTTGGTTTTCTTGAGACAATTTTTCTCAGATAACAAATTTAATTTTTGACAGATGCCTCACTAATGAGGTAGTGTATGTCATCTCTTTACTAAATTATATTTATGGAGAAATATATTCATTTCAAACACATTTATCAAGTTTTTTGAAAAATTGTTTTTAATCCTTGTTTTTATTTATATGTATACATTTTATTTATATCTTTCTATTTTTCTTACTGTGTTTTCACCTTTTTTAAACTCTTGGTCAGTGTTATTTTTATTAGACCAATTAACCTTTTCAGAACTTTTTTTTTTTTTGATTTTTCTCCGGAACCAGGAACTGAACTCACGACCTTGCGCTTGCCAGGCAGGCGCTTTGCCGCTGAGCTAAATCCCCAGCCCCTTTTTCAGAATTTTTAATACTGCTTTCATTTCCTCTTTTTTACATTAATTATTTGATCTATTTCTATTATTATTTTATTATTTCTTTCATCTTTCCATAGTATTGCTTCTTGGAATGAAAACATGAATTGTTTATTTTCCTTTATTGTTCTTTCTCATAGATGCATGTAAGACTATAAGAATTTTTCTTTAACAATACTGCAATCCATGAAGTTTGAACTGTAGTATTTTATTATAATTCAGTTAAATGATTTTCTAACTCATATGCTGATTTCTTTCTTGAGGTTCATGATGTTTAGAAATGCATTATTTAATTACCAGGAAATTGACCATCTCCTAGTTATAATTGTGCTGGTCCTTTTTGTCTTAATCACATAACTGGAGAACATATTCTACATTATTTCCATATTTCAAAATTTTTGAAACTTTTGATAGCTTTTCACATGATTGATTAATCACATGATTAGTCTATAACCTCATAGGTACACTTGAAAGGAAGATAAATTTTGCTGTTCCATGGAGTTTTGCGTATCAATTAGTTCAAGTTTCTTCACTGTAATGTTCACAGTTATTTTATCTTTACTTATTTTGGCACGAATTTATATCAAGTATGGTATATACACTGAATAATTAAATTCAAAATCTCTTCAGGTGAGGTTTGCACAAATGACTGCTTTAGTATTGCCTCAAGTAATTCTAGTTTTTAGTCAGATTTGGGAAGTTAAGATGCTTCAATTAAGAGGTGAATGACTTGAGATGTGAATGATGAAAACCTTAAATGGATGACAGTAATCATCCCAGTAATGCATGTGTTGACACTAAGCACACATCACAGGTTGTTTGCAGAATGTCTCTTTAATGCTGTTTTTAAAATATAAGAAAGTTCTGCCAGTAAATGCAACAAGGCAAATGAATATTTTTCACAGAATAAAAGTGTGACAGCATACGATAAATGTGTATGGTAACATAATAGGGGAACATGATTGTTTCAACATTTTTTTTTTTTTTTTTTTTTTTTTTGTTTTTTCTCCGGTACCGGGAACCGAACTCACGACTTTGCACTTGCCAGGCAGGCGCTTTGCCACTGAGCTAAATCCCCAGCCCCTGTTTCAACATTTTAACATTGAAAATTTTCAAATAATCTTCATTACTGATTATCCAGTGAATCAGGAAAAAATACTGCCTCATTATAAATTATTTTCCTCATCAAATGTTCTCAAATTCTCAGTTTATATTTTGGAGTAGCACCTCATCAAAAAAATGACAAAGAGGCTGGGGATTTAGCTCAGCAGCAAAGCACATGCCTGGCAAGTGCAAGGTCCCCGGTACCTGCCTGGCAAGTGCAAGGTTCCCAGTACCGGAGAAAAACAAAAAAACAAAACAAAAAAAAAAGACAAAGAAATTAAGAGCAAGACATAATCCTCAAATTAGACATGGCAAACAGGTAACCTAAAGGCAAACTTTGGCCTTTACACATTTCTTATTTGACCTCCATTTTAAATAAAATTTTTCATTGCTATTTTATGTTATATAAAATGCCTAGTTTCTTTTAAAACATTAAATATTTGATAAATCGGATCCATAATTTTCTCAGCATCAAAGCAAGCATTTGTGTTCTCATAGCTTTACCCACTTAGTTATCCTTCTTGAAAAATGGAACTAGATATTTGCCATCTTTGCAATAAATTTCATAATTTTAAGTATAGTAACTATGGTCATTCATTACATACTTTATCAATTAGGGTATTCACTGAATGGAAGATATTATGGCTTAATTTCTGGCAGAAACTGGGAAATTTCTGACAAATATATGAAGAGATATGTACCAAATATGTAAAATAATATGAGTAGAGATATTTCTAGTAAAGTTATAGTAGGATTTTAATTAGGGTTAACATTTTAAAAGTTAATTAGTAAGTGGTAGCATAGAGTCAGAAATAGGAGTAGCGCTACAAAGCAAACTGGATCTAGTTATGTTCTTATAAATATCTCTCTTGCTTTAAGTTTCAGGCCACTGAAGCAGACAAAGAGTGAAGAATTCTCCATAATGACCATCACATATATATGTTATGTTGGTTTCTTAAAATCATGAGGGTCAATGTCACCTCACAATTTAATGTTGATAGAATGTAATGATAGATTCTGGAATGATGACTGTCATACAAATGTGCTGTTTCTGAAATTACGTTATCCTTGAGAGAGAGTCTGAAGGAAAGATGGCTTGACAATAACCCTCTGAGTTATGTGAGAGCAGAAGTCAACAGCAAGAACATCAGAAGTCCAAAGGTATTGTCAAAGTGTCAAAAAAAAAAAAATACACATCTTCAAAGAAGAAGTGGATGAGGTGTACAGGAGATACGACAAAACAAATACTGGCATTAATTTTTAAAGTGAGAGAAATAATTTACTGTGACAGAACAGAAAGAATTTACTGTGACAGAACAGAAGGAATACTTGTTTCTTTATATCCAGAAGACCAGAAAATGCACAGAAGAGATGCCCAAAAGTCAGAGAATTTAAATATGTTTAGAACTAAAAGAAAATCATAAGTGTGCTTTCCGTTACTCCATGTTGATTCTACGATACATGTTAGTTGTACAAAGCCGGGCAGGAACCTATAAAACCAATCTATTCTCTTTCATTAAGAACACTGTATGAGAATAAATCATGGTTTACATATACCACAGAAAGAAAAAGTTGAAAGGAATGCAAAACAGTCTAAAGTACTAGACAGAAAGTTCAAACATGGGAGAGTGTTTCTTTTCTAAATCTCCAGAATTAAAAATATTTTTTTTGTAAATCAATATAATTAACTTTATCAAAAGAGAATAAGTAAAAAAAAAAACCCAGTGTAACAGTATATAAAAAAAATTCTACGATGAATCTTTAGAAAACAGCAGGCATGTAGCTTAAAATTCCACTAGAATATACAGTTTATTAGATCGCAATTTCATATAATTCATGAACACATCTAGACAGAACACACTGTTATAATCTTTCTGTAGCAGGTTTGTTCCTACACAGAATCCCTGGTTGAACTACTAAAGGATTTCACAGATGTCCATAATCAGGTTTGAACTTTGAAAGCATTCCTTGAGAAAAAATGTTACAAAAACTTATGCAAATGGCCTTTGATAGCTAAGTGTATAGTTGAAATTTTCTTCCCTCATAAAGAGAAATTGTTCTACTTAGGATTGGAAATGAATTATATGAAAAATCCAATTTATAGCTTCATTTCTAGCCCATTGCATACTATATAGACAGAGATCTAAAACTAGTCTACAATAGCTAATGTCATACTTTTAAACATGTAAAGAAACTTACCAACTGGTTGCATATTTTTGATTCTAAGCCAATTATTACTTAGATTTTCTCATTTTTAAAATTTTATTGCTGATCAAATAATAAAAGCAGTTTATCAAATAAGTGAGCATTCCCCAATAACTCTAAAAAATAATTTATTAGGATTCAGCTTCATTTTCCTTTGAAAAGTTCTCACCAAATTTTATGGACTTTTTCCAGATGACCATTTATAAAAGTGTGTCTCCAATAGCCCAGCACTCTTTTCTTCAGTCATCTCCTCAGATTTCCCTGAGGCTTGAACCCCTCTGTATTTTCAATTGACAGTCTCTGAATAATATTGGATGATTACTCTTCTTTTTGTTGAAAAATGATGGCTGTTCTTTTCATCAAGACTTAAGGATCAGTAGTTAGTACACAATGGTTTCTCTTGCATCCTTTTGAAAATGAACACCTGCCCACAGTCAATACAAGACATTGTATTAAAAATGTATTTCTTGAGATTTTGCATTACAAAAAGCACTAAAAAGAATTGGAAAATTTAGTAGTGTAACCCAATTAAAATAAAAGGGGATCTATGAATCATATAATATAGAAAAGGTATTGCTTGCTCACCAAAAAATCATTCCTAAAAGGAAATGTCTCTGCTGAGTTTTTAAGTTGAATAGACACTAGTACAGGAAAGGGGTTTTCCTGGTGATAAAAGAACAGAGGTGTTAAGATGCTGTAGTGAAGCAGTGCAGAGAATAAGTAGTCTGATACGGCTGGAGCAAGGATGTGAATGGTGTGTTTGTGTGACCTGAGTTAACCAGACCATCTTAGAACAGCTCTGAAAAGGCCAGGTGAGAAAATTTCTCCACTAATGCTATAGTAGAATTTCAAACTGAGAGCAACTAAACAGAATGTATTTTTAAAAGATTATTACAACATCTCTTGTAAGCATTAATAGATTACAGAAGAGTGAAGCAACAGGCAGAGAGAAATAAAGCCACGAGAGGGAGAAGGGAAGTGAGAAGTTATGCTACAGGGATCAGAAGTTTATTGGAAAGGATTTGGATGTGGGTAAGAAAGAAATAGAGAAAATTTCTTGGATAACAAATTAGATGAAGAATATGGTTTGGAAGGGAAACAAAGAAGTTTGATTTGAATTATATTAATTAAGAGTTCAGTATGACCCCTAAATGCTTACTTAGTTTTGTTATTCAAGATATTTAATAACAAGTAGAGCAAAGGCAGTGATTAATGGCAGTGCGTATTTGCCAACTCCCGAGAGAAGAACTGGAGACTCCTTACCATGCCAGGGTCAGCAATGGACAAACACGTAAAACTGTCCAGTGGCCACAAGTTATATTACCTTGGAGCAAGAATCACCAGTCTAGAGAGAAGAATTCTGCTCCTGCAGAATGCTTCAAAGTTTGGATCATCCGGGGACACCTGAGGACGCGACCCCACTGTCTAGCACAGGCTCACAGCGGGGCACACTTATATAACCATCACTTAGCACAGGCTAGTGCACATGTGCCATGGTTATGTTAGTACACAAGAATGTAAACTCGACGTCAGCCAATACATATGAGCTGGACAGTAAAGGCATGGCTTGGGGCTTGCTGTGTTGCTGATATCTGCTTTGCATGCTTTCTTTTGGGGATCGCACCCAAAACACTCTTTCAGATACTCAACTCCAATGAGCTTCTTGAGAGGAATAAGTAAAACAGCTTTAACTGGTTTATAGAATCCATTTCATCTGTGCACAGCAGTGGATCAAGCCATCAGCCTTGAATGTATAACTGTGTGGATCAGGAGAGCAACCTAGAGACAGAGACGTGTGAGGCTTTTCCTTTTGCATTAGAGACTCCAGTCCTACATTTATTCAGTTTCCCGCAGGGCTATTGCTAAATAAGAACTGATTTTCTATTTTCCATGCTTACCAAAAATTAATTAGGATTCTTTTATATAAGGTTATAATAAAGAATATTTAAAAGGCATGTTTATAAATTTTAAGCACAACTATTTTAATTTGCTGTTTAAGATATTTAGTAACTGACTATCATCTATATGTTTCTTTATACTTTCTTAACAATTTGTTTATTTTTCCTCTTCTGTGTTTTGAAAATCAGATTTGTGTAAGCACAAAGCATATCTCAAAAGTGGCAAGAACTGTAAATATTCTGAGATTATATCCACCTTGCAAGCTAATAAGTTAGCCTGTCACCGCTTCACGGGTGATGGCAGAAGATGTGACACTCCTGGGGGAGACACACAACATTATTAATCACACCGATTCCAGCAAGCCAAAGACAGTCAGGTGAAATTTGAACGTAAAGTGAGTTGTGTTAACAGAAGAAGAACCCCGAGTTTAGACAACCTAATTCTTCAGTAAAGGGCAGTAAATTTGCCTGCTCTTTGCTTCAAAGAAAGACATCACTTTACTGAACCGGACAGTGAACAAATATTTCCCTTTAGACTTGCAGGAGGCTTTATTTCTACCTTCCAAGACAATTCGCTGTGCAACTTCACTGCAAGGAATCCAGACCAGAGTAAATTAGCTAAGTTGGTTATTCCGCCTGGCTGGGAGTACAAATTCAATACAATGGGAGATATTCCCAGTAACAGAAACTTTCCTCTTTCCATTACAGAAGGAATTATAGAGCATTTGTAATTTCAAAACTGAGACTGACCTGAAAGTCTACAGGACCAAAATAATATTCACTTAAGTGCTTATAGGTCTCTACAGATCACCCACCAGGAGCAAGTCACATGATTTTTAGAGAAGAGAAAGCCTGGCTTCTGCTCAAAATATATAGGCTAGTTGTTCCCAGCTGGGCTCTCTGTTTAGCCTGAATGACTGGGTTTACACTGATTTTTGAGGATCTTTGGAGGGCATGAAGTTCAGTCTATAGTGTTTATACTGTCAGCAATGGTCTCTTTTCCCCAGAGCATGACTAAATGACAACCACATAAGTATAGACAGTATAGCTGGGTTCACATGTAGTTAGGAGATACAGACTCAAGTCACGTTCTGTTGTTGTCCGTAAATGTCTCTATAAGTTTAAAGAGAATTGTTATCAAATTTTAGGTACATACAACTGGTGGGCATAGCCAATCCATCAAGCAGTTAAATTAAGTGTTCTTATGATGGTTGTGAAGAGCTGTACCAGATATTTTTTTCAGGAGGAAGGCTCCAAAGGCAGTTCTGACAGACAAAGGTCACCAAAGTCTCTCACCTCCTCACACTTCCTAGTACTCCTACTTCCTGATTTCTTTCTACAACCAAAAATTTCTGCTCCCCATTTGATAGACATAACTTTACATTTTAATCATCTGTTTGCACCCAGTACTTTTATATGAATGGTCAAGTACATTTTTACGGACCTGGCATAGCTATTTTGTTCTCTGCTCTGGCCTGCCTTGCAAACTGCAGGATGCTCAACAAGGGATCACTACCTTTTTGATCTAGCACTGCAATAATTGAAAATGAAATCTAAGTAGTTGAACAGGAAGTAAATTTCAATTCCCTAGGTTCACTTTTGTCCAGGCTACCACTCAGAGTGTATTCTAGTCAAACTAACCTCTTTGTTAGGGGAAGGATAAAGCATCATATGCAGAAATGGCAAGGACACAAGCTTAAATAAATGTCTATAACTCCAGCCAAAAAAAAAAAAAATTGGCCTGATCATGATCCAAGCTGTGCTTAACAAGGGATTATCCCTCATTTGGTAAGATCTTCATTCTGGGACAAAACTGCCTTACTATAAAGCACAATCCAGGATAGAGATGGTAACTAGGTAAGATTTTGTGTGAATTTTTTAAAGGATTTTTCACATTCAGAAATTCTTGTATAGAGCAAAGTAGACACATTGGATGCCATGAAAATTGTTTACAATTGAATAGATTTGGGAAGAAAGATTCACCATTGTCAAAGTACAAATGGTCCACAGACTGAAAATATTATCTTCAGAGACTATGGTGCTTTTACTTAAGTCTGCAAATTGGACTACAGCGGCAATTTTATTCCCTAAAAACTTGTAAGCAATGCTCAGGCACAGCTGACAGTTTCACAAGGGATCAAAGCCCAATGAATTCATAGTGCTATGAATGAGCCAGAGCAATACTCTGTGTGTTGCTGTTTCTTCACTGGAAGAGGTAAAGGTCAATATTTTGTGAAGGCAAAAATTTTGCATGGAGTTTTAGCCTGTGTATCAGAAATATAGACTTCTTTATTTTCTGCAAAGTGTATAATAGGTCATATATTGCAGTGTTTGGTACAATGTGATAAAATGAATGACTTACCCAGAGGTATAAAAATTATCACACAAATGGTCAAGAGACTGTTAGAGTAAAAGTGAAGATTTTCTATTAATTTTCTTAGATATTCTAACACAGTACTTGTAAGTAGCCCATATTTCAAAGTAATAAGTACTGTATTTTATACAATATATGTTCAAATGGTTATTACAGTGAAACCAATTCTGGCTTCTGAAGTGTATACTATGTAAGTATGGGTCTTCTAATTTGAAAAGAAAATGGAATCTGATAGTTAAATAAGGACTCTCACAAACATAAATGCTGCCTTTTGAATACAGTCATAATTCTATCCTCAACCATGTTCTTCCTTTCTGAGCCTGTTCATTACTTTTCTAGGGCTGTCATAACAAAATATCACAGTCATTATTTTTCTCAGAGCTCTGGAAGCTTGAATTGAGATTATAGGGTTATGAGATTTGGTTCCCACCCCAATACCTCCTTCTTAAGTTTGCAGACAACTGCTCTCTTTGTATTTCTTGATGTCTGAATATCTAAGTATGTGTGTTGTGGGTGTGTTTTTCTGTGTCCAAATTTCCTCTCATATGGACACCACTGAAACGAGGTGGAAGACCACCCTAAATATCCTAATTTACTTACCATTTTAAAATTCCTTCCTGCTATTAGAATCACACTGTGAGATACCAGAAGGTTGCAACTTCAGCATAGAAACTTCAGAGTTACAAGATTCAGCCTACATAACATGTTTGCTTAAATATTACTCTTCTAAAATGTTTATCTAGTCATGAGTTTCTATCTCTCATATAAACGGTGTTGGGACAAATTCTAATAATACTAATGAATGGCTCTGAGAAAGAGGAATTTAGAATTCAAGATTCAGAGATGAAAGAAAAGACATTTTATTGATCTTCCCACCATCTCTTCCTGAAAGATGGTGGGGAATGGGCAAACTCTTGGGCACTTGGCTTGCATTTCTTTTCTGGTGAAGGGACCTGTCAGGTAAGCATGCAAACAATCTGACCCATGCAGTCACATACAAGACCCACAGTTGGGCTCCAGGATGTCTGGAGTGGTTTCTAGCTTTTTTCAACAAATTATGTGAAGACAAACGTGCCTTGGAAATTAAATTCTTCTCAATACAGTGTCATAACTAGAGGTTAATGTCGTGTTTCTGTTAGAAAAGGAGTGGTACTGTGGTCCTGGGAAGGATTTTGGAGACACAGTTAAGATCAAAGCCTGGTTAATTCAGCAAGTAAAATGACAATAGTTTGTTTAGATAGAGACAGTTTACTACTTACATAAACTGTACAAGAAAGAAGAGTCAAGGGTCAGTTACCAACACCTCAGGCACCAAGTAATGCCACTAAAACACAGGGAAGTGGGTGAGTGTAGGAAGAGTTATGGAAAACTCTGCTCATGTCTCTTCTCACTTGCAGCTAAGGCTTAGTTGCTTGGTAGTCTGTGATTATACTCCGTAATGAGAGGACCTAGAACCTCAAGACCGTGGAGAAAGTGAAGATCTATTCCTGATAGCCTCCCCAGGGAAAAAGGGATGTGTTAGAGATGTGCTTACAATAGAACACTGCATGTTCTCTACCTTATTAGAGGAATTTCACAAGGTGTGACAAGACTTATAAATGTAACAGAATTTCTAGATTTGGCCCTCACAACCTCTGTGGATGAGGTTACTGGCATATCATCACCCATTTTCCAGTGGGTCTCCATGGCTCACTGCTCATATAAAACAAAGATTCTAGGTCATCTGTAAGCAGTCTTACTGCTTTATCATATAATGGAGTTCAGCAGTAAATAATAAATCAACATCCACCCAAATCCGATGCAAGAAAAATGATTTCTGAGTACTGGTTTGAATTGCAAGGTGCAGTTTAAATATTCTAGGGATATGAGTTGATCCCAAGGTCAGAAAATAGCTCATCTTAAGAAACAAACCAAAAAAAAAAAAAATTTAGGATTGAAGGCAAGGATGCATTAATATGGACTAGCTATTATTTTTAACTTTTATTTTATTGACCATATTTTTGACAGAAATCTCATTTTAAAAAGTAATTTAGTAGATGTTTTACATTTCAAAGCTCCACAGCACTTTTACATTTACTTTGCGCTAATATTATTCAATGTCAGGGGATATTTTGAGCCAGCTCATTAATGGCAGTATCTACGGGTTGCTCAACCCTCTTCATGTAAATTAAAACACATTGGAAGGATAGAGCAGATCACTGGGAGTGTTTTAAGGCAAGACACTTTAAAAGAAACCTGGGAATGTTTTTAAAAAGACAGGATCTGTTCTTCATTTCATTCTAATATGAAAAACCAGAAGATTGGCATCATCATGCTGAAATTAAAATAGATTCATTCAGCAAAATATCCCTTTCGCTGTGGCAGGCATAGTATGTGATTTTCCCAAATGCGGAAAACTTACTCTCCTTTCCTGCTGTAACTCCATGTGATTTTGTGAAATACATAGCCACACAAGTAAATTAATCTCATTAACCAAATGATCGCATAATTTTAGTTCATCATCTTGGCAAGTTAAGAAAGAAAATACATTGCATCATAATACCTTTAACTGAAATGTTGCGGAATTAGACAATTTTAATAAGCTATAGTGCTCAGTAGACATGAAAATCGAGTACTCGAAGTCAGTGTTGGGAATAACAATAAGGCCTCATCACATTGTGTATTCAATAACATACCTCACAGCATCTAACTAAGTCAGTGCTATATTTGTCATTAACAACAAAACAAGCTCACAGTAGAGAAGGAGGAAATCATTGAAAAGCAGGAAGGGATCTATATTGATCATCGACTACCCCAACTTGTAATGAGAAGAGCAAAAGCACCAGGGATTGCAATGTGATCCAGAGAGGTGCTGAAAGCAAGTAATAATCATGCCAGTCACACCTGTCCTGTCTATTCTGTGTGCACTTTCATCTGCATCTTTTAAATGTATACTCATTCTCATGTTGCATGAATCCACATTATATTAAAATATAAAAAATATAAATATGTTCATTGCATACTAAGCATTTTTTCCTGATAGAGATCAGAAAAAATTAAATTCTAGGAAATACAGAGATGATGTATTCCTCATTTTAGGAAAATCTTTAAATTGATTTTCATTTTGTGCTTATCAATACAAGGTAAAAATATACCATGCTACTAATATTACTAGTAATTACATATTAAAAATATGTCCCTGACAAAAATATTAATAATGGCAAGAGAGAGCAAAAGGCAAACCTATAGAAAACAAGGGTCACATGTGCTGGGGTGTAGCACTTGGACATCCATTATTGAGCCTCATAAGTCACTCTTATCTTTCTATTGTCTTCCTAAAATAATGTAATCCTTCTGTCCATTCAAAACGTTATCTTTGGGGATGTAGCTCAGCATCACAGCACCTGCGTGGCATGTACAAGGTCCTGAGCTCGATTCCTGATGCAAAAAAAAAACTACAGTGCTATCTTAATCACCTTAGTCCATTAATTTCTTCAACATGATTATTAAATTTAACTATTTTTCTACATAAAAAAGAGCACAGGAAGTATCAATATGAACATATTTCTCTCTTTTGAAATTCCAAAGAAAATTCTCTTGGAACAAAAATATTTAGTAAATGATATAAAATTTCCTGAAGCTTTCATGGAACAGGTAGAAAAGTTTACATTACAGTTGCTTATTACTCAGATATCCAACTTAAACACACTCCTTCAAGAGCTCCTGCAGACTTGCCATCCATTGATGATGAAGGTGAAGATGAAGAAAATCATCTGATACATTTTCTTAGCAAGCAAAATAGATGCTAAACGTTTTGTATAGAGAGGAGAGAATTTTCATTCAGTGATCTTGTGTCAATAGCAAGTGTTGCTTCTGTAAGTTTGTCTTGCTATCTCTTTAGTTATCATGAAAAACAAACCCTAAAATTCATGTAAGTTCATGTACATAATGAAACATGATAGACAAGTTTTGTAGCTCCAGCAAGGTCAGAAAACAAGAGAAATAAAAGGGAAAAACAGGAAGAAAAGAAGAAGAGGAGGAAGGGAAGAAAGAGGAAGACAGAAATAAAGAAGGAAGAGGCAAAAAAAAAAAAAACTAAAAAGAGAAAGAAGAAAATAATTCTGTTCCAAAGTGAGTCCAGGCCTCACAAATTTATAAAGTAACACTTAAGAATTACATTGCACTCTAATCTTGATAAAGAAAGTCTTGCGAAACTATTTTTGTCACAGTTCTCTTAATCTTGAATTATTAATCTTATTTCATCTATTTGCCAGTGTCTGTCAGTAAATATTCAAAGTGTGATTTCTGGGTCTTATATATGAGGACATATTCTGTTTTTACTCATGAAAGACAATTTCACTAGTTATAAAATCATTGAAGGTATTGTCAGTTCCCATGTAAAATTTCCAATACATTATCTCACTACATTCTGAAATTATAGCCAATTGAATTTTTCTCCCATGTGGATAATTTATTTTCTGTCCCTTTGCTTTAATAAACTCTCAATGTGAGCTAGGAATTTAAAGAAATATATTACTTATATGCATACGTTTATCATTCTAAAAACTTTGAGACTTACACAATTATCAAACCATATCAAAGATAACAAAATTGAGTCATACATGGGATAAGTATCTTACACAATATTTCACAACAAATAAGGACCTGATTAGACTAGATTAGTAGCACACAATTCCAGAAATCAAAACAGATGTTCATTTCATAAAAATCTAATACAAGACCTAGAGACTCACCTTGACAGATTTGCTCCTACATTGATCTGATGGCCAAACTTGTGCTACCACAGCCAAAGGTGTTTGGTAGGAGGGTGCAGAAGGGCATCACATTGACAAATGATTCTAACTTCAGTGCCACAAATTAGCTAGAACTCCTCGGTCTAGTCACATGGTCCTAACTGCACATACATATAGTGACAGAGAAGTAAAACACGTACTTAGAATAAGAAAACTATTTATAGGTAATATATATAAGCATCTATAACAATGCAAGACCAGGGTTCCAGAGCCTAACAGTCTAGCTCTAAAGTACTCTTACACTTTATGATATACTGCATAAAGCATGCATTTTAAATTTTTTTATGATTTAAACTGAAATCAGAATTATGCAATTAATTAAAAAATATTTATTTTCTATCTTCTCAGTGCCTGATTTTTTTTTATTTACTGTAAATAAAATACCACAATAAACAAAGTTCCTGATATCATCAAACTGAAATTCTAGGCCCAAATCTCTTTTTATTTTTTACCTTCATTTCAATCTGCAGGCTTCAGTCTTTCCAATTTTCTGTTTTTACTTTGGTAATCTTGCTTATATTTACCTCACTTGCCCATTTTTATTAATTCTATGTCCCTATCTAAGATCAACAACATCATTTCACCTTTTACCGTGAAGGTAAAATCCTGTTAACTCAACAATGACATCAGCTGGAAGCTCCTTAAGATGACAGCAGCACTGTGTTTCTTTCAAGGTTGACCATGAAAAAGCTTCACAAAAGTGCTTCCAACATACAGAGTTTTAGAAATAGCATCTTACCATGTACTCTTTGTGGAAAATAAGAAGCCCTGTCATTAGAAAACACAGTGTCTTATGGGTAATGGCCAATGACCTAACCAGTTGAATAGCAGCACGGACAGAAAATGATTATAAGATAATAGGCAAAGCATTCACGGGTAGAAGTATGAGGACACAAATGTGGAATGGATAAAAATTTTGAAAAGCTTTAATAAAATATTAATGACTTCCAAAGGACATTTACTTATAGATGTTGAACTTATGGTAAAGACTTGGAATCTTTTATAAAATCTCTTCTTTGTATTTTCTTAATTTTGGAAGTAGGTTTTTGTTTCTTAGAATCATTCTTATTTTTAGGCAAGTTGGTGTTTTTATGCTTATTAATTTATATTTTTCCTTAATAAAGTCCATTTTTATATGTGAAATTATCCAGAAATTATTTAGGCTTCTGTAGTAATTTTCAGATTAGTTGGCTGGGTGTTCTGCATCTACAGAGTCAAGCACCAGTGGACCTATTAAATTTTGAAGAAGTATTACATCTTTAGTGAACATGCATTCACTTTCACTTGCAATTATTGTCTAAACAACGTAGCATAACAGCTATATACCAAGAATTTCTATTGACTTAGGTATTAAAAATAATCCAAAGATAAATTATAGTATCTGAGACAACATATATTGATTACAAGTACTACTCCACTTTGTACAAGGGCCTTGAGAATCTTTAAACTTATGTATTCAGAGGGTATCCTGTAATGAATTCCCTATGGATACTGAGAAATTAGTGTATTTGCTTTTCTGGTATACCTTCATGCTAATGGTTCCTTTAATTCAAAAATTTGTTAAAATTGTGCTGCTGTTTTAAAATCTTCTTATTGTAGAACTATGAAGAAGAAATGTATTCAGATCCATTATTTTTGTTGGCCAAGAAGATGAGAGAATGTCCTTTACCTGAGCACCCTTTTTCCATTGATACATAGTAAATATCATTTCCATATATAGATCAACCAATAAATGTTTTTTGAGTGCCATGTTCTGCTTTATTCTCATAAACTAATTGTATTCATAGAATATAGATTTCCTGTACCTGGCCTGAAGTAAGACCATTGCTTGATTTCTTGATAATCTAAAATAAATAACTTCATGATGCTGAGAACTCACTATTTCCAAGAATTATCTCACTTTCACCCCTCTGAAAAGTGCTTTACTTTGGATGAAATTGTTTCTAAGTTTGCAGTACCTTGTACTTCTACACCACTTTCAGTCTCTCTGACTCCCTGCTGCATTGATTTTTTAGAATTGCAATCCTCAAATGGCTGTAAAGCACAGGTGGGAGTAAAAAAAAAAAAAAAAAAACCTCAGCGTGTATTAAATGTACGTGATAATGATAGCTATCTGATTTTCCAGTTAGGAGAGAGCTAGATATGTGGACAAGACTTTAGAATTGCAGTGTAATAGAAGACTCTTTCTGATGTTCAATGTGCTTCTTTCCATAAGTAAGTCCATAGTTACTGTTCTCAGTTTTATTCCACTGACCTTATAGTTAGTGGACGTATTTCAAATTCTGGGATCAACTGTCTTAGAGTTTCTACTGTGCTGATTTTTTCTGATCTGAGTCTACAACAACTACAGTATATCCAAGTCACCAATTATTTGTTACAGTTCTATCCATCTTTGTTGAGTTTTCTGTTCATTTTTATCATTCTTTTCTATGTACTAACAACTATTCTGTTATTTACCTCTTGGCTTGTGCCAGTAATTAAGCCATTGCATCTAACTCAAACTCAGCTTTTTGTATTTTTCCTCATTTTTCTAGGGACTCTACAAAGCACCTTTCTCAATTGACTCTCTGGTACTTTTAAACTCTAAAGCAAAGTGAATAAATCTCTAAAAATGATACACTTGATGAAAAGAGTCAGACCTAGAAATATGTAAACTACATGATTTCATTCCAATGAAGTGTTAATATTAGGAAAAATAAATTTAAGATAATGGAAATCAGAAAAATTCTGTCAGTAGTTTCTGAACTCAGTGAAGCGACATATGAAATGTTCCTCGGATGACTGTTTTAGTAAAGGCATTGGTTACAGAAGTAAATATATTGTCAAAGCTCACCAGTTTGTATAATTAATATTTATACATGTCTTCGTGTGCAAATTTTAACTCAGTTTTATAGTCATGTGACCTTTTGCAAATGGGGACGGGACCAAGAATAGAAGCATGTAGGGAGTGTACGAGAAGGCGGGTAGAAAGAATTAAGATGCTCTCTGTACATGCAGCAGCTCTTCACAAGGAAAGCAATCGCTGTGTACTGCAAATCTGTATTATTAAAAGAAGAGATGGGGCTGGGGATTTAGCTCAGC
>NW_004955407.1:21493566-21503468 GCF_000276665.1 Chinchilla lanigera
TATGAGTATGGTCTCTAGTTGTGACCATTTGCCTATAAAAGCCTCGAGTTTATCTTTCTTTAAAAGAAATCACCAGCAAAGTAAAAAGAAAACCCACAAACTTGGAAAAAATTTTAGCTGATTGTCCATCAGACAAAAGCCTTCTATCTAGAACATATAAAGAATTAAAAAATTTCAGCCCCTCCAAATTCAAAGACCCAATCCAAAAATAAATAAATTTATAAACGTGCAAAAGGACTGACATGGGCAAAGAGAATAAAAGGGAATAATTACAGGAAAAAAGATCCAACAAAAGAAACGAAGGGTTGCTTACCAGCAATCCAGAGATTATCTGAATGGAGTGCAATGGCAATTTCTGAAATGCTAATATTCTTGATTTGAATTCTAGTTCCGTAGGTATTTATATTTTCTGAAAGTTAATCAAACTGTGCTATATATAAATATGTATGATAAATATATATATATGATATACATGGTGAAGTTTATATTTATAATTAATTAATTTATACTGTTATATTAAGTTTATATTATATTAAATTTCATTTATACTTTAAGGCAATGACTCAATATAAAGTACTGTTGGAAAATATTACAATAAAAAAGTTATTATAATTAAAGGTAGTAATTACCCAACAAAAGTTATCCACACATTTGATTTTTATTAGTAAAGAAAGGAAAACCAAGAAGAAATGAAGAGTGTCATTCTATCCAGGGTGAAATGTCTTGAGAACGAGGTGCCCACGGGTGGTAAGGAAAAAGAGGGACAAGCAAAACAAGAGAGGCAAAAGTCTGGGATCAGGGGACTTACAGCCTCTCAGACTGCAGCCCCGATTACCAATCTCAGTCACTTTTTATTGAGCAAGAACCAAGGGCATAGCTAGTACAAATGGGCGGATACCAAACATTTTAGTAATTAAAGCATTATCCTTCAATTCTGCCTCTTATGCTGCTGGAAAGGTGGGCCTCCCACACCCAAAACCATGCTTCCTCAGTTCAGCTGGGTGTTATAAGTTGATCACTAGTTATCAATCCACTACAATCACAGTCCTTACTTCTTATTAATTTTTACAATGCATGGCAAGACGAAAAAATAAGGATCTCCTGCAATTCAAATACACTCTTCTCTTCAGGTGAAAGGTTTCAGTTTAGTTTTGCAACAATAAACAAATCATTGCATATTCTCAGTGCTTTCTAATCAAAGAATGTCCTTCTCCACAGAAGAGTGATAAAACAAAAGAGAACCAACTTTGTGAGAGGCAAAATTTTAAATTTTAAGGAAGAACAGAGTTTGTCCCACTTTTCATGAGACGTGAGCAAGAAATATCAGCTTTACTCTCCTGGTTGACAGCTGTTTTTAAAATGAAAGAGAGAAATTACGATGATTTCCTCCTAAAACAAACAAACAAAAGCCCCAAAACAGATGATTACATAAGTGTTTAACTTTCTGCCATTGAAGATTACAAAAGCAGGATAACTGTGCTCTGCTCGGTGTTTTTCTGACATTTTCATTGAAAGTCTTTGCCTATTAGTTATATTGTCAATTGCTATTTTCAGCTGTTGCTAACATAAGCAATATAAAAATCGGAAGTGAGTATTATGGTCACTGAAAATGGTGCAGTATTTGATATTCAGGTATATTTTCTTCAGTGGCTGTTTCTTTTTCTGTTATATGTTTATTTTTCAATTTTATACTTTTGTCTATATACATTTCCTTCCCATGTGCATTAACAGATATATCACTAAAGTACTACTGGTACAAATATTAATAATTGCAAATCTACCAAAAAAGCCACAGCCATTGCATTTTTTATCTGGGAATAATGCTTTTATTTTTGGTTAGCAACTGAACTGCAGTGGTGTATAGCTGTAAGTACTTAGGTTATTACAAAGGTATTTTAAAGATTTAACAATATTCTTTGTAATCATTACTGGAGAGCAATCAAAGGTACTATGGCTATTATTTTCATATAAATTTGCTAGCATTCTTTCTTGATGTCTACCCATTGATTTCTTCAGAAAGCATATTGTTTTATGTGACTAAGACAGGCACAGGCAGACGTGGGCCAAGTTCCTTCGATTCTAAAGGATAAAACTAAAATAGCCAATTTATCCTTTTTTTCAGCCTTTTTTAAAAAAGATGTAAAATATATTATCAAGGAAATGCAACAGAGGAAACTTCACACTGTGACAAAGTTCTCAGTACATGGGCCTCTATTCATGCTCTCTCGACAATAATGGCAATAGTCACTGAAAATGTTATAAGTTCAGCTTCTGACTGAGGCAGGGGGATGAAAGCTTCTCTAGGAAGGTTAATAAATGTGAGAGAACTCAAAAAAGCAATTAATCCCTCAGCATTGCCCCTCCAGCTCCTCTATAGGCAGAGACAATATGTTAGTGGCACAAAATGATGGCTCCAAAGTTGTCTTTGCTGAACAGGATCCACTGAGAGTTCTGTTTAGGCTGGCTTATGTACCAGAACTCATATCCACTCACACTTGAATAACTGAGGAAACAAGCCTGCAAACAAAAGTAAGTGTCTAGAAAATCACACTGATGTCATCTGACCCACCGAATTAAAATACGGCAAGCACATAGCTACTATATGTACGTCAGTGTATATAAAACAAATATCAGTAAATGTTTCTAAATTAGTCCAAACAATTTTAGATTAATTCTTGTATTTAAAAATGAAAGTCATTTTCCTTCCATTATTTGTGACTAAGAAGCATTATTAGAACATCTATTACTTATATATCAAATATATTATATATACTTAGTTTTATAAATATATGCACATATAATTACACATATTTATATTTATTCATATCTGTATATTCATATATATACACATATATGAAGTATGTGTATATATTTACCTTGAATTTAGGATAGAATTTTCCAAGCATGTACACGATTAAAGATATTCTGTGCTGGCTTATTTATTTATATGTTTAAATCTACTTTTCTATTTTGATAGCATAAATCCAGAGAAATACTGGAGAGAAAAAAAGCTATAGGTACTATATAATCTCACTTTCAGTATGAAAATTTAAGACTACATTAACCAAGAAATTATATCACCTCCTTTTATTTTGAATAACAACAGCAATGATTACAGGAACATTTACATGGAAACAGTGCAGGTTAGTTTCTTTCTAAAACTATTAGAACATTACATTTGAAATTTAATATCTGTGCATATCCTAATAATCTTTAGAATATTTTTATAAGCTATATTACATTTCTGTGCCATTGAAACAATCTTCAACATAGAAGATAAATTGTTCTTCAAAGTGTTTTTATAAGAATGGAACATTTGAATCTAATAGTCAAAAATACCTAAATTTGAGTCATAAAATGTGTTGCATATTTTTCTAAGCAATTTGTATTTAATAATTAATAAATTCTGCATATATTCGTAGGCAGTAGATTTTAAAAATGAGTAAGAGACCAAAGACATAAAATAGTTTCATTCAGTCTAATAGTTTATATGTTGTAGAGGGGCAATTTTAACTCTGACAATGCAAATAAATTAGTCATATGTTTAATTCTACAGTATGTATTTTTATTAATTGTTTTATAACTGATCATAGTTCCCCAAAGTATATTTTTAAACCTATTCTGACTTGCTTTCTGAGCTTTTGATTTCACATGATAGTAGTTAAGAATTTTTTAATGGCATGTAATTTTACATTATATTATAATGTGGAGCTATGATATTGAGGTACTAATACATAATATGGGCAGAAACATGTAATTTAAATGATTTCACTCTTATAGAGGACAACTTAGATTTGTTATCTTTGAGACAAGTTCAAAGAAAAAGAGAAAGTGATAAATGTCTTATTAAATGTACCCTGGAAAATTAAGAGGTAATGATCACATGATTTAAAGAAACTTGTACTTTTCTTCCCGCTTTCAATGACTAGTAAACTGTTGAGGAAGATGAAAAGTTTACCCACCCTCTTCTCTGACACTTTCCAAGACTTTTGAACTATCTCTCTCCAGATTATTTTCTCAAATTTTAGAGATTATAAATACAAGCATGATACTCTCAAATGATAAGTAAAATATACACTTGAGTGGCATACAGGCCCCCCAAATAAGCACAAGGAAAGGACCAAGATTGATGATGATTTTAGCTACCCTTCTCCAAAACTCTTTCTTGAAAGGAAATGTAGGGCTTTTACACCTTTAATCTCACCCTATTCCACTTTGTGCTTGAAGTTTCAATGAATTTCAAGTGACGCATGAGACTAGATAGGAGATACCTTTAAGTGATGTTCAAGCCTCAATTCTTAATGGGGACTTTGTTCCTCTTCGGATCTTACAAATGGCATTTCCTTTTGATTCTTTCCCCACTGATGGCTCTAAATCCTTTGAAAGACCTCTAAGAATTGCTCTTGTCATACTTTGCACAGAATAAATGTGTTCTGCCAAAGAAAGATGAAACCAAAAGTGTTAGTTCCATTGACCTAGAGACATATGTCAAAACAGATGTGTACAGTACCACAAGATTTATTAAAATTATTGTCAGATTTCTGCCCCTGAAAATTTACAATTAGCCACATAAGACTAAAAGTCATATCTCAAACTCAAATTTCCCTATTCGTTTTTAGTCAGTCAGTCTCTCTCTCTCTCTCTATCTCTCTTGCTCTCAAAAATAAAGCAAGCATAAAGCAGATGTTATCTAACATGTTTCTTTACAGGGGAAAAGAATAGTAACGACACTGCAGTTGCCATAAGTTAAAGCTATAATTCTTCAGAAAAGAAAGACAAAAATGGCATATGAACAGAACGTGTCACCCATCTTAATTATTTTTCAAGGGATCAAAACTTCATAGGAAAACTTAGAATATAATTCCAATATAGTTATAGTGACCAATTCCATTTTCCCTATTGAAGAACATTAATTTATTGTCACTAATCTGTTTTGTATTTATCTGATTATTATTTAAAAATATAATTTCAACAATGAAATCATTAAGTTCCCTGTATATATATGTATTCAATTTTCTCTACTTTTGAATTCTTTACATTTGAATATCCATAAACCAAGCTCAATTAAACATACTGGGATCATACAGTATTGTTTCATTCTGTATTGGCAATTGGCAAATACTATTTCATCAAAATGTCCCTCCAAAAGTTCGATTTGGGTTCACCTCTCCACCAGTGCCCTAGAAAAATCTGAATTCACCATTCACTTCAGCCATCTCAGAATTGTTATTTACCTACTTGACCTACTTAGAACGTATCCATCAAGCCTCAAAGATGATAGATTGAAAAGGAAATACAGTCATGCCAAAATTCTGATGTAAATGCTTCAGAGTCACCCGGGCACAAATTTAATGATTCATAAACAAGATTAGCTGAAGAAGCTTTTAACACTTGAATTTCCACTCTACACAATTCTTTCCTCCATTATTACATGATGTTTGCTAACAGCTACTCACTTCAAAATCCTCCTAAGCAACTTTGCATCAAGTATTGGCTCTACAACACTTTTCTCATTCGTTTTCCCTCTGACTTATTGGGAAAATTCCCAAAGAGTTAAAATGACAAAGAAAGCTTATTCTGTTCTTGCATTTTTCTGCGTCTCCTATTTTAACTCTCCTCATCCTCAAACCTCGTCTTTACACATTACTTATGAACAACTTTTTCTAGATTCTTCTGCAGCCACATTTATATACCCTTGCATGCTAATGTTTTCCCAGGAGCAGAAATTAATCATCTGCCTGTCTGTGCAGTCTCACTGGAACACAACACATTCATTCCCTTATATATTGTTTATGTGTACTTTTTCACTACAATGTTAGAGTTGAGCGGATGCCATAGGCACCATATGGCATCGAAAGCCTTAAAATGTTTTGTATTTGACCCAAAAATTCTGTTAACTCCTGATTTAAAATATGTCTGTTCTTTCAATTCTGAACTCTTCTCATCCTCAAGACTAAGATATGCATTAGTCTTACAGGAATGGGGAGAGAATCTGCATGCTATATGCTGAAATTGGGTTATTCCATTTTCTAAGCCTTTTGTCTGAACAGTCATTACTTTAACATACTCCTTTACTATTCAAATTCCCCACTTATTTGCCTATGTTCCTCAGGCTACTCAGCTTTCAGAGATGCTTTCTTTTTTGTTGGTGTGTGACAAATACCTAGCAAAAAGAAAATACTGTTTGCAGATTTAACTGCTAGGAATGAAGCTATGGAGTGCAAATTCCATAATGAGTAAGATACTGCACACATAGTAAAAGTGGTAATAGAGTAGTAGAAAAGTGCGGTGATAACTAGTTAACACAATTCAGTATCATGACATCGGTTGACATACTAAACAAAGAGTACAGGAAGTTGCTGAAAAGAAAAATAAAAACAACTTTCCAAAAGGAAATATGCATGGTTTATACAAATGAATGAGAAAAATAGGTGGAGCACCAATCAAACACCAAATGTGTCTTACTGGGATGGTATTAACAGTGTCACTTTCTTGTATAAATAAAACTCTAAGAAACAAAATAGCATTGCTAAGATCCAAAGCTAAGAAATAGATGAGTGTTGAGTTCTGTCACTTTTTGAAGCTCATATTCCCTCAACCAGAAGATAATAAACTGCACTCATAGCCCTTTTTCCAAAGAAGTGATGGGAAAATTGAATGTTTACTAAATAACCTCAAGTAAGTAACCTACCCATACTAAATGTTTTGATTCTTCTCCATTTACTGCCCTCATATGAATAGATTTTCAATTTGTCTTCCTGATGCAAAGCAGACTCCTTAATGATGCATTAGGCTCATGTCCTAGCTTGCTGCTCACTAGCATATTCTAAGGTCCAGCCCTATAAAACTACATCTGTCCTCAAATCTCATCATCTGTCCTCCTCTCAGTGCTCTGCAGGATTGCACTTCAGGATGTGGAGTGGTGGGATAAGGAGAGCCAGCAGTTTCCCTGTGTTTGGAATCACAGACCCTTGTGTTGGAGGAGGGGCCCCAGGGGGTCTGACCTTGCTCTACGAGAAGCTCCGCAAGTATCCAGCTCGCTTGTCTTTATATAATAGCATCTGAAACATTACAGTTGGTCCCTGTTCTAACTCTCTGCTCCTGCATCTAGAAAAAGGAATATGTATATGGAAACAGTATATTCACTATAAATATCAAACTGAACAGATTACTTACTACAATTTCAAAAAATCCTTTAAGAGACACATTTTAGAATATAGGAAAGCATTTTGAATATATTCATCAGCAATGTTATTTGAAAATATATATTAACTGAATGCATTTTTAATAGGTTCAGCAAAAGTTATAGGCGAAAAATACATTCCTAAAGTATATTTTGAAATAATTTTGCACATATATCTTTAATAATCTATTCATAAACCATAAAATATCCATAAGAATTCTTAAGTATTTTCTTGAATAAGAATGTTATACGGATGTTGTAGTCAGGCATTTGCAAGGGGAACAATATAGGATAGATAATTTATGAGATTATTTTACAGTAGTCACCCAAAGAGTCACATATAAAGAGGGTACAGGAAATCTGTCCACACCCTAAGGATCCAAACAATCCAGCTAAGGGCCTGGATCCCACAGCAATATTCTGCACGAGTCCAGCTGAAGATCTAGAGCCCATAACAATGCCCCCCATGAGTCCAACTGGAGGCCTAGAGTCCATGACAATGTCTCATGCAGGCCCGTTTCAAGGATCTGCCCTGAGAAGGCCCAAAGTTCAGTGATGGAAGCTAGAAAGTCTGTGCCAGCAGGATGAAGGATCTGTACTAGCAGGCTGAGGGATCTGCACTGGAGCCAGGAAGCAATGCTCAAAGTAAGAACCATAGCTCCCTAAAAGGTACCACAGCCATCCTCAGTGACAGTGAGGTCTTGAACTCCTCCGATGATGAGAACAAAGTCTACATCAGGAAAGCCAGTGCAACAAGCCTCTCCAGAGACTGAACAGTGCACCATCAGGACCATATCTTCCCCACAGTGAACCGCAGTCATTCTCAGTGACAACAAGGTCATGAGCTCCTCTAAAGATGAGAACGGCCGAGTTCATCAGGAAAGCCAGCATGACAAGCACCTCTAGAAAAACCAACCAGCTCCCTACAGCTTCTAAACTTTTCCTCTCCAGTTCTGCCTTCTATGCTGTTGGCAACAACTCTCAGGTGGGCCTCCCTCACCCAGCATCACACTTGTTCAGTTCAGCTGGGTGTTGCAAGCTGACCACCAGTTATCAGTTCACCACAAGGAATCCACCACTCTCAAGTTTCTCTATCATTTTTTTTGGAAAATGTTAATAATCAAGAATTAGAACATAATCTCTTCTTGAGCACACTATCATCCCTGCTCATCCCGCACACATGTGCTGCTCTAACCAGCATTTCATTCTTAGATTTCTTCATCAAAAATGAAGGGGCCAGGCTCTGTGATCACACTTGTCTCCCACATACAGGTGACTCATTAAGGCTTTCTTACAAATACCCTCCCTATTGCTACTCAAGTCTGCTTATATTGCTATTTCCACAACTTGGCAAACTTTCTGCTAAGTGTCAAGATATTAAAAGGCGATTGCCTTACAAGATTTCCCATCCAATTTTGTGGGATGCTTCAGAAACCTACAGGCATCACAAGTCTATATTTATCATTGTTTGTAGTCTCTATGGATGGAGAAAGATAGACTATGGACCTGATAGTAGCTATTGTATAGCAGCTGTTCTGATGATCTTTTAAAGTATCTTCAGAAATGTTTAAAACTTTGAATTTTTACAATAGTTTATGGTCCTTTCTTTGAATTATTGATTATTTAATGCCTCATTCTCTTTACCTTTGAATACTAGTTTTAAGACACACAGCATCAACAAAAGATCAATTCAAGGTGACAGCTCCAAGGTATAAACAGCTAAATCATAAGACAGGGAAGGTTAAATGAGAAAAGAACATTGGAACCCTAGAGATGAACATAGTAAGAGATGTAAAAACCATGGCATTCCGAACAGCCTGAATGGTCAGAATTTTGGAATGAGAAAGTAATAAAGAACAGAGAAGATTTTTAGGGAATGGATGAAAATAGTGTCTCATATACTGTATTTAAAGATTTGAACATAATCAAGAAATTTCCTGAAAGTCTACTCTGATGTATCTCAGAGAAATTTTCAGAAAACATGTACTATAATATTTTCTTTGAGTAATTTTACTGCCTTCAATCCCTTCATCTTTGGTTAGTGGATTAAAGAGCTTCATATGAACAAAGGGTAAAATTTACCTATATAATCGTTCATAAAATGTTACTTTAAACAGAGAACATTCTCTAACAGATTTTTATATACTTTAAATACAAGTACCAGAATTTTTAAAAAGTGCTAGACAATTCAGTTTAAGTTCTGCAGGGTAATTATAAAGAACTAGACCATTGAAGCAAATATAAATAAGGAAAATATTAAAGATGGCTTAATAATAGCAGACAATTAGCATGACTACTTGGAAATCTGTTAACACACACATAAATGTAACTGAACCGGGCATTGCTGAAGCCATGAATTACTCCCCTATTTAAAGAACATGAACTCTGGATTTTTAAAGTGAGTATTAAAGCAAGTCTCATTATACAAAGAACAGATTTTTATAACTCCGGAAAGAAAATGCCAAATAATATAAAAATCTGAAGGCATGGTTGAATAACATTATCAGTTTCCAAAGATAAAGTAGGAAATTCTAAGAATAAAAGCGTTGTCCATTTTTATTCTGCACTCTCCAGCAAAAAAAAATGCAGTGTTTTAAACGATTATAAAAAGTAGGGATTGGAAAGTACAAATTTATTCTATAAATAAATGAAGTTATATTGTCAAAACCAAGAATGCATATTCAAAGAAAATGCACTATAAGCATGCAATGATATCTTC
>NW_004955407.1:21503631-21590223 GCF_000276665.1 Chinchilla lanigera
TTTTAAATATAATATTTACAAAGTACATTGTATGATTGAGTATTGTAACCAGAAAATCTGCTGAAATAATTTATTGAAAAGAAAATTATCAGAGATCATTTCTTTTTTTTTTAGAGATCATGTCTTATTTTACAATTTAAAATGAGTTTGGTAAACACATAAATAATTTGAATTTATGGCTAATTTTTCAAAACAGGATGAGTATATATATATGTATATATCATTAAATCATATTATGATTAGATAAATTTTATTTTCAGATAGCAATATAATAGTCTATTTCTTCAAGAGGAAAACATTTAGGTAAAATTGATCATAAAGTATAAAAATCAATCTTTAGAAAAGTAGTTTGAAACTTTTAACAATAATATGAATCAAAATATAGTAGGCCTATACAAGATAGGAAGATCCCCAAATCCATGCAAACTGAAGAGTTCAAGGTACAGCCCTAGAGTCTTAGGGAAAAGACAGAAACACACTCCATCATTATGAAAAACAAGTGTAACGAAGTTGCACATAAAGTTGTCGGTTAACCATAGGAATACATTATTACACAGGAAAAAAGTTGAAAGAGTTACAGTAATAAATTAGTTTGGTAAAGAACTGAGGAAATTGCTCCAGAATCAGAAGATCTAGAATCAGAATATCAGGGGGGAGACTGTGACAGGTTTTGGGAACCGAAGGAAGAACGTGGGGTGAATAATGGTGCTGCGATCTATTTAATGTACGCAATTAGGGCAAGTCAGGTGCTAAACATTAATCTCAGATTTGTACCTCAGGGGCCTGGGTGCTTCGTACGGCTGCCAAGCACATACAGAAAGGGGGGAATTGTAAAGCTCACATAGTTGATCGGTTAACGGTGTAGGGCACCATGGCCACACAGCAAGCATGGCTATCTTAAGTAGAAAGGACATTTTTGTTAAGTGTAGAGGCATCTTCTAAGATGCTCCCCCAATGCCCTCTGCCCCCTGCAGTTCAGCCTTTTATATAATCCTCTCCAGAGATGAGGGGGCTGGAATTTTGACTCACTGCTGAATATATGATATATCCGCTCACAGGTTAAGTTATGAAAACACTGACTTTACAGTGACACTCTCTCATTCCTTCTTGGATCACTGACCCTGTGGAAACCATTTGTCACAACCTGAGAAAGCCCCATGAGGAGGCGCACACAATAAGCATGGAGACAGACACACTGAGGCTGCCAAAAACTGTGCAAGTGAGCTGGGAATTGCCTCCACGTACCCTAACTGCATCTGGCAATGGCTAAAGTACCCCTGTTAACATGGCTGCACCCTCACTGGAAACCTCAACCCGAGGCACCTGGCTAAGCCACTGGCTAGGCCACCGAGGCACTTGGCTAGACCATAGTCACAGAGACCGGGAGAGGCAGCACACATTTGCCATTTTAAGCAGGTGAATTTTGAGGTAATCTGCTGTTCCGCAGCAAATAGCTAATACAAGAGGGAACCGGGGCTGGGGATTTAGCTCAGTGGCAAAAACGCCTGTCTGGCAAGCGCAAGGTCATGAGTTCGGTTCCCGGTGCCGGAGAAAAACCAAAACCAAAACAAAAAACAAAAAAACAAAAACCCAAAGGGCTGAGGATTTAGCTCAGCGGCAAAGCGCCTGCCTGGCAAGCGCGAGGTCGTGAGTTCGGCTCCTGGTACTGGAGAAAAACCAAAAAAAACCAAGAGGGAACCACATGGAACATAGTTGGAATAGTAGCCAGAAACTAAGAAACCATGGAAGAAATTGATGCATCAGGAATCATTCAGTCATGCAAAAGGATGATGCCACTGATAAAGATTTGTTGCTGGATGGTAGTAAGGACATGAAGAGCTACAGGAGCTCACGGAGTAAACAATTTTCCAGCTTCACTCTACTGCTTAAGTCACTTTCCTAATAACCAGAGAAACCTGGGGACAATATTTGACAAACCTGTTGTTAAAACTACAATAATTTTCAGAATTTGTTTTATTTAGTTTCAATACACAGTCTTTCTCCACATTAACAGAATACTGATTTATTTCAATGTCTCCTGAGGTTAACATTTCACATGATTACATGCAATTTCTAACATAATTTATTTAGTTAGCACACCAGGAGTCATCGTCCTTTGCCTATTCACATACTAACTATAGAAATTCTCATGCATTACAGCCCCCGCATAAATTTGAAAAATTGAGGATCATGAAAATGGTATTCCACGAGCAACAGTTCAGTTCAGCAAAAGGACAAAATTTACCATGCAACATAACATCTGAACAAGGTTAATGCCCTGTAGAAATCACATTTCCCTGAAAGAAGATTTTGTTGCTGTTGATGGTGATCATTGTAAGTAAATACATAATTCTCCTGTGACACGTTTTCTTGTTGGATAAATTTCAAATAGTGCTAAAACATAGGTCTATATCATGAAACAAAAAGAAAATAGCTGCACCAAAAATAAGGTAGAAGACACATATGAATACACAACATGCATACACAGCTAAAAAGAGTAAGCTGGCAATTCTTCCTAAATAATGAATATCTGATGTAAATTATTTGAGGAAAGAAAGAAACGCCTGCTAATTTTTTATTTTTCCTCCATTCATTCTCAAATTCAAACACAAGGCCAACTTTGACAAAAGAAGTTGTAATATATTTACCTGCATTATATTGCTTATTGTCAAAGTGCTTTACTTAAGCAGCAAAAATAGTTCCACATTTATGCATATAAACACCGGGAAAGAGAGAGGGAGGGGGAGGGAAGGGGAGAATGTACAACAATCTGTTCCATATTATCAAATTGTTGCATCAGGTGGGGGCCTTTGAGGGAGCTAGGGGTCCCCGATAGTGATTGTATGTGTTCTTTGCCCACCATCACTCCCACAAAGTATGAGGAGGTGAGGCAAAAATCACTGCCCTTGGCTCAAAGCCACAACTCCTGCTGGGAAAAGAAATCAGAATTGAAATGATGCAGAGTCGAAGTTTATTAATAGTGAGTCAAATGCGCAAAAGAAGCTACTACTATCTTAACAGCAGAGCAGAGCATGCAGCAAGGTAAGGAGTTTGGAGCACGTCACTCACGAGGTGGGTCCGGGGATACACTCATAGCGGCAAACTAGTTCCTAAAATAACTGTTTCACTGATTGGTGCAGTCTAGGCCAATCAGGATCTTAGCTTTTGTGTCTGAGGTGAAAAGGAGGGCGGCGCTAGGAGGGGCTCCTCAAGGGCACAGTAAATACGTGTAATAGTTTCGCAAGGAGAAACTTCCTTAAGCACGTAGTGCACAGTAAGTGCACGTAGTGCACTGTGTAATTTTACACCCGTTAGCCATCCAGGGCTTTCCTGAATTCCCTCCTGCTAATGTGTCTCTACAAGCTCATTCTGAGAAATATGCCTTAGTTAGAGTTGTTTAAGATTTGGATATTTTGTAAAATTTGAAAATATGTACTAAATTTAGGAACATGTATCTGCTATGAATTAACTCTTGAGCTAGGCCTCTCTGTCTCCCCCATACGCACATGCAGAAACATAAACACAAGCACAGGTGTAGAATGTTATCCTATCAAACAATCAAAATGAATCACTGCCATCATTCATTCTTATTTTACAACATAAAAGATATTGGCAGAAACTCTTACAAATGTGCTGAGCATCAGCTAAACATGCTTGGTAAAGTATCATCAAGTTTGTATTTTGTTTTCTTGAGATGAAGGTACTCATATTGTGTACCTGCTCCACAAGTTTAAATTTGCACAAAAAAATAGAGTCTTCAAAGTAACTAATGGAATACTACTTTGCAATTCATATTTTTGCAATTAATTTTTAAGAGGCAATTTAAAATAATCAGCTCAAAGTGATGCTTTTCAAGAAAAAAGTCAAAATTCTTTAAACCATATAGTGCTACAGTGGCCCAATAAGTGATACACCTCCCTCTTCATCTTGATAAGTACTAGAGAGGGGACAAAGGGACAGCCTATCAGGCTTTTTGTCACTCTTAGGTTTGATTTTATTAAATGATTATCTAAATTTCCATATATATTCAGATGTATTTTAAGAAATTACCGTTCAACCTTGCTTCTCCTCTTTATGCAAGAATTTATCTTTGATCACATATGTGTGTGTATGTGTATGTACTATACAGATATGGCAAACATTGGAACTACCCCAAGTACATATGTGTGTATATGCATACATGCACATACACACACACACATTCTGGGCTATGAAATTTCATCTAAAATCCTGCTTTAGCTATTTTATAATATACTTTTATTTAAAAGAGGATGAAATTTTCTCTCAAGCATTCTATTTGAATACTGCAACTATGTAATACGAGAAGATGGTGACAAATTTCCAACATTGAATTAACTAAAAAAGCCATGAATAATCTTAGTAGAAGTGCAAATGGCATGCTAATAAGTAAACCTATCTCCATGTGCCTTACACTTAGATATACTCATATTATCCTTATGTATGTAGAAGATGAAACAAGAACTTTATATTTGATAGAAGATGGAAAGCATCTTGACACAGAAGTCCTAAAAGATATGAAAGTTAGTTGAACATTTTTTGACTATCATTTATCTTGCATAATTCCTTGTACAAATTCTTGGGATAGAAAAATGACCACTATGTATTTCTTCTCTCAAAAAACTGAGACTCTTTTTCATGTTTAGTATTTTTCATTCCTTTCTGCCCACATTTTCCCTACATATCAATACAAGGCGACATTATAGGAATTTTTTAAATCAGTGTTGATTGGGTTAAGGATATCAATGTCAATAATTCCATAGTAGTCCATTTATATTCTAAGTAATCCAGAAATTTCTATAAGAAAAGGTAATTCTATTATAAGAATAAGAAAATGTGTGCATGTATTTCTCAAATTAAGAATTTAAAAATATATTAGTTTTAGGGATGGATTTATTCACTGATATATTTATTCAATTCAGAAGCATATCTGTCAGAAAATTTAAATGAGAAATTCATGTTTAATGATATTTCCCTCAGAAAGAAATACACTGGGGTCATTGAAAAACCTTTTGTTGTTTTTTTTGTTTTTTTTTTGTTTGTTTGTTTTTCTCTGGTACCAGGAATCGAACTCACGACCTTGCGCTTGCCAGGCAGGCGCTTTTGCCGCTGAGCTAAATCCCCAGGCCCTGAAAAACCTTTTGAATTGGAATGAAAATATCTCACCTATAAAGGTAAAATAATGCTTAGAGAAAAATTTTATATTACTAAAATATTATAGTAGAAAAGTGAGTCTCAAAAGATTTACACATACATTAGGAAACTTGATAAAATAGATACTTAAATTAAAAGTAGATGGAAAGAAAAGTAAAGAATGGAAACAAATTAACATTATAAATAAAAATAACAGAGAAAATGAACCCAAAATATTATTTGAAAGCATCACTAGAAGGATAATCTTCAGGCCCAAAAAACAAAAAAAGATAGTGTATAAATTACCAATATCACAAATAAAAGAGTGTCCATTACTAAAAATCACAAGATATTGAAGGGTGAATATAGACTATTAAAAAAAATGCCAATGGCTTTCCATTTGAGAACTTCCTTGAAATTACAATTTCATCAGAAGATATACCTACCAAAGATAATTCAATGATAAATGGATATGCTGTGTAATCCTAAATCTACTAGAGAAAATGAAGTAATTATCAAAATATTTACAACACTGAAAGTCCAATCTTAATATCAACCATATTCTTTAATTTATAAAACATTTACAGAAACACTTCCAGAAAATGCAAACATGGAATAACACAATTCATTTTATGAGGTCAGAATTAAGAGGGCATGTAACAAAAACATGTAAGAATCATTTGTATTTGCAAAAGACTAAATCATCCTCTGTAAAGATCAGGAAAAAAGAAGTGATGTTCATTCTTACTGCATCTTTTCAAAATTACACACATAAAATAAATATGAAAGAAACAAAAACTACCTGTAAGGTTTAATATATTATTATGACTTTTCCTTCACAAATTACTTACAGGTTCTAAGCAAATGCAATCAAAATTCAGAAAGGTTATTTACTTTCTATTTATTTTCATTGCTTCACTGTTTATAGAAATCAATAAACTAATTCTAAATTTTATCTCAAAAAGGAATAAGCAAATCAATTTGATAATTTATGGGCAATCATTTTTTCCTATGATTCTTAAAATGGTAATCCACTGACTTGAGGAAAATATCAATACCATGGTTCTGTATCTACAATATGTAAAACACTCCCCATACTCAATAGTAAGATGCAAAATAATTCTGTTAAAAATGAACAAAGTTGTAAAAAAAAAAAGAATTAATGACAGAAAAATGTGAATGGCAAATAAGTTTATAAAACTAATTTCAACATAATAATCCTATAGACAATTACAGTGAGATATGATTATACCTACCAGAAGTTCACAAAGTTTGTCCTGTATTCTTCTAAAATATTAATTTTAATGTTTTAATTTAAACCTCTGATTAATTTCAGGGTGTTTTGTATGAGTAGATCTCTCTCTTTGACTCTGTCTCTCTCTCTCTTTATTTCTCTCTCTTCCAGAGGGTATATGAATGTCAAATCGTTCAGACACCATCTGTTAACAAGACAGATGTCTCTATTTGAATTGCCTTACTACTTTGGTTGAAAATCAATTGACTATATATACATGGTCTATTTCTGAAATTTCTATTCTTTTCTATTGATCTAAGTTTCAATCTTTTTGTCAGTACCACACATCTTAACAAGTGCAGCTTTACTGTAAGTGTTGCAATCAATTAGGGAGAGTCCTTTACCTTTATTATTGGATTTTCAATTTTTAGTCTTGTCTCCTTTCCTAAAATACAAAATTCTCAATAGCAAAGACAAATATAGCCTATGTGTGTCAATTCTGTTTACTCCATTATTTTCTAGTCACTGGGAGAATGCCAGGCACATGAAACATGTTCAATAAACATCTACTGAACTGACAATAACATATGAAGTCATTCTTAACTTGAACCTCTAAATAAAGATATTTATTAATATTATAAATTTTAACGGATGTCAAGAACTGAAGATTTTTCAGACTTCTACAGTTTTACCCTTTGCATTATTATTTTTTTCTCTGTTACTACTTGGACAGGTGTGCAATATCTTTGTTTTACATGCAATATTTTAAAACCAGTAAAACAAAAAATTAAGAGTAAAAGTAATATAAGTGAGATTTTTAAAATAATTTTAAATGTTTTTAATATATAGTTATGTGTGCTTACTATTAAGACAATAATATTTTCTGCAAGTAGGTATCTAACAATGATCAAAATGACTATGGACATAAGATAAATGCCTATTCAATATCTTTAATAGGTTAAGAAAAGTAAAATATGTATGATTTCCATATATATTTATATATACATACACACACATATATATGTAAAGCAAAGAATTTCACGTGCTTGATTTTCATCCTTATTATGAGAAAAATGTCAAGTTTCAGATGAAGTTTAGAGAAAAAGATATGTAATTTTTTTCACATCTAAGTTCTTAAACTCATTCTATCCCAGAAATTTTTGATTAATGAAGTGATTTAGACCTTTTTTCAAATCAGAAATTCACTTTTTAAAAAAATATTAGTTCATTGTAATAGTAACGAAGTTTCTGTTTGAAAAATGTAGTCAGCAGCAATAGCATGACATATATGAGTCTATCTCTGTAGGAACTTTACAAAGGAATACAATTTCTTTACAAAAATATACAAATAAAATTTATAGAAATATTTTGTCATGAGTGAATAACAGGGAGTTTTTCATTTTTTTATACAATGCTATTTGCTTTGAAAATAGGTATCTTGAGACTCACAGCTATTTCACAAGAAAAAACCTGAAACAGTCCAGGGCTAAGATTCCCAGAGTTGGCTACAGAACAGCTCTCTTGAAAGCTTCTGATAGAATCCAGCGATAAAGAGCCAAAGGTAACAGGGAGGTCTGCCAGGAGAGTCTATAGAATTGCAAGCATTTGTAGAGAAGTGCCCCGAAGGTAATTGATAAAAACTGGAGGAATAGTCCACTGAGACGAGAAAGTACCGTACTTAAGAGAGTAAAAAGTTTCTGCTGGGAGATACTGAGCTAATCCATCAACTTTATTTTTTTAGTCCCTTTCTACCTCACAGTACTTCAATAAAATCTGTATTTTAACAATATAAAGAAGTTTACACAAACAGCCAGTAATGGAAAAATACAATAATCTTTAACTGCACTTTCTAGGAAAAGTTTACTTGTTGTAAAGAAAGGTGGAAAGCTGGTAATTGTTATATTTGTGCAGTCTAAACAAGCAGACTTTTGCAAATGGAAAGGTGACCAAGAGATGGAAGGACTGGGGTGGGAGAAGGGGGGAGGGGACATAAAAGAATTAAAGGTGCGTTTTGTACACATACCAACTCTTCAATGCAGCTACTGTGCATTGCAAATGTGTACTATGAAAAAGAAAATTTAAAAGAAATAATAAACTAAGCAAGCAGAGTTTACAAAACTACTGTGGGGATTTAAGTAATCTGTATACATAGAATTATGGTTTTTTTTAATGGAGAAAATAAAGATAGAGCTTATATTAAACAACCCAAATTCACATTTTTATATGAGCCAAATACCTTGCTTCATACAATGTAGTAACTGTTGTCTTAATAAACATTTGTATGTTAAAGTATTCCTTATGTAGAATGGATTGCAGAACTGTTGGGAGTATAACTAGTAGTTTTTGATCATCAGGATTTGCTAGACAGTTTACTTGATGGTATCAACTCTTCCCTTTTCTCTATTAGCTTAAAGATCAGAGGAAAGATACTTTAGTTGTTTTGCCTAATTTTGTCAGATCACTGGACACCACCTAGAATAAAAATCAAAGCCCATTATCCTACAAAATCTCTAAGAATTCCCTAGTAACATATTCCACATGATCCTACTCCTTTGGGGCCAGCAAAGCCCTCACCTAATTGTCCTTGTGCCATGCTATTGACTTTTTGTCTGGTTGCTTCTATTCTTTATCAGTCCACCTGCAGTAGTCTGCCAAGTGAAGAGGCTTTTCTTGAGAGGATTTTCAGTCATGGTACTGTACTTGATCTCAGACGATCTTGGGGAAATTAATCCCTTGGCAGTCACCACTCTGAGCTCATCCTCATCTTTGCCTCCTTCTGTATCCTCACGTTTAACTTCTCTTTCTGGCTCACTGGAAAATAGATTTCTTTTATCCTACCTGACGCTTGTAGGGAAAGACATTATAAAGCAAAATTTATCATCCATCTCGTGATATAGTTCATGCCACACTGTGAGACAGTTCTTATAGACTTCAACACACTCTTCCTTCTAGAATTCCTGAGATGAGATGAGAATGTTCATAGGTGTTGTGTTGGTTTGGGTTTTATTTTTGCAAGGGAACACAATAATACAGGATACATATTTTATATGATTATTTATAATAATCACCCACAGAACAATATATGAAAGAGTACAGGAAATTTGTCCACACACCAAGACCAAGGAATCGAGCTGAGGGCCTGGATTCCACAAAAATGTCCTGCATGAGTCTAGCTAAAGACCTAGAGCTCATAACAATGCCTCCCACAAATCCAACTGGAGGCCCAGAGCCCATAACAATATTTCATACAGACCTGTTTCATGGATCTGCACTGCAAAGGCCCAAATGTCAGTGGTGGAATCAAGGAAGTCTGTTCCAGCAGAATGAAGGATCTGTGCTAGCAGGCTGAGTGATCTACACTGGAGACAGGAAGCCATGCTCAGAAGAACCAGAGCTCCCCCAAAAGGTACCACAGCCATCCTCAGCAACAGTGAGGTCCTGAGCTCCTCTGATGATCAAGATGGCCGAGTTCCCATCAGGAAAGCCAATGCGGCAAGCTTCTTCAGGAGCCTGAGCTGTGCACCTTCTTCCCCTCCGGAGCTAGAAAGCGATGCTCAGAGTGAGGACCAGAGCTCCCCCAAAGTGAACTGAAGCGATTCTCAGTGCCAGCAAGATCCCAATCTCCTCGCAGTATGAAAACAGCCAAGATCATCAGGAAAGCCAGCATGACAAACTCCTCCAACAGAAGCAACAGCTTCTAACAGCTTCTATCAGCTCCTAACAGCTTTGCTCAGCTCCTGACAACAGCCTTCTCCGTCTCTAGTTCTGCCTCCTATTCTGCTGGGAACAGTCCCCAGATGGGCCTCCCACACCCAGCACCATACTTACTCAGTTCAGCTGGGGACTGTAAGTTGACCACCAGTTGTCAATCCACTACACGTGTACAGGCACCTTACACTTTCTCCAAATGCCTTCTCTGCTCTATCATGTAGGGCCATGCTGAGTCTGGCCTATGACACCAACTCTTTTGTCATTAACAGGCATATTTCTCTTTAAAGCAGTCCATTGTCTTCCTTTAATTTGCATTGTTTGATATTCTATTCCTACCACAATTCTGTCAGATTGATTGTGAATATTTGTTTTCTATAGTTACCAGAGATCTGCAACTGTAAATCTAAAACAATGGATAGATACAAGCTTAAAACAATCTCACATGTTTGATAATAATTAAAAAGTCTATGCTTGAAAAGAAATACGTTTGGTGATATGTAGGAAAGTGAATGTTCACATGAGCCAGCCCACCTACTTTATATCAATTTAGCTAAAGCCCAGAAAGGGGCAGTCTGCTATAAAGGCCCTGATACATACATCATTTCACTGAATTCACAGAATAATTAAATGGTACTCTTTAGAACTGCTATCCTACCTTTTATAATAAAAAGATAAAATCCCATAGAAAGTGGTAGATTTGAAGCAAAGCATGAAATAGGTAAATACCAAACTAAAGATGTCGTTATATGAATTTCATTGAATAAACCATAGCAACTCATTGACTACAGAGTATAGTACATTAATGGCAATGCGGGCATTTTTCTATACAGCCCAATTATGTACTCTGTATCAACATCAGCCAATTAATTCATGTCTGGGAATTATATTTCATGGGTGAAATCAACATAACATCTTTTAATTTTAAGACCTCAAGGAGGGATGTCACATTTCTTATTCCTCCTAGCATTTAAAAAACTCTTGATACTTTTCTAGTATTTTGTAGGAGACAAGATGTGGTTAATAATGTGGCTTGATCTGCTGAAATTCAGATTCAACCCTCATCTACTTCTGACTGACTGTGTGATTGGATGTAAAATATATAATACACCTTCATCTTCACTTTTTTGCCTTAAAATGAAATAATGCATAATAATACTGTTTGATGATTAAATGAGATATTTAACAAAGTGAATCACTGCACTGTACTCAGCAAGCATTCAATAAATAGTAGCTATTTTATATTTGAAAAAGTACAATATAAAAGTCCAGACAGATAATAACTGAGGAGTGTGTATTTTAACCATTTACAGCTTTCAATCCCAAATATATTTACTAAATCATTACAAAAAATACTCCCAGATTGTGATTAATGTCTAGCTTCAATGGATTAAAGATGTTATTACTTATTATAAAGCACAGATCATGTCCCAAAATAGAGCAAAATTTGCTTGGGAGTGGGAGCTTAATTGGCCTAGAAAAATATGACTAAATTGTAGGACAGTCCTAAAGGACTGCATGCTGATGATAGCTTTGAATTTAATATTTGATCAGTCAACAGAGTGGTTTGTTCTTTTCCAGTTACATTCAGCAGCATGTTTACAACTAAAATGCAGAATAGGATGTAAGCAAATTTGGCAGTTTACTAGTAGGCTGTAAGACGTACACCTTAGGCAATTAGGGGGTGGTAGGTTAGGGGTGGAATGTCGCTCAGTGATAAAGCATTTGATTGGCATGTGAGGTTCTGTGTTTGATGCCCAGAACAGAGGTTAGGGAGTGGATAAGCCACACTGCAGAACATGAAATAAATAATACTCATTAGATTAAATCAATACAAGGTAATATCTTGCTCACATTGTATATCCATCAGGGTCAGTGGGAGAGAGGATTGCTGGTTGTATTCAGACTTCTACAAAGTTAAAGTTGACATTTCAGTGTTTCAATTTCCAAGCATCCTTAGTTTAATGTTTCAATATTTCAATTTCAAGACATCCTTAAATCATCTCTGCTCACAACTCCTATAGCAGAGCAAGGCTATGGCTACTTTTCACAAAAGGACCAGGAACCATGTTCCTCTATGACTGCCCGACAGTCATAGCTTTTGGTAGCAGCACTGAAGCTTTCCATACCCTATAAGTAGAAAAACAATTAGTACAGGATGTATTCTAATGTCAGTTAGAAGTATGGTGAAATCTGTGTTGTAATGAATTTCAGTGAGTGAAGACTTAAAATATTAAAGAAAAAAGGGCAGGTGGCCATAGAAGTATAGAAAAAGTAGAAGTATAGAAAAAAGCAAGTGAGCAGGGAGGAAAATGTAAGAAGTGTTTTAAGCCAGTGACGGAAAAAAGGAAGCCACATAGGTGGAATAACAGTAGTCTTATGAAATGTGGAACAAAAATTGTCCATTTTCAGTTTGAGTGTTTTGAGGGCTTTAGATTAGAAAGAAAATCCAAGATATCATATGAATCAAAAGGGTCAGTGTAGTAAGGAGAGAACTTGGGGTTGATGAGTTTTTACAGATCATGGCTCATGGATAATATCTTTAGAGAACACAATAGAAATTTTCCAGAAGCTAGGGTCAATGACAAATAAGCTAGATTAAGGATTGTACAAATGTAAACCAAACAGGGCTGTGTTTTTATAAGAAATTAAACATTACCTTCACTTTTTGTGTGTATATGTGGTGCTCAGCATCAAATCCAGGTGCTCACATAGGCTAAGCAAGTGCTGTATCATGGAGTTACATCTCTAAGTCTTCTTCAAGTCTTATGATGATGTCTCAGAAGATAAAGAGCACAGTGAAATTTGTATTCATGATCTGGAAGGGCAATTGTGATATTGACATCACTACTTTTTAACAAAACTCTTCGCAGGAACATAGAGAATTCATTGTTTCCATTTAACGTGTACTATCTTTAACAGCTAAAGTGTAAAGAAGTCAGGTAAAGAAGTAAAATAAGTTTTAGGATAGTAAGGACAATTGTTTAAAAGATACACACTATGGGAGCAACAAATTCAAGCAACACAACCTTAGAATGCACAGAGTGTATTTTCCAGTGGACTAGAAAATCTGATCACAGTCTGTTTTCAATGTGGATGAAGAGCATAATAAAAGTCCTAATTAGCTTGACATTTACTTCAATGAAGTAAGTAATGGGTGAGTAACATAATTAGATGTTGGAATAGAGAAACTGCTAGAATTATGTACATGATTTCATTGCTAAAAATTTCTTACAGTGGTGAGGTTTATGCCTTTGTGTTTTATCTAGCTGAATTGTTGAGTAGATAATTATTTTAAAAAATAGATTTTAAAAACTAGATCTATTTAATGAAGGGATTAGAATAAAAACCTATTAAAAAGATAGTGCTCCAACTGTTTTTTGACCCAGTAAATGGTAACTTAAGGAAATAAAAATTTTTAATCACTTAATTTATCACATACCTTTTTTCAATTTCTTGCAATTGAAAATCATAATTTCATGATGTTCATTTCTAATGAACTTTCCACTGATTAGATCAATCTGACTCTTCCTCTAAATTTGAGTTATTAGACATAAGTATATTATATATTTCACATGATCAACTAAAAAGTCTGCTCTAAAAATAAAAGGTTTCAAATTAAGAAATATAAAAAATGAACATGCTGTGGTAACCTTGGAACAGAAATGATGCATTATCTAGAAATTAAAAGTCAAAAATTTCTTCTGTACATGATATGAAAAGGGGTATGTTTTATTAATATGCAAAAATTAATCTCAAGAAATTATTTCTCAAGTGTAATTGTAGGGGAACAAAACACTGAATAACAGTCATCCTAGTTTTGTAACGAACTGACATTTTCAAGTCATTTTCCATTTCCTTCAAAAAATCAAACTACAGTAAGGTTTTGGTTTACAGGGAGAAAAAAAGAAACACTGGAAAACTCTGACACTTTCCAGCCCAGTATGAGGTTATTTAACAGGTAACTCTTAAACAAACTCCATATGCATTACCACTACATTCATCTTGTTTCCTATTTTTAAAAGGTGTGTGAGTGCCTGAAAAGCTTGCATGTGAAATGGGGTATGTCTTAACGATCTGAGAGTAGGGAATATGAAACTGCAGATTTATGCTTCAAAACAGTGGGGTATCTGAAATGCATGAGAAAAAAATTCAAGTTAAAAGCCCAGTTCTACATGACCTCCCTTATATTCATTCTTTGGAAATTTATATGTAAAGAAATTTAGAAGAAATAGAAGGATTAGGAGTAGCTCAGTGGTAGAGTGCTTTTGTGTGAAATCCAGGGCTCAAACCCCAGTACCACAAAACAAATAAATAAAAAGAAATAGGCATTTTGACATTTATACTTCTAAAAATCAATTTCAGGAAACACATTAGTCTTTTTTCCACTGTCATAACAAAATAGTCAATAATTCAAAGTACCTGAAAACATAAAGAAAATGGCTTTCTTCTTCACTGACAGCTTTGGGGACTGAAATCTAAGATCAGCAAGCCTCCACTCTTTGCCCTTAGTGAGGGCCACCCCTGCTTATTCACAGCTTGAGGGAAAAACAGAAAAGGAACTGGCCACATGCAGAAAGGCCAAGAGATGGGGTGGACTTGCTTTACAAAACTCCACTCTCATGAGAGCTAACTTAGTCCAAGAACCTAGCATTAATACCTGCTAGTGATGTTCCCCCAAAATACCTACTTGCCTTATGATAGGGTCTACCTCCTACAGGTTCTGCCACCTCAATATTAACACTGAGTGTGGGAGACCCTGACTGACCTCCATTGTATATTAGTAGCCGTCTGAAGCATTAAGTTTCTGTTGTCTGAGATAAGTTTCTGTTATCTTGCCTACTTCCCCGAAGAGACGCACCTTTCCCTTTAAGTCAGGACTGCCCACCGTTACCTAGCTACTCCCGCCTCTAGGGCTGGGACTGCCCACCATTACCTAGCTACTCTCGCCTTTGTCCGGTTACTTGGTTACTCCCGCCTTAAGAACTTCCGCATTTCCCCATGCCCTATATATACACAGTACTTCCTGCCAATAAACGAGACTTGATCAGAATCCTGTCTTGTCTCCATTCTTCGTGTCTCTTGTCCCTTTATCATCCCCACTCCCCCTCTAGGGTCCTCGTTGACTGTACCCGCGGGCCGGGTCAACTGAGGATAAAGTTCCATCGAGCACATGAAAGTTCTAGGGACACACTCAGTGTATCCAAATTATTGCAGGGAGATGTGAAGATGCTCGTGCAGATTTTATTTGTTTAAAGACAGGTTGTTAAAAAATTTACTGAAGTCATAACTCAAGTTAGTTACTTACTTCATATTGGGGCTAGCAAGTTTGTGATTTCTTCTGGGATAAAAGTGATGAACCAAATGAATTGGAAATTGCAAAGTAAAACTGCAAAGAATTGCAGTCATGTGACGATGATTTAGTCTCAATTTTAAAGGTCATTTACTGGTTTAGTTGTGTACATTAGAAAATTTCTGTCATATATTTGCCTCCAACTCAAGTAGAGCTTATTGAACAAAGAGAAAGCTTTTGTCTCAAAACTAACAGTGCATCGCTTAGCTTTGAGGGACAAGCTCATAAACTGAACTATTTGGAGTATTTTTAAAACTCTCCTAGTTTCAGACCCATAAACCTGTTTAACCATTGATCATATAAATATGTCAGAATACATATTACTAATTTCAAATCCTCAAACTTTTAAATACCAGATTTTTAATTATCATAAAATTTCCTAGATTCTTAGGTACTCAGATTTTTCCCTGATTGTACTGGTAAGTATATTTATTCTCATTAGTTTAATTTTTAAAATCAATCAATTATTATCTCTTAGCTTGAAATTATACCATGGATAAAAAGTTCCAAATTTTGAAGAGTAAAAAGGATTGCACACATTTAACACCAAATCACCACATAGATTTCAATTTCCACCATATAGTATTTCTTATAGTGATTTGTGTCTTCTTTTGCTTTCTGAATTTATCTCTTTTGTATCCTATCTTATTTTTATATTCTAACAATTGTACCTCCCACAAACAATCCTCCTCTGTACAGTATTTTACAACCCATTTCCTTCACATATGTATATATGTTTCTTATTTCTTTAAATCCTATCTACTTTTTGCTACTAAACTTTTATTTAATTCACAAACTATACATTATACCTTCTCTTATATCACCAGGCAGGCAACATCACCCTATATCTTATATCACCAGGCTGGTAACATCATCCCCATATATACCACTGCATTATACAGCTATTCTTATATTTGCCAAACTATTTTTATGTGTAATTTGTACGTGATTGTTCCTTTATAGATCATTGTAATTGAAGTTCATTATTCCATTTTTTTATCCATTTATGACCAAAATAGTTCATACACAAAAGTTGTGTGCATACAAATTTATTACTTGAATAAATAAGCTAATGTGTGCTAATAACAAATCCTGTGCAACAAATCCACATTCCTATGGTGGTGGGATATGACTATGCCATTGAAAACTAAACTATGCAAACCTCCAACTCTCGAACCTCAAGAGGTCTAGAAGATGCTCTTGTGCAGCAAGAAATTACTCTTGTGCAGAGAGTCTTTCATAACTCAAAAACTCTCCAGTATACTTCTCCCAGCTCAATTCCAGAAAAAAAAAAAAAATCCCTTAATTCAGGAATCCAAACAATTGGCACTGTGGACAAATATTTTCTTTGAAGTGGAAGAAATACATCATGCCTTCCTTCCATGAACTTTTCCAGACATTTTCTGTGATATTCACATTAGTAAGCATATTACTAAAACAGTTTACAATTTCTAAAACAAAAATAGAGTTGGACCAAAACTGTTAAGCCACATAGTGAATAAATCAGTGCTGCACTGTCCAAAAATGTTATGAAACCTGAAGGAAACAGAGTTAGCATCAAAGTCGTCCCAATCTTGCATAACTAACATTTACTAACCTGAAACAAAAGTTTCCAGCTCAGAGAGCACAAAATTAAAAGCGTGAAGAAAGAGACCATTGAAGTAAAAGCTACAAAATATCTGATTGCTCTCTCTGTTCTTCCTCATGAAAGATTTAGACATGAAACACTTGTTTTCAAATGCATCTCTGAAGCCTCCTGGGTGTGTAAGTCACAAACTTACTTGACTGGTTTTTGGACTTTTAATATGTGAAACGTTTTGATCAATGGCATGTGAATGAATGGGAAAATTATACCACATCAGAACTTTAAAGATGAGTTAAAGTCTATCTCTTTCCCTCTCTTGTTTCTGTATTCTTCGAAAGAGATAACCACTTCCACATCGGGGCTGCTTCCCTCAACTCCCAGAATGAGGAGACTTGGGTCACAGAGCTGAGGAGTGAGGCTGCCGGTCACCATTCTCAAGGTAGCATAAGTGAGACAAAAAATATTGTAAAGCGCTGATATTCGGAGTCTTGAGTTATTGCAGGTCTCTCATACAGAAACTAATTGATTAAGACTGCAACTATGGCACATGTACTGTGATATGAGCTATGGACATTGAGTGACAGGAAATTGAGTGACAAGAAGTATGCAAATAAAAATATTTAGATAAATAATGATTTATGTTATTTAAGCTGAAATATTTAATCAAATAGCTCCATCAAAAACTGAGGTAATGTAACTAAAGACTTTATGTCTAGATTGTTATTAGCTGTGTTTATTATAACACCACAGGGAAGAGTTGAGTTTTTAAAAAGTCATGCTGCTTTAAATTAGGAGGAAAACAAGAATCCAAAAAGTTCAGTATTTCCATGTTTGAAAGATGTGTCCAACTCAAATCCACACAGCCTAAACATAACAAAAGCAAGAGCCACATAAGCAAATGAATACAAGCCCTAGAACAACATTCAATCCATGGAAGGGAGGACACTGTCTCACTGGTAGGACATCATTGACTTATTACCAGGGAAAATAGACCAAATATGTTAGAAAAGATCACCATGTTGCTCATAAAGTATAGACTAGAGCTATGTTTCAAAAATAGTGGTGTGTACACTGGCACAAGCTGTTGACTGAAATCACACAGCAAAAAGTCACAAAAAGTTTCACAAGTTCCAGTCCAAAAAATGCCATGGTGTTGGTTTAACTTAACAGAGACCATAAATAAAGACAAAACAATCGTTAGGCCCTCAGTTTCTCGTGCCAACTATCTGACAGAGTTGTTCAGTTGCCTTAGTAGATGCATGTCCCCATGTGTCATTCTGATGTAATCAACGAAGGTCATGGGGAGTGAAAATTATTACTCCCGGGGAATAGAGCCACAGTGACCAGAAACAAGGACTGGGGGTGTACAAGCAGAGAGTGGAAGCAGGGTCTAATTATGAAATATTCTGTGTGTTTAGAGAAGCTAAATGGGAGAAATACTGAGTTTAGTTTTTTTACATAAGATGAAAGTGAATTATGACCCACTAGTAGTGAAAATTGGGGTAATGTTTATTATGGTGTGACTATCAGTTCTTTACTAATGCCAGTCAAGATGTAGAATTCCTTTACTATAGTAAAAAATAAAAGTTTCTCATTAAAATGAATGAACAACAATCAGGAAAAATTTTGTTGAACAGGTAGGACTTAAGCCATGTTGTGAAAGTGGAACATCTAGACAAGAAAGGATGAGAAAAATGTATTTTAAGCAAAATTAACAATTAGTGAAATGAGGAAGTACTGGGCAGAAATTTGGCTTGCTGGAGGTAATTTTGATTATTGAAAACATTAGATAACAGAGAAGAAAAAGAAATGGGCTAAAACTTGAACAAGTTCATAAGTTTTTGAAAGATTCTTGAAATGGGCTGTGTTTGGGAGGTCAAGGTGCAGGAGAGATGGGGCCTGGCTCCTGGTTTGTGGGAAATCCCTCTTCCATTTTTGTTCCATGCTTAAAGTCCAGGTTTCCTATGTTCCCCAACATCCCCCACCCTGTTCACACCACCTGAGAATGTGTTTTGTTTTGTTTTGTTTTGTTTTGTTTTGTTTTTTTGTTTTATTTTTGTCAGTACTTGAGATTGAACCCAAGGCCTTCTTACTGAGCTATATTTCAAATCTTTTTAGTTTTCTTAATTTGGAGACAGGGTCCCCTTAAATCTCTAAATTGCCAAGGCTGGCCAGGTGTGGACGTACACACCAATAATCCCAGCACTTGGGAGGCTGAGGCAAGAGGATGGCTGTGAGTTTAAGGTCAGCCTGTACTACACATTGAGACTGTCTCAAAAACATAAACAACAAAAAAAAATTTTTAAATAAGGGCCATGTGTGGCGGTGCACTTTTGTAATCTCAGCATTTCGGAGGTTGAGGTAAGCGGATCGCCGTGAGTTCTAGGCATGCCTGGCCTACACAATGAGTTCAAAGATGGTCTGAACTACCTGACAAGATTCTATCTTAAAAATAAACAAGTAAAATAAAATTAAATGAATAAGTAAAATAGTCTATATCAGTGCTATGCATTTATGAATGTGACATTGTTATAGGCAGACCCTAATTTATGATGGTTAGATACACAAATTTTTAAATTTATGATAGTGGGAAAGTGATGCAATTCTGTAGAAAGCATACTTCAAATTTTGATATTTTCCAGGCTAGTGATATGCCGTAGGATGATCAGGGCAATGATGAGCTGTGGCTCCTAGTCAGCCACATGATCCTGAAAGAAAATAATCCATAAATTTGCAGTGTACTGTGTTGCTAGGGTATGCTGTTCAGTAGGCCAAATATATACAATGCACTTTAGGTGTCTGATATTTTCAATTCATGATAGATTTATCAGACTAACTCCATTATAAGTCAAAGAGCCTCTACATAGCACAGTCAGGTATATTATAGTCATAACTTTCTAGCTTTTCTACTCATAATTTACTGTGAATATGATAAGATGTAATTTTTTTTGAAAAGTACTCCTAATTGAATAGAAAATGAAACATACTTCCTGTGTTTACACTCTTATATTAGATTTGTTGGAAAATATTTGAAAGACAATTTGCATGAACTGTGTCTGAATTCATATCCTTAAAAAGTGTTCTCAATATTAAACTAAATATAATGCACATACATATGCACAGTGACCAATTATATTATTAAAATTATCCACATTATTTAACACAATTTTCAGTCCAAAATATAAAGAGGTATTTGTTTGTATAAGATTAGTAGCTGTTCTATCTTATTTAGTAAAAGACTAGCACTGTCAGTTACTCAGAAGGGTTAAACTTGAATTATACACCAAAGAAAGACCTGTGACCCAGAAATTAGAGTCCTCAGTGACATTTCTTTCCATCTTAATGTCATCAGAGGCAAAATTTTAAGGATAAGAGTTTATTTCAAAATGATGTGTGAGGGCCAGGGATATAGTTCAGCAGCACAAGCACTTACCTGGCAAGTGCAAGGTCCTTAGTTCAATTCCTAGCACACACATACACAAAAAAAAATTGAGAAAAGAACAAAATGACAAGTGAACATCATAGCAATTTTTCTTTCCATCTTTTAGAAAAATGATGATTTCTAATAACTTTTAAAAATTGTTAATAGATTGCAAGTGGTCTGTAACAAAGAATTTTATTTGATTTTATTTGTTGGAGGAATTTGTTGTGTCATTAGGCATCTAACTCATCTTCTAAGAGGTGCACTTTTTTGCCAATATGAAAAGTTTAAAGATGAGCAGATATTAATGTAGCCTGATGATGTCACTCCATTCAACAATTCAATGACTCAATTTAGTTATTTTATTTTCCAATCTTAACTGAATGCTAACAGTTTCCTAGATTAAGATTTTACTCTGAGGAAAACAATAGCCCCGTTTTTCTCTTTGCAATGGTAAATTTGATCTTGATTCAGCAAATTAAATTTGAAAGCTTACCACACAAGCTTAACATTATGTCTTGTATAAATACTGGCAAAGATATGAACCCAAAGAAATTATTAGCATATTTACAACATTGAATGCTGAAAGTAAAGCCTTGTGGATTTAATTAATTTAGTAATTTGCATAAGACTTACATCCTATAATATCATAGTAGATGAAGTGGAGGGAAGGTTTTTTGAGGAACCTCCAAATAAAATTCTTGGCTCAAAACTGAAGTTTCCAGAGAGCTAACCAAAGCATTCCTCTCTAAATCACCTTGATACGGGCTCAACTTAGAAGCTGCTCTAACTAACAGAACTTGCTTTTTCCTTGGATTTATATATGACTAAATGTTCAACATTATTAGTCATTTGAGAAATGCAAATTAATACACAATGGCTAGTGGTCCAAAACATCTTAGTCAAAGCAGAATGGAAGCTCCGCATCTCCTCCTTTGGGTTGCACCTCTCTTTCTTTGTTACCTTAAATTTAGGTCCAATCCCTGCTCCACCCTGAACATAGACATGTCAATTATTTAAGGAGGTTTTGTCTAAAACTGGTATTCTTCCCACACTTCAGACATCAAGGTAAGAGTAAGATATTTTCAAGGTTGGCAGGAACTTTCTCATGGCAGAAAAGGTTTGGCAGTTAAACTGGATTTGTGAATTTAATTGGCTTGGGAGCCCCACCGGGGATTAGTGAAGCACACTCCTGGGTGTGTCTGAGTGGGTTATGGAGGTGGGATCCTAACATTAATTCTAGTCCCTTGTCTCTTTTCTGGTGCTGTTCCCTGTTCTGCATCATGTCTGCCATGACCCTTGTTCTGCCATGCCCTTCTGCCGTGATTTCTGTCTTGCAGCCCGTCAACCATGGACTGAATTTCCTGAAACCGTGATCCATAGTAAATCTGTACTCCATGAAGTGGTAAGTGTTGAGCATTATGTCTCAGTGACAGGAAAGCTGACAGGTTCTGAGAAATAAAGCAGTGCTATTCAAAAAGGAGTTGAAACATAGTATATCAGCAGTTGGAGGCTTTGTGATGGGTGAAAATTTGCAGGAAAAAATTCATAAGAGTCTGATTGCAGGTATATGGTGTGGAATGGACAGAAAAAACAGGCTATGCTCAACATAGAAGGTGTAATATATTTTGTAAGCATAGAAAAAGTCTAAAGATTCCAAATAGCACTTGATATGTACCATTAAAGAATACCAGAGTTAGATAGTATTTAATGCAATTAAAACAGAAGTTTTCAGGAACTATTACAACATTATAAAGAGACCTTAGTGTAGAACAGGACTAAATCCTGAGTACAGTAAGAATGAGAATTTCTAGCTCAGGAAGTTGTGGAAAGGGGACAGAAACATCACAAGAAAGGGTGGACTATGATGTAACTACCTGCATGGATTTCGTGTGGGTAGCAGATCAGAGTGAGTAGATATCAGGTATGTTGGGAGAATAGGTATTGGAGCAGATATTGAGAATGATCAAACATCAAGGGTGGGTGATTCTCAGTAAATTGACCGCAGGATTCTTTCTACAACAGGACAATGGAATCCAAACAAAAATGGCACCAACTGGAGGCATAAATAGCACAGGACTTAGGCACAGTCAGAATGATCGTTATTCCAGAATGGTCACATAGAATTTATGAGTTAGCTTTCCTGTCCCTGAACCATGGCTACTCATATTTGGCTCAGAATAAATTTGTTTCTTATTTCCTTCAGAGCACAGTTGTTATTTTCCACAAACAATACCAAAAGGTTTTACCAATTCCTTTTTATTTATTTCCATCCAGGAAAGATAGCAAATATTACTAATTCATCTGAAAGGAGCTAATGAATGGAAGAAATGGTACCTTAAAACTAAATGTGACCCACAAGAATGCCTAGTAAATAGGTAAGAAGTACGTGGTTAACTCTTTCAAATACTTATAGAATTAAGTATATATCTACTCAAACCATTTGAGAGCATTTTCATTAATTTCATCTCTTTATCAGCCCACTTTGTCTATCTTGATATATAGTTAATCATTTTAACTCTAAAGACCAAATAAATGCCTCAAGGTGTTCAGTGGCTTTGTAGGCTCCCTACAAGTAAACTGAAAATATCTGATAAGGAATTGCAATATTCCTTTTTCCTAATTAAAACTGAGATTTTATTACCATTTTCAGTAGTTATTTCATCTGTGATTTGGAAGTATCTGCTGCCTCATGACTCTCACAGAGGAGAAAGGTCATGACTAATTTTGTATTAGCATTTTGCTTTTGTCTAGTCACAGCAGGAACTATTGCTCTCTGTCATGTTTAAACAAAGGAATCTGTAGCTTCTATGGTGATGGAGAAACTGTGAAATGCCTGGGTAGGGGTTAATTAAGCATGAAAAAGATTTAACATCTCTCTCAAAGCAGATCTCTTGGAGAGATCATTTTCAGAGGAGTATACATATGTGCATTTTTAAGTACTTTAAATATATATATTCTTTTAGATAATGGAGAACCAGCCATATCATAGAAATTAGAACTAGAAAGAACATAGTAATATTTAAGAAATAATTTTAGAAGTACACTAGGAAATCTATCATGTTTTGTCTGTTGAAAACATACAATTGGAGTACGTTTTACCACAACTGTTTTACCTGAGATCAAACAACAGTTCTATTTTATCAACAATTCTATTCTTATCCTGAGTCATCTAAGAGAAAACGTAGAAAAAAATTCCATGAAAAGGAAGTTAACTTGTATGTTGGGTAAAATCAGATTTTATGAAAATAGATACTTGTGAATGAATCCCCACAGCTGTAGAGAGTCTGAAACATTAATAAGAACATAGAAAAGAAAACAGAAAAAAGAATGTAGGGGGATAGAAAAACTCAGGGAAATAACCACCCTTTTGAAAGTTTCTTCAATGAATCAAAGATCTTAGAAAAAATATAGATCTTGCCTTTTCCCTCGGGCCACTTTCCACATTAAATCCAGACTATGTGAGGTACACAGGAGTGAAGGAAATCCCATGTTCAAAATGCAAAATAAGTTTACCCATGAAGCACTAAGAAAGCGCTGAGAATTATAAGATGTTTAAATCTTTATTTACTCACTGGTTATAAAATAAATAGCTAAAGAGGATTTATGTGCTTATGAAGAATTTAGAATGTTAGAGAATTCAGAGTTGTAAATTTATTAGATTTAAATGATGACTAGAGACATCAAGATGTGAGAAACTTCTGCTTGGAAGGTAGACTTCCAAGAAAACGTTTAATGCAGGGAAGTTTAAATTACTGAACGACAGGAAGAAAATTCTGAATTTTTAAAATATGAGTAAATGATCTTAAGCAAAACCTTAATGCCTAGATTTGTGCGTGCTTTCTTCACTAAATGTATGAGATTTTAAAGTCCATTAAATGTCTTCTTGAATAATACTTTAACTATTTTTTGTAAAGATAATAATAATAAAATGTATATATATATCAGATTGCATTATATTTTTAAAGGACAACTCTGTATAATAATAATGCATATTTTCTGACAATTTAACTATATAAATATAAGTACAAAATGTATGGAGAAAACTTGAAGGCTTAAAGTGAATAAATGTAAATAAACATGTTATCCTTGAAGTCAAATAATTGGAAGTAACTTATTTTCATGAGTCAGATATCATGTATATAAAACTTGTCACTTATAACAATAAATTAGATAAATTTTTCAAAATTTTAAAAAATTCCTGTGCCCTGCACTTAAAATAAACCAAAATAATAGAACTAATTCTAATCAGCCTTGGTGTGGATCTGTGATGAACATATCATCTGTTCCTTTGTAATTAACAGTCATGCATTTTAAAATGTAAAGATCAACTAGCAAAACATATTTTCAATGCATTACTTCCTGATTGCCATAACCCTCTTTGTTCTGTGGAATAATTCCTTTTTATTCTTTCAGCAGTGTATCTCAACTGTCTTTCAAATGATTGCTTTATTGGCTGTGATTTCATTTGAATGTGAAAACTTATCAGATATGCATTTCACGTTAGAAACTTACTCTCCTTGTTTTCAATACTTACATTAATTTTTTTCCAATGTACATTGTTAGTCTTTTTAATAAATCTGTCAAGTGTGACTCCAAGTCTTTTTGTCCCAAGGGTATACCAAAAGTCTTGGAAGTGAATGAGTGTATGTGTGTATTCATACTGGGATAATTTATTAATATACTAAAGAAAAATTATACATAGATGTATTAAGAATGAAATTGGAAAAATTTTGAGTTTATGAGTGGTGGAAAGTTTTCCTCATTTCTACATAAATGTTTTAAGCAAATAAGGAAAGAAATCTTGCTAAAATATGGCAAGTAAAAGAAAAATAAAATTGATGTCTACTAATGGGTATGATTTTTTTTCAGTGTAGGGAACTGAACGCAGGACTTTCACACTAGGCTACATCACTACCTCCCTTAGCTGTTTTAAATTTTGAGATAAGTTCTCACTAAGTCACTAAGTTGCCGAGATTGGGCTCCAATTTGTGACCCTCCTGCCTTAACCACCCATAGTGCTGGGATTACAGGCATGAGCCATCATGCCCAACTCAGATTTATTTTTAAATGATGCTATTATAAGAGTATTTCATATTATGAGATGATAATTATATTTAATATTTAAAATGACTAATTCTGTATATATAATCTTTACTTAATAAAATATTATATGTGTATTCATATATATATGTATATATCCATATATGTATGCATGCATGCATTTAGAAATGTTCTTATCCTGAAAGTCTAATGTGGAAGCAAACTTGTAAACTGATTCCATTTGACTCAGGAGCCCCACTGCAGGGTAACAGAAATACATCAATATATATATGATTCATTAGATAAATCAATCACTTTTAAACATATCCATTTGAAAAAGCCCAGGGTAATAAAACCAAATGTAATTCTTAACATCTTTAAATAAAAATGCTCAGTCAGACTCCTGCCATTCCTTCTAGCACTCCTCTGAACTCACTTTGGCTTATGGCTGAAGGTCTATGCCACCTTAAATTGCATACTATTGGCCCTGACATCTCAATTTACCATATGCTGGTGTGCTATGATTAAAATGTTTAAAAATGAGCTCTTTGGAAAATACCTAAGTGAAAGGCCTGATTTGTGTCACTTGCCAATTTCCAATGTGTAAATATCCTTGAGCTCCCTTTTAAAACAACCGATGTGTAATTATTGAGAAAAAAATGTGCATAGTTGGCTCTAGGAAACCAGCAGGTACTTGTCCCAGGCTTCGCTGTTTCCAAGACACAATCTGTCCTCAGGCACACGTCTTCTGCATTTGGGATTCCTTTAAGGCTAGTGTAATGTATGACCTGTTCGCTTCAAGATTCCTCAGGACCTGTATATTATGCCTTACTTTTTACCTGTTGAAAATAGAAGTTTTTGTTTTCTGTTTTTATCTTAGGGCTAGAGAGTAAATATTTAGACGTGTGGAGCAAGTGATTTATACTGCAACAAGTTTAACTGAGCCTTTGAAACCTAAAAGCAACCACACATAGTTGGGGAGAGGTAAAGAATTTGACCGTTTTCTAATAAAACTTTATTTATAAAGACAGATCAGGGCCTGGAGGCCATAGTTGGTGGTCTACTCCTCATGACCTTCTTGTTCTTCACTTTAGCTTTCATCAAGCTCGGAGCATCACAATAAGACACTGTTGTCACTGAGCAAGTGAACAGCTATAATATCTTTCATTGTATAAGCATGAAGTTTCCCAAAGACTCAGATCTTGAGCTCTTGAATCCCTGTGTGGATATTCTTTGAATATGGGATCTAGAGAACTGACTAGCTCATGAGGGTTTAACTTCATCTGTAGCTTAACCCATCAATGAAATCATAATTTGACGGCATTAGTAGGAGGTAATGGAAACGGACGGTAGGTCACCGTTGAGGGGAATGGGACATGGGGCTTGACCATGCTGAGTATACCCTCTTCCTTGCCCCTACCTTTCTGCCTCTTTCTCCCTCTCTGTCCTTTGCCTGGCCACTATGACACAAGCAGCTTTTCTCTGCCACAGCCTTCTGTTGTGTTTCTGCCTCAACAGAGGCCTGAAGCACGGAGAAAAATTTCTGAAACCATCAGAAGATGTGAACCTATCCTTCTCCTAGTTGTTTCTCTGCAGTACTCGGTCCAGCCACAATAAAAGCTGATGAACACAAATGAAATATTGTTGCATCACTAAAGCCACTCTGACGTTCTTCTCAGCTCAACTACCTGACACCAAGCCAAGAGACCGGAGACCAGAAAAAAAAATCTAGTCAAGTAGCTGCCCTGTGCTTTCTCTCTTTTCTTCCCTCTTAATCCATTTCTAAAAGAGAAGGTAAAATTGCTTCTGCCATGTCATATTACCATTTTACTAAGAAAAAGCTAATAATATACTCTAGCTGGCATAGGCTTCAAGTCATTTGCTTGTAAACATTTGGACAAATTCTTCAATAATTTAGAGTATATATTTGTTCAAATCTAGATTTCAAAACTACTGGGGTCAAATAGCCTACCTTCTCTGAGATAATATTTTCATGATTCAAACTTCATCGGAATGTGATTTAAAAGTAAAATGAAAGCCAGGCATAGTGGTGCATGCCCGTAATTCCAGTCCTGAAGGAAGCTGCCCAGAGGGATGCCAAGTCTGAGTTTAGTCACTCAGTGAGACCTTGTCTTAAAATAAAAGAATTTTAGAAAACTGTGATGATAGAGCAACATGCAAAGTAAAATAGTCAAAGTAAAAAATGTAAATGAAATCACATTTAATCATTCCTGTTATAGGTTAGAAAATGTCAACAGCAGTATTCTTTTTTCTCTTGTACTAAGCAAGTTTTTTAAAATTGAAGACATTTATTGAAATTCTTATATATTTAAATTTGAGAAGAGAATGGTTAGTCTAAAATTTCTGGAGGATGTGTAGTATAATCTTTACAAGGATTTAGAGGAACTTTATAAAGCAGGCTAATTACCAAATAAAGAATGCAAAACATGGTGACAGTAAAAAGATATAGATTCCTTATGCCAAGGCTTATCTGTAAATTTTTGCTGTGGACAAGAACATACCTGTGTAACAGGGATGCTGTGCCAGATGTTCCATTTTCCCTGAACCTAAACTAATCACTGCTTCTGATTTTGTATGGGAGGAGTGGACTTTTCAAAACACTAGTATTTTTGTTCTTTGTGTTACATAAACTATCACTTCTTTCCAATTCTTTTTCTTAGGCTTATCATCTGAAGTCTGAAGAGATTAGAGATGTCCTCTTTAAACTGTTATATTTAAACATTAGACAAATGTAACTTCTTCATTTTATGGGACTTGATAGTCACATTTAAATTGGTGTCCAAGGGACATTGAAGAATAAAGATCAGCAATATAATCTTCCAAATACAATTTTAGAGTTTAATTTTATTTTGAAGGATCTCTTGAATATAGCTATATTTGTTTATGTTTTACTTAAGGAACGTTTAATTTTATCCACCTGGAATATATTTTAGAACATACTCTATTTTAAAATACCTTATTAGATAAATATTTTATGAACCTTTGATATATGAACATGACTTAAAAAATTAAATTGCCCATTCCTAAATAATTCTTTAGTAATATTTCAATTATGTTTTAATGATCACCTTGTATAGAATATCATTACATTTAGAAAAAGAAATATACTACTAAAAAATAGTTATTGGCTCTACAGACAAAAAATTAGTAATGTCAACAAAATATATGCTTATTAGATGATTTCTATTATTGGATATTTTCTTAGTCTTTTTGTTAATGCAAAGTTTAGATATATACTACAAATCTTTTTATTGCAAATAGTTTTGAAGCTTTAAAATCTAGCAGTAGGATGACATATTTCAAAGTGTAAGTACAAAGAAATATATTTCACAATTTATTCACATGAAATTAACTGAAATTAGAAACATTGATAAATAAAAATTTAAAAATTCAAAGATCTCAACCAACTAAGCCTTTTATATACATAGGATTAATCATTGAGGAAACTCAGATTCCTACTTACCCTCAACTCACAAATACTCACAAAAAATAGATATAGCACTTGAATTTAAATTGTTTGAATGGAGGAACTAGAGTGCAGGTGAAATGTAGACATTATAGAAGAAAGAGATGAAAATCATAGCCGAGGGTAACTATCTACCCCTATTCAAAGAGAAGGGCACAGGGTATAGTATAAATGCAATTCTTTTTATTTTTTGGGGGGGGCGAACCAGGAATCAAATTCAGGACCTTATGCTTGCCAGGCAGGTGCTTATGCCACTGAGCTATATCCTGGGCCCCCATGTAAATGCAATTCTTTAATTTTTGTTTTCTAAATCTAAATCATAAACATGTTTGATTTTGCTATTCTTAAGTCAAAAAAAAAAAAACCAGTTATTCATGGGAGGCAACTTCTGTTTATTTTGTTATTTGCTTCGTTGTTGGCTTTTTTGGTTTTTGACACTAACACCTGAGAGAAATTCTGCAGGGAACCTTAAATATATAACTACATTTCACTCTTTCAAAATACTGTAGTGAGTTCAACATATCATTGTGCTACTTTCTTTAAACAAAAATAATTTCCCAAGTATTCAAATTACTTACCAGTAGTGCAACTGTTGAATTTGAAATGAGTAAAATTAAAACTAGCTGAAGAAGCTACTAGGGGATGAAGGCCACGTAGCTACTTCAGGGCTCTGATCCAGACTTCCCAAATTGTAGGCAATGGTATCACCACTATCAAATCTTGCTGTCACTGATGATTTACTGGATAACTGTGTGGATTCATGTAATTTCACTCCCATTTTCCTGTAAATACATATTTATCTGAATAGTCTCTGATAGTTTTTTTTATTACTTTAAAATGTTCATTCTGCATTATTTTTAAAACCTGCTTGCAGATTTCCCAGTTACAGGTGAGAAAATTGATGTTATTTGAAATATAAATTGACCAATACTCATTTCAGGCAAACAAGTGTTTGTAGCCAGAATTTGAAAAGAATGAATCTGCAAAAATTGAATGTACAAGATCTTTGCACATTACCAGTCTTAAGACCAAGCTTCCCCATCATGCAAATATTGCTTTATATATTTTACAAATTCAGTTTATAGTGCTTTGGGGTAAAGACTTCTCATAAATCTATTCTTCTCCACTGTACTTCAAATAATTGTAACATTTCTTAATGCATTTTCTATGACTGTTTAAATGATAATCTTAAATGACTCTTTCACTTTGTAATTGATCCAACCATACATTGCTGAACAAGCCATTCATGTAATATTTCAATAGCTAAAATAGGAAATCTAGTTTATTTTTCCCAGTGGGGCTTATTTTATTATCTATGCTGACCTTGAAGTTGCAGTCTCCCTGTGCCAGTCTCTTAAGTAGCTGGGATTACAAGAATGTGCCATGATATCTACCCATGGTACTTCTTAACACATGTATTTACCAGTGAGGATAATGTTAGGTATAAGTTGCAGGAAAAACAAAACTTGGATACAACAGAAAGGAGATTTATTATCTCAAGTAATAAGAATAATCCTTTTCCAAAGAATGACACAGGTATTACCTCTAATCTCTATGCCACCATGCTTACACAAGGAGGTCATAATCTGAACTAGAATAAAAATGAACCTTTTTGGATATAACAACTCTAACTCTACTACACGTCCGTCAGCTCCTTTCTGCCCTTCCTCCACAATGGTTTGAAGAAGTGAAGTGTACAATGTCAGCCTTGAAACAATTGATGGTCTACATGTACAGTGAATGGTGCCTAAGAAATCTAGGAAAAGATATGGTTGAAAATGTTGTTATTCTACATTTACACTCCCATAGTAAATATAACATGACCAGAAAATTATTTGTCATTTAATTTTCCAGCATACTGTGGATAATACTGCATTTATGATCATCCTCAATGAACCATACTCACAAGCTTTAAGAGAGTTATATATATAAAGTCAATACTGATATTTAGCACAATGGATGATAGCACTACCATGAGTAACAATGTGGCTGACATTACATCAATGGTATTACAAAACTTTGGAGGCAAAAATGTCCATACCTTTTTCATGCAAAAAGTCTCAGAAGACCCATGTTATTAAGTGCAATAACAATACTGATTTTTTTCATGTTTTGAGGAGTTATGAAATGAATAGAAGTTCTGTGGGCCTCAATACTAAGAGATGGTTGAGAACACTACAAAGAAATATTCTATGCACTGATGGACAACTAAAAACTACATGAATACATTTTTTTCTGCCCATTTTTTAAAAATTCGCTAGCAACACCTCACCTTTCTCCATGCATTGTGATATATGTAAAAATGTATAGAAGCTCCTTGCAAAAATTATTTGCATACAAGTCTATATATCATTGGGTCATTCCTACCCAGAATTATACTACAGTGAAATGTGGTCAATACAATCCCATGGTCTGGAATCTGTTTTCTAATTTCTACTTCATACTCCACTGCTACAGGATCTGGACAAGTTAGTCTCTAACTTGGCTGTGCTTCTCTTCAAGATGAGGATATAACAATAGTTACATCAGGGATTGTGTGAAAATTAACAATTTACGTAGAGTGCTTAGTAAGTGGTGACCATTACTGTTATTACCAGCTTCATGTTCCATCAATAGTATTAGTAAAGTATTGGTGAGAGGTTGAGACGCTAATTAAACAGAAGGTCAGGAAATAAATTTCTGGAGATAGCAATAGTTGAAGAATTTTAAGTCCAATATCTAATATTGGATTGTTCCTTCACATACTCTTCTGTAAAATTCTTCTATTGCTCTGGGTGTTCAGTAAAGTCCAGACTCAATTTTCCATCCTACTCCAGAGAGATGACTGGGAAGTCGCACAATATGGAATGCATTGTCAGCTTTCTCATCGCTGAAACACACTCTCTGACACGGACAGTTTAAAGGAAGAGAGGTTTAAATTGGCTCATGGGTTCAAGAAGTTCACTCCAATGTAGGCGCGCTTCCAGGCAGGACCATAATGGCAGAAGAGGGAGTGAACAAAGCTGCTCAGATTAAGGCAGCTGAGCAGCAAAGCAGAGATACAGTACCAGAGAGGAAGGAGCACGAAACCAGAAATAGACCCCCAAGGAAATGCTTCTGCAACCTACTCAGACACACACATGAACTTGCTTTACTACTCTCCCAGGCTTTTTTTATCCAGTGAAGTTGCCATACAAGAAGTAGGGATCAAGTGGAAGGAGTGACTTCTGAGGAGTAAGACCATATAAAATGGATTGTAGACACAGAAGGAAAAAGTGGAAAAGGCAGAAAAGCAAAAAGTAATAAATTTTTAGAGCTTGAGATCTCCAGGAGAAATGTACATCTGCAATCCCTCTTCTAAGCCCCCAGGAATCTTCCAAAGACATTAAAAACAATACACCTTCCTACTCTAATCATTGGTAGGGAGTTAATTTAAACCAATTTTAGCTCAAGAGCTAAATAGTTAATGAATCAAAGAAGTCACTTGGAGAACTTAGGCAAATACAGCAAGGCGTCACGTTGTTTATATAAAAACAGAGCTCTTGTAAGACTGCAAAGTTCTGTTTTATTCAGTTTTCCTTTGAAAAATAAAAGAAAAAAATTGATACCCAGTGGGAAAGCATATTAATAATGTTGAAGGCTGAGTCATCAGTTCAGTTAAACTTATTAAATAATTCATTCTGATATCTTTTATTGATGTTAATTTGCTTCTCCAGTAAAACCTCCCAGAACACTATTGTGTTGCTCCCTCATCCCATGAGGCACATCTCTGGCAGAGGAGCTTGAACATCTCAAGGTTTCAGAAGAATTCATCCCTAAGCAAATTTCTCATTTGAGAACATGCAAGTCAAATCTTGGACCTAGACTGAATCTGCCTTCTCATCCACAGCAAGAAACTTGGGAGCTCCTCTCAGAATTCTGCCTCCTATGTTGCCCACAATTACATCTATCAAGATGGAAAATGGTGGAAGCTGTCACTATACCCGATCTTATAACACTTTGGATGTTACTTGTATTAAAAGATTAAAGTTTCTCTTGCCTCTGCAGTTTTCTAAAACCATTTACTTAATGATGATGCTGCACTATGAATTATGCTGTCACAAATACTGACGTTTAATGACTGCATCAACGGTTTGAATATCACCCTCTCCAAGGTTAGGCAGAAAACCATGGCTACTAGTTCTTTTTGGTAACATTAAATATATCATTCAGAGTTTTGTTGCAGTAAATCTAAAAAGTACCTTTCTCATGTCCACTTTCTTTTGAACTCATTAAACCATCATTGGTATATCTTTACAATTCAGTGTCTTTGAATTTCTACAATACATCCATCATCCACATATCACTACACATGGGGTGATAACATGGGACAGGATTGTCTGACTCTTGCCCATATCTGTAATGTGTTACAGTCCCTTAGTATCAAGCAATGATTTCAAAAGTTCAAAGGGGATAGGTGCAGGTGCCCTTGGAAGACTGGTGGGAGCCTGAAGCAAGGGTTGGGAGGCTGTCTTTGTACAAGCAGTGGGTACCACAGAGGATGAGTGAGGTTTGCTGCCATCTATACAGCTCCTTCACGCTGTAGACTAAAGATACTGCCCCAGTAAACATGAGTTCTCAGACTGGCAGCCTGAGCCAAAGCTCAAGTTGACTGCAAGCAGCCCAGAGCTCTGGTCTCCAACACATTAAATGAGCCATCAGCACTGCTCTGAGTGGTCTGTCTCTTGTGACTCCATGCAGGGAAAAATAGTACTTGTCAACAGGGCTGATTGGCTGCCTGGCTATCATCCTTAAAAATAGGAAGTCACAGGCCACCACATAATCTTGCAAAAGTAAACCCTCATTTCTTCTGGGCATCTGGTTGCTCCAACTATGTGTTTTGTGACAGTGTCAGAGAGTTCCTAAGAAGGAGGAGATAAAAGCACCTTATATCCATGCAAGGCCTTGTCAGGCACATGGGGCTGCACGAGAATACTAAAGAGTATAGCCTGTCCCAGGCACTTGTGGAGACCTTAAGACATTCCAAGGAAGAGCAGTGCAAGGCTGGATTCAAGACTGGATCAGAGGTCCTCTGCCCTCCTGCTGAGGCTATCCAGGATTCTGATTTCTTCTCTTTAGTTACTTACACTTCCTCGCTCACCCATAACCCATCCATAAACCCCTTCCCAGCAGTCTGTGTACAGAACTTGCTCACTCCTGGCCCCATCAAGAATATTCTCTATGTTAACCTTCTATAACCAAAATGGACTACTTATATTTTTTACTTTTTCTGCAGAACAGTTCTGTTACCACTGCCTATTTTTTCTCTCAGCTACATACTATACTTGAAGATTATCCCAAAGTATTTCACAAATGTTACTGGAATGTAAAACTCTTTTGTATGCAGCAGAGACTGACTGTATTAACATGAAGCAGATAATAATTTCCTCTCATTTTTCTTACTCAAAAACATCTCACAATCAAATCTTCTCCAGTTGGATTTTATAATGAGGTATGACTTTTAAATCTGATTTTACCATATCCTACAAAATAAATCTTTAACCCACGGGGCTAGAAAATTCCATTTGTATTCATCAGCTCTATTATTTTGCCTTTAGTCATAATCTCACCCAAAGCATCACTTGTAGTACAGATAGGAGAATGTTTCATTTTTTTTTTTGAAAGTCCTCCAGTTCTATCGACTCCTTTAGGAACTTGTTCAGATATATAACAACCTCTCCTGTCAAGAAATTCATTTTTCTATCTCTCACTTTCTCAACCTTGTTATCTTCCCCTTAAAAAGCTCTGCAAACATTTGGGTTGGCCAGGTTTTTTAAGTCCTTTTCATAGAACTACACATATATTGAGCATAGCAAACACAAAAAAAGAAATTATCCATTTTAACTTCCTTAGGACTTGATCGAATGACACTAACCTGAGTAAAAATGAAGTGATACATCTGGAATACATGATGAGATACTAGGAAAACCTTTGCTCTCCTTTAATTATATTTCTCCTTGAAAACTAGTTATACAGAATCACTGTGATATTATTAAAGTTGCATAGCACTAGAGAATAATTATTAGACTAAAACCTATTATAAGACATGTATATATATGGTGAAGTGAAATATAAAATGGTTTTATTTATAATGTGGGTAAAAATGTTGCCTCCATTTTATTTATCTAAATTCTAAAATAGTAATATTTTTCAATTTTCCCTTTATTAAAATGGACAGAACTTGTTTCAAATAAATAAGAAATTAAATGAAGATGTGTTCACTGTGCAGATTTGCTTCCTACTAATGCTGAATGAGAATATCTCCAAGCCCAATAATATCATTTTACAGAAAAATGTATTAAAATCCTCGCCTATTTTGTGCTTTCTCAATTTAAATTTATGTGTAATTCAGATAGGCAAAAAATTAAATACTCAATCCTTCTGTACTGAAACAAGTCCAATTACTTTGTAAATATATTGTTTAAAATATGTATTAATTTATCTTTTTCTGATATATTTGCAAAAATAAACATTCCTGAAATTAATCAAAAAAGCATGACATTTTTTAGCCCATTTTGCTCCTGAACACTATTTGCTGGTAAACTCTAAGGATCTTGAGATTATTGCTCCATTCCTAAAAGAACAAGTACTAGATGCACATGTTCACATAAAGCATAGAAAATTTACGGTCTTTAGAGAGAGAATACAAGGCTGGAAAACAGCAAGGTGATATGACACAAGGGAGGATCTGAGATCAACAAAGTGGATGACTAAGTTCTCATTGGGTCTAGCCCTTACGCAGCTGTCCAGCTAGTAGACAGATGAACACTGAGGAAAACTGGAAATAAATACAACTTCCAAAAACTTGGGGTTGCCAATTACCATATCATTAATATTAATTAATGAGAATACTACAGATCAAAAGGGAAAGAGAAGGAGATTAAATAAAGAAGGATTCAGGCAGTATTATGTACATGTATCCACACCCCAAGATGACAGTAAACTGAATGAACTGCAAACGTGCATTAATAGAAAAGTTAGCAGTATCAATAGTCATATAAAACTAATACAATTAAATGATACTTACAAATGGAAACAAAAGGAATACTACATATTGATTATAATCTTTCTTGGAGTGCAAAAGAGTCTTTCATTACAATAACTAAGTGGCAAGAGCAAACATTTTATGTCACTATTGTGACTTTTCATTGTTGCCCATGTCCCTGCTCGAAGTCTGCAAACATCATTCTACAAAAAGGAAAAGAAAAGACAAAAAAAGCAAAAAGCATAAATCCTCTTAAGCTTGTGGGACACTAGAACATTATACTTTTAATTTCCTGGAACAAAATTATACCCTCAGGAATTATTATTTTTACTATAAAAATTATTTTAAGTTAACAGTGAGAGGGATGGAGGACATGCAACCTAAAATGATATTTAACTGGAAAGCTCTGAGCCAAGGGCTCAGGGATATTGCTTTTCTAGGCACACGGAGGGCTCCTTGTCAAGACTGAGTTGAGCAGACTGCATGGGGCCCCTCTCCGACTGTCGCATTGTACACACTTATGTTTTGTTGTGGCTGTGATGCTGGTCTTTTTGGTCTGTATAATTTTCCTTATATTTCATTTTCTTGTTCAGATCAGGAGAAGGAAAAGAAAATATAGACTAACAGTAGAGTTTATGAGGAGAAGTGGTATGTGCATCCATTCAAGCTTCTGTAACAAAATGTCACATAATAGATGGCTTATAAACAGCAGAAATTTGCTTCTCACAGTTCAGGAGGGTGAAAAATCCAACACCAAGATTCTAGTACATTCAGTCTACAGTGAGGTTTCACATCCTTGTTTACAGATGGCTAACTTTTGCTTTGTCCTTACATAGTAGAAGGGATGAAAGGATGCTCAGAGTCACTAATTCTACTCTTTAGGCTCCACCTTCATGACATACTCATCTCTCAAAGACACTGCCTCCCAGTTCCATTGCTTTGAGGCTCAGAGTTTCAAGTTATGAAGTTGGGGGTGCACAAACATTTACTCTACAGTGAAAAAAGACAGAGGAGGTAAGGCAGATCAGGTTACATGGAAAAGAGTTTACAGAGAGCATGATAAATAAATGCATTTGAAGTCATAGGCCTCATTGCTGTGTGAAACCAAGACTACCATAAATAATAGTAACAGTAGTAGTAATAATGGAATAGATGAATATATCAGTGAAGAACAAAAAGAGGGATGGAATCTGTGATTGGACACTAGAAAATTATCTTCTTAAGGGAGAAGACAGGATGTGGGTAGAGAGGCAGAAGATGTTACATCTTATGTGTTGACGTGGTGAAATGTTAGAACCCAGATCCTAGAAAAACATAACAGGTAGGTCTTTTGGTCCAAGAAGTCATGTATAGCAATACGTGACTAAAGAAAAATAATGGAGCAAAACATCAAAAAGTCATGGAGAATTTGTTTTAATTTGCCAGGATTTAAGGTATATTAGAATATTAAATATTATTATTTTTATTTTGACTTTGCTAGTCACTTTTTGAAAATTTCATTTTATTAGTACACATGTGCAATACATAATGTTCCCATTCCTTTGGTTTGTTTTTTATTTTTAGTACCAGGAATCAAAGTCAGGACCTTGAGATTGCCAGGCAGGCGCTTGTGCCACTGAGCTACATCCCCGGCTCTTTTGGGAAGCTATTACATACACATAACACATCTTAATTCCTTTTCCTAATCCCCTTTCCCTTCCCTCTCCCACTTCACCCATGATTTTGATCCCCTTCTATTTTTGTAGATCTTTTCAGTACGCAGTGCTTACATTTTTTGCCTGGAATTGGTATGGGTACATAAAACATCCCAAAGCACAAGCATAAATATAATATGATTTCTTTTATCTGGGAGACCTAGAGGAAAACTAAAGAGCAAAATGAATGATGGATGAGAAGAAGTAGGGAGACAAATCCTTCTCAGAGAGGAAGGGGATCAAGAGGTGGAGAGGAAGGAGAGAGGGTGAAAGAAAAGCAATATAAAATAGAAGAAATCACTTTTAAGCACAAAATGAAAATTAGATAAGTATTAAAGGAACAATCTTCAGTAATTCCATAGGAAATGTAATCGTAAATAATCTATGGTTTAAATTAAGACATTTCTGAGAGGAAAGGGTATGTTACATGGTGGCACACTAAATTAGAAATTTTTACCCTCATATCTTATCAGAGGAACACAGGGTCAGGGCTTTATGAGTCCTCAAATGGTAATTATACTAACCATAGTATTATGATCACCATCATCTCCACCATAGTTCATATTTCCTTAGCTCATGTCTTGAAATAATTGCCTTACTTTTGTTATATCATTTAACACACCATGAGTTTGGAATTTTATTCCTATAATTATTGTTTATTTTATTTCATAAGGAGGGAAAAAACAGTATAGAATGAAGTAAACATTCCATTACTGCAGCGAATAACAGAGAGAAAAATTTTATTTTGTCTCAGAGTTTTGAAGGCATTCACCCATTTCTTTAGGGTTCATCCGCCCGTTTCTTTGTGGCTTTGGGTAAGGTAGTTCGTAATGGCTATTCAGCTCAAGGCCACAATATAAAAGAGAAAAGGAAAAAGAGCCCAGTGTCCCACAATCCCCTTTTGAGGCATACCTCAGTGTCCAAAAGTCTTTCACTAGGCCCTATCTCTTAAATGTTCTACTGCCTCCCTGTAATGGAGGTAATCCTCTATCACACAGGCCTCCAAGGGATATTCAGAACACAAAATACAGCAGATGGTACATATTTTGATACATTTTGCATATGTAGAACTTGATATAGTACAGAACCCACATCTCTATTATCTCAAAGTTAGTTAACATCATGTCATGTAAACCAGCTCTACTTAAGAGGCAGCTAAACTTGTTTATAAATAACTGGTCACACCAAGTGAAATCACAAAAGAGACGAGGAATGATCGTGTTGTTTCTAAGGTGAAGAAGTCATAACTAGCAGATAGATGGTATGGGTGTGGAGCACTAACACAAGATGATTCTGCTACTTCAAGACTCAGGTTATGGGAGGATGTTGGCCTGTCTTATTCTTTTTCAGACCATAGCAATTATCTTCAAAAGAAAAATCAAACAACTGTTTTCTTAATAGAGGTACTCAACAACCCAGGATTCTGCATACCTTGCCATTTTTTTTCCATTTGTTTTTCTCTACTTGCTGTCTTTTAAATATTTTCATCCCATATGGTAATTACAAATAAGAATAAGGACTGGGTAAAGGAGGTGCTTGCTACCTAGATTTGCAAGTGTCACATTTCAGTAGATATTTCGTGCCTTACACCTAATTTTATGTGTAGCTAAATTGGTGGTATTTCTAATTCTACTACTTCTCATTTGGACTATCTCAAGAGCCTTCTAAACAACCTCCCCTTGCCTCTGTTCTATAAGTTTGGCACAGATAATTCATTTTGGGAATCTTAATACTGGCCTTCTGTTCTCTCTCTGTGCCCTTCCTTCCAATCACAGTTTTCTCCTCATTCCTGATTCTTACAAGTGTCTGAATAGTTCCTAAATCTTCTGCACATCTTAGAACATTTCCCTCATTGATGCTTTTCTCTCAACTTAAATCTATGTTTTGAAAAAACTTAACTTGCACCAACCTACTAATCTATAAATTAGAGAAGTGAGACTATTAATAACAGTGATAATATGTATGTAGAACATATACTACATGCTGTTTCCATGTATTTTACAAATATTTACTCCTTAGATCCTCACAGTGACCCTGTTGTTGTCCTTACTAAATGTATAAGGGACCGGAATATCAGTAAAACAAGTTAAGTGCTCATATCATGAGCCCAGTGTATGGCAGTGCCATGGTTTTTAGTACAACCAGTCTGCCTCTGAATCCAAACCTGCTTTTACTGTCTTGCCAACAGATATTTTTCCTATGGAGGTCTTTTTAATATCGTAGTTTAAGGGTATATTTCCATAGCATACATCATTCATTATACTGTGTTCTTTTGCTTCCTAACATCAAAGCAAATCAAACTTATACAATTACTATGTATCGTTCTTCTTAGAAAGTAATTTCTATAGAAGCCAAAACCATGAACGCTTCAGCTAGCTGCTATTCCCCTGACACACTAACACAATAGCTGACAAATAACATGTGTATAGTAAATCTCTCAACAGAAAAGCAGTAGCTCCATTTCTCCCAGAGTGAGGTAGTTGTGACTTTGCTGATTCCCAGATTTCAAAGATTTTTTAAATAACATAGAAGAATAAATCAATAAAACTTTAAGGATCGCTTGAAATTCATATGTGATTGACTGTTTTGGAACATGCCTGTGACAGTTAAACTTCATTGTCCCCTGATAGCTTGGGAGCTGCCGAGGAGATTAGTAAAGGACACCGACAGGTGTGTCTGGGTGGGCCAAGCAGGAACGACCTTCAGTACTCTGTTCTCAGGCCGCCTCCTCTCTGGTGCTCTTCTCTTGTTTTGCTTTCTTGAGGACACAAAATAACAGTGCGTGAGTCCATGCCCTTCCGCCATGATTTTGTTGCTGTCAGCCAGCAATGGACTGAATTCTCTGAACCTGTGCATGAAACAAACACCTCATCCTTTACATTGCAGGGCTGTCTGGTAATTTTTCAAGTCACAGGAAAGATGATGAACACAGTGCCTAAATCTTGGCAAATTAGGGTAGCAATGCTAATTCGGAGAAGATCAGCATTTGATCGCAAAGTTGGATCTATTTACAGTCTAGTACTTCTTTAGCAACAAAACATTTTGCGTTTGCTGAAGAACCACTGAGACTGGCAGTGATTAACTAGATAAAATGAACAGACATGTACACACCATGTCTATAGCATATATTTCTACATCTTATATGGATTTGACTTACACTAAAAACAAAACAAAACAAAACAAAACAAAACAAAAAAAACTAAAAAAAAAATACCTAAGATATCTATCTTGGATTTTTACTTCAGTTTTTTTTTTTTTTTCTTTTTTTAATCTCTTAATTTTAGCCCCTCTTCTTAGGAGGATATTTAATGTTTTAGCCTTTTTCTCCTTTTTTAATGCAGAATGTTATGAATTTTGGCTACTGATAAATGTGTCAACCTGCCTCTTCAGAAATAGTCAACCTGCCTCTTCAGAAATAGATCACTTGATATCATTGTAAAAGGATATTAGTTCAGCTGAGAAGCACAAAGTCTCCTCTTTTCCATGCTACTAAATGATACATTTGATATAAAAAAGTTTCACTTCTTTTATTTAGAGGTTTTTTATTTTAAAGAGGAAAAAAGCTAAGAAAACAACATTAATGATGACAAAAACAAAAATGACACAGAAATAACAAAAACAATACAAGACCTCAAAACATAATAATAGGAATTAACAATGGCTGCTATGCTACATTATCTTCAATGTATCTTCAACAAAGTTATCTTCAATAAAGTTGCTCAGTCCACCAGATCTAAGAATGCAAGATTGATATTTAGAGTTTTAAAGACACATGTTATTTTAAAATAAGGCCATTTCTCAAAATATCTACAATTCTAACCCACCAGATGTACAGATAATAGCTTGCTAACATGCATCTTCAAAAGGACTAAAATTGTATAGACTTGGATATTCTTTAAAAATATTAACTGGGTAGTCTTGAGAAGTATAACACTTAAGCTCAAAGTTTTATAAGTTCTAAATCTTTAACAAGATTCATAAACCTACCTACTTACGTATACACTTTTATTGAGCATTCATTTGCATTACATAAAAGCTGTAGTTCATGTAAGATTAAATATTTTAGAGTGCAAAAATTTAGCTTTATTTGAGAATTAATTTGGAAAGTTTATGGAAAAGTTTCAAAGCCATGGCCTCTCTTGTGGGCATGTCACAGAGCTGTGGAAATCCCGGAGTTTTCATTGGATGATGGTCCATGTCTGAGGAATGGAAAGGTGGGAAGTGTTTCTTGCTCCTAGAAAAAATTCTACTTTTGAAGAAGGGGTAAAAACTAGAGTTTTGCAAGTAGAGGTATAGTTTTCATTTTATCAGAAGTAATAATTTTCTCTGAAGCTTGTAATAAGTGTTTCTTACCACAATAAATATGGTGATAATATATACATATTTACATAAAATATAAGATAATGATGCTTATATCATTTTTCTTTAAAAAAAGAAGCAAAAAGGTAGTCAAAGTAACCATAGGACATTATTTGGGGTTAGAGGGTAAAAGCCCAACACACATCCATGACAATATTGCTTTAAAAATCTGTTTCTCTATCCATTGCACAGGGATCTCATATATTACAGTAATATTTCTATCTAACACTTGATTTCCCCAAGTGTGCTTCCAGTCCCTCTTTCTAGTCCAGATAGCATGTTAACAGTTTCCCAGATGATTCTACTTACTTCATCCTTCTGTTCTCCTCTGTACAATTTTTCTTCTGTCTGCAATTCCACATCTCCTAACACCTCCAGCTGTATCGCATCTTCGTCATTTCCTTCTTGGTGCTCATGGTCTCCCCTCCCTAGCCTTTTCTGAACATCTTATACTCACCCGTTCTATTGACCCTCTTGGTTACAACTGTAATCTCACATTTCCATGTTGCATTCCCTCTAGTGTTTTCTGAGCCATATCTCTCACATTCATTTTTTTACATTAATTTAAAAATGTATTTTGACCTGGTCATGGTGCCATATATCTGTAATCCGAGCACTCAGGAGGCTGAGGCAGGAGGAGTTTGAAGCCAGCCTGGACTACCTAGTTAGACCAGGCCAGCCTGAACTAAATAACAAGATCCTGTCTCAAAAGATATTAAAAATAATAATAAATATGTACTTTAATTTATTATGACTCTTGAATGATTTGCTACATCTTTATAGTCTCACTCCTCTTCTCTTCTCCAAATAGTTATGGACATAATAGGCACTCAATAAATATTTTTTGCTTACATTTATTACTCATAATGTCATTTCTTTTATATTATTTATTTCAACACAGTTTTCTTCACCTTCCCCCATTCTGTCTCTGTAATAAATCCCTTTTATTCCTTAAAAACATTGTACCTAAGCAATGCAAATGTATTAGAGAACCTAAGGAACAAGTGGACTAATCATTAACATGAAATTTTCCAAAGCAGTGAAGTGACAGAAGTATATGACTCTGTGAAACAGGCTACATTTCCACTACTAGTTTAAAACTCATCTCTATCAGATTTTTATTTTCATTACATCATCCTAGAAACTTTGTAAGAGTAAGTTCATATTCTTGTCTTTCTCTGCCTCCGTGTTTCCATTTTACAGTTATGATACATCCCAACTAAGCTTCACATTTGAAACTAACAGTTGCTCCCCATAAAAACTCAAGTGGAAAGATGTTCTCTGACAAATACTTTTTTATGAAAAGATCAATGCTGTATTAGCCTGTGTAGAGAAGAAGGATCTAAGTACATTCTGGTTTTTAACAAGCAGTGGGAAAATTACAAACTGAATCAATATGTCTAACAAAATGCCAGTTCATTTACCACTGACTCAGTCTATTCTTGGAGATACTTCTGCAGCTGCCTTTTTTCTGCATTTTGTTTTCCCAACTGACACATGGAAACTTGAGGACTGAAATACGAAGACTTCAAAGCTCCCACTCGGTGTGGGCAGCATCTTTCACTGGCATCGAGGATGATACCATCACTTTCATAATAAGCCTTCCTCCAGGGGGCGAATCTTTGGGGGAAGCACACTGTACCCTTCTGTAGGCATACAATTTAACAACCCAAGGCAATTTGGTACACTTGCGTATAAGATATTTGCTGCATTTTTTTTAGGCTTTTGCACAAGTGATAATCTGAGGGCTATATTTGAATTTTAAAACTCTCGAAAATTACTATTTTGGACATTTTAAAAATACTCTGAGTCCCACAAAGTGATATTATTATTCTAGTGCTAAAATATTATTTTAATATAGATTTTCCTACAGAGACTATTACAAGGATGGAAAGTAAAAATTTTCCCTAGCTTTGAAATTGACAAATTCCCTAGCTTTGAAATTTTTCTTATATACATAGGCAAAATTGATACAATTCTGCTGTTAAACATGTACAAAGACAACAGAAATAGCATTTAGGATAATAAGAAAATATTCTAGATGTTGCATTATGCATTCACTTGTAGATTATAAAAATATAAGTACTGCTTTTAAACAGTTGCTTCTAAGCAAAATTTTTCAATAAAGTTGCCTTTTAGGGACATTGCAATAAATGTTTCCATTTAAGTGTTTTCCAGTATACTGTCAGCCTTAAAATCTTTAATGCAAACCTAAGTTTTAAAAAGAAAGTTTTCTGTTACATTCTTCCCAGGTAAGCCTATTGCCTACAAACTGCTCATATCTTTGAAGCCAGACTGTATGCATAACCTTGAATGATAAGGCATAGACAATTTCACTACAGCAAGTAGAGGCGTGGTTCTTTTATCACAGATCTACCTAAAGTCTCCCTTATAGATTCAATTGCTTAATTTCCCAGGATAAAAGAAGATACCCAATAACGGAAAATGGTAGGGCATTTGTCCTGAAGCAAATGCAAAACTTCTCTAAGACTACCAAGGAAGGAATTCTCCATAGTTCTAGTGCTGTATCAGTATTTGATAGGCCAAAGGATTTCTACTTGAATACCCAGAGAATCACTTCAGTACCATGTTCAACTGGAGAGTCTTACAAAAAAGAATATAGCACAATGATACAAAAATCAAAATTACCCAAGAATTAATGTGTAAGTGTATAAGGCTAGTGATACAAAACATCAAAGCATAAAAAGTCACGTGGATAGAGGTGATAAAACTGAACTAATTGTGACATAATTTGGGTTAAGGTGATTTACACATTACCTTTGAGGTTATGGATGTAGCAGATACAATAATAATGATAGCATAGTAAAAACAGTAAAGCATTTCTTGTTCAATCAATATTAGCAATGGCAAAATCATGATGATCTTTCTTAGAATCAAATTAAATAAAATTTCCACAGTGGAAATTTTCAAGCCACTTATCCAAAAAATGTCAGACATTCTGAATATTCAAATTTTTTTAATATTCTTCTACTACATTTGCACTACAATATGGTAGTCTGTGTTTTCAAATATTGGTTAGCTGCCTTTGATTGGAACAAGTTACCTAAGGACTTGGACTGACAATAAAAGGAGGGATTATGAAGCCATTACCTTTTGCCTGAATTTTTAGGCAAAAAGTAAAATGTAGATGTGGCAACTCTGTCTTTCCTTTGCACTCACCCTTATCTTAAGATGTAGGCTTCCATGTGCCAGTTAGAACATTTTTAGATGAGGCAAATTTTGTGAAACTGTTTCAGTGAATGGTTTTATATATATTCAAATAAATGAAATGCATCTGTATGCATAACAAAGTGGTAGAAACATTGAAGTAAAATATGGGTTCTTTAGCATTTGAATAAACTTTTTGAAGTAAGTGCATATTAAAATGCAAATTCCAATATTCGACACAATGAAAAATTTGTTGTGGTAATTTTTAATAGCACACACTGTGGTTTTCCCTGTGTTATAAATGAAACTTTAGAAAAATAATCTCATTGCTCGACATGTCTGTTTTTGTGCCAGGTTCATACTGTTTTTATTACTGTAGCTTTGTAGTATAACTTGAATTCTGGGATTGCAATGACTCTTGCTTTGCTCTTGCTATTCAGGATTGCTTTGGTTATTCAGGATCTCTTCTGGTTCCATATAAATTTTATAATTATTTTTTCTAGTTCTGTGAAAAATACTCATAATATTTCATTTGGAATTGGGTTAAATCTGTATATTTTTTGGTAAGATGGACATTTTGGTAATATTGACTTTGCCTGTCCAAGAACAGGGAATATCTTTCCATTTTCTAATGTCTTTTTCTATCTTTTATTTCCAGAGCACTGTGCTTTTTTTATAGTAGTCTTTCCTTTCATTTGTTAGGTTAATTCCTTGGTAATTAATTTCTTTTGAAGTTGTTGTAGATGGCTTTTTTTTTCCTTTATTTTTTCTCAGTGGGTGCAGTATAGGAACAGTAAAACAATGTACCCACTGCAAAATTTTATTATTTGAGTCTTTACTTCATTCTGTGCCACACTGCTGAATTTCTTTATTATTTCTAAGAGCCTTCTGTTATAGTTTTTTAGGATTTCTATATAAAAAAAATGTTTGCTACCAGAAATCAGTGTCCTGGAAATCTAGCGGAGAGAAGGTAGTTTGGGGCTGACTCAAAAGCATTATATTCATTGTGTACTTTATTTCTACTACTATTACACCATAATATATAGTGAAATAATTATACACCTCACCATACTGTGGAATCAGTGAGAGCCCTAAATTTGTTTTCCTCTGACTATGTGGTCACATTTGGGGGTGACAGTAGACAGCATCAACCAAGTGTGTCACTTATGGTCAGTCTGCTCTGGAATCTCATTTTCATTTTTGTCTCTGTACAAAACTACTCTTAAGAATGGATATTGGAAATGAAGCAGGATCTTTGGTGCTTTTGCAGCAATCACAGGATATTCTGCCTTGACTGTAATGTATAGTGTATGGAGATTTAAAGTTGTCTCCAATAATATTTTAAGGCCACCATCATTTACAGTCTCAAGGAGTTGATACACTTGTAACATATTTACAAATGGGTTGCAGATGTATTCCTTCCCAGTCTGAGGACAGCTGATGTTGGGAAGGAATGCTCAAAATGATTTGGGAGCTGAAGTAGGTGACTATGCCCAAGCTGTGAGAATGAGGGCCCTGGCTCAGTCACTTATAAATTCTCTGCTAATACTGGAAACATGTCAAAAATCCCAAAGTTCATTGATCACCCCCAGAACTGCAGTTTGGCTTTTAATCCAGGCACTTTTCTGCCAACTTGAAGGGAGTTGTTATTCTCTCTTCAAGTGACACATAGGATGTGTCCAATAGGGAGAATACGTGACATGAGTAAGTTTTGCTACCCATTCTCTGTCACTGAAAATGTGCTGCCAGTGGTAACTTCTTTGTTTTAAAGCAACCTGTGCAGCAGATCTCATAACTCAGAAATTCTGGCCAGGGGCTGGGGATTTAGCTCAGCGGCAAAAGCGCCTGCCTGGCAAGCGCAAGGTCGTGAGTTCGGTTCCCGGTACCGGAGAAAAACCAAAAAAAAAAAAAAAAAAAAAAAATTCTGGCCAGTGATTTACAATTAGAAAACCCTTTCATTTCTATGTATAAAAGAAGATGCATGTGCTCTCTGTCCATCTGTTCACAGAGCGGGGCAAACAGACGTTAGTTAAGTCCATATAATATATATGTAGATAGATAGATAGATAGATAGATAGATAGATAGATAGATAGATAGACAGATAGACAGATACATAGATACATAGATACATAGATAGATACATAGATACATAGATAGATGACAGATGCAGATAGAGATATATTCTTGTAAAACATTGTTAAGTTCATATAACACTTTTCAGCTAGCTAATAGTTCTCTGTGAATGACACCCTGAACAGACATGCATTCAGAAGTGACCACTTTGACCCAAGAAGTGAAGCCAGAAAAAGGTACAGTCATGGCAGTCACTCCATAAATGCACATCCTGACACAAAATGATTAATCTGTTTTTCTGATCTGCAAACATTTGAAGACTTAAACCTTTCATTAGCTGTGGTATTGAGCTGTGGCAACAAAAGTGTACATAACATATCCTCATGCCACATTCTCCTGAAAAATATATTACCCCAAAACAAGCAATGTTGTCTTGTCAGTATGGGTAGATTTATTAATCTAGATGTGTCCCATGGTGACTCATTAATCCTCTCTAATAATTGTGCCACAATATCTGCTATTACCCTAGGTCTTCTAGTTAGGTTGTGAGCCAAAAGAGGGACATGACACCTTTTGAACTGCAGCCTCTCCTGAAATTTCATGAGAAATATCCTTACACACAGCAAAATCAACTCTTCACCAATAGCAAAGGGCTCCTTAGCTTTAGCAATGCAGTTAGCCCTTAAGAACAGTGATGAAACATCTGATGAAGTGGTGGCCTTTTCAGAAACTGGGTCTGTTCTTTGTGTCCATGTTATTTTCTTTTGAAAAACTCCCAGATCTTATCTTTTAATGTTGCGTATTTGGTCTTCATATGGTGAAGCAATTTTGAAGGTTTCATGGATTTGTTATATATTCGGTTGCCAGTTATCATGCAAATCTGATTTAGAAAATGTGCATCACCAGTTGCAATGACCCTATAATTTAAGTAGGAGAGTTCTTGGTATTTTCTTTTAAATACAACTTTCTTTTTTGTGGCATGTTTACAGTCTTGTTGTCTCTTCATTGAGTCTTCTCCCTTTTTTCAAGGAGCTCTACACTGTATTTGCTCTTCACTCCTTTTTGCTAGGCATATCTTCTAAGCTTACCAAAATGGTGATTGAGATAAGGACATACTGCAAAAAAGAGGAGGATCAGGTTAATAATATCCCTTAGTTACTGTGGGATGCTCAGGTCTGCAATCTTCCAAATGAATGTACTCTGAAGGCTAAATAAAAAGAGGTGAATGGAATGATTTCAGGGCTTCAGGAGGATCAAAGCCTTCTCACAGAATGTGAGATTCCTCAGGGCTAAGGCCAAGACCTTCTCTGGGTGGCCCCTATTTATATAGTTATCAGAAGAAGGGAGGGAAGTACTCAAAAAGGGCGGAATCACTCAAGGACTTCTCCAAGGAAGGTATTAAGTTAATCCTTGCAGGAGTGAGATGCCTGAGACTACCGTCTTTATCTAGTTGAAGTTGAGTCCAGGTGTCTTAGGCTGTGATCTGTTCTTATCCTCTGAGGCTTTCCAGCTCTATCCACCATTACAGGCCTCAGTAGGGATCAGTGACTCACAGAGTTTTCTTAGTATGGGTCTATCCCCCATCTCTAGACAAGGAGTCTAGACCTTGGACAGACTCACAAGTAAACACGGAAAGTCATTTGGTTAATTTAAGTCCTGCTCAGGGCTGCTTCATACTGGTCTCCATCAGAAAAGCAGATGGAAGTGGTAAGTGAAATAGTGAACGAGCCAGGTGAAAACTACAGCAAGAGTCACATTCTGACTGAAAGCCCCGCATCAGATGCAACTGTGCAATTGAAGTACAGCAACTCACTTGCCACTCTAAACCCTTTCACCAGATGTCATTTAACTGTCAGTTGCCATTCACCAACATGGCATTGATATGGGTCAGTAAGCAATAGATTTATTACGGTCTCTGTGCAGTCAAACTTCTCTGCTGATGTTAATCTGTTTTTGCAGCCACTTTCCAGTACTACTATCACCTCCTCAGCTTCATCTTCAGCACCAAGTGTTCAGGTCTCATAAGAAGTGCCCAATCTAGATGTCCTGCATGTATGGTTCACAGCAGGGTTCACACCCCTATGATACTCTAATGTGACAATTGATCTGACAGGAGGAGGAGCTGAGGAAATAATGTGAGCGATGGAAAGCAGCCACAAATACAGGAGAAGGTTGGCTGTCTTGCCTGCCACTCACCCACTGTTGTGTGGCCCAGTTCCTAACAGACCATGTACCAAGACAGGCCCATGGCCCAGGGACATGAACTACACCTCATTAATGTAAAGGATTATTTTATATGAATAAGGATAGTTGGACTTTTCATTTCCTACTTGAATCCTTTTTATTTCTTTCTCTTGCCTGAAAACTCTGTCTCACATTTCAAGTACTATATTTAACAAGAGTGGTGATTGAGCAGGCTTGTCTTCTTCCTGATTTTAGAGGGAAAGTTTTCATTTTTCCCCTTTTCATATGAAATTGAAGGTGAGTTTGTCATAACGGTCATTATTAATTTAAGGTGTAGTCCTTCTATAAGTATTTTTGCCAGAGGTCTTGTTAAGAATGGATAGTTGAATTTTTTCGTATTTATATGAAAACATTTATTGTAAGAGTTACTCACCTTCATAATACCATAAATAAAAGTAATAATAATAGTACTACATGGAATACAACTAATATGTAAATATTTACATGTGGTAACATCTTAAATTATATAGCACTCTAAAATTTAAAGTAAAGGATGTTTTCACAAAACAACTTTAGAACTCTAATTAGATACATGTGTAACCTAATTCACAAATGATTAAAGCAATTTACAGTACAATATAGTAGCCTAGAACTTGGAAGTGAACAAGAGATATAAAAAGAATTTTGTCTTTATATAGCTAATAGCAAATACAAATAAATCAGATAAAAATGTGACAGGAGACAGTTACCCTTTTTTACACTTTTAGTAGACGTATAATATGAAAACTTGGAATGATGAGATGATCACTGTATGGCCCCTCTGATTTCTGGATAGTGGATTTTAAACAATACTTTTACTGTTTCTATTGAGATGATAATGTGATTGTTATTCTTACTTTGTGTATCTTCTGTATTACATTTATTAAAATCTGTATATTGATACATCCTTCCATTCCTGTGGTGAAGCTAGTTTGGTCCTAATTTATGATCTTTTTAAGGACTTATTGCAACATTTGGAAATTTCTTCTTGAAACACCTTGTTTTCTTAACTGGTATGTTTCTTAGCTAAATACTACTTGAAGAGAGGACTATTATCCACAATATAAAAATAATTTTTAAAATAACCCCCTAAAATAAAAAATACAATAAAAATGGACAATACACATCTCAGAAGTTGTGCAAATGACCAATAAGTACAGGAAAACGTATTCATTATCACTGGACAGTGGAGAACGCAAATCAAACCAGGATTGTGATTCTATCAAAGATTATCAAAGATTCAATAAACAACCAGTGTTACTGAGGTTTGTGCAAAAAAGAAAACCTATATTGCTGATGAGAAAGTAAACTAGTACAACAACTATAGCAATCAGTATGAAGATCCCTCAAAAAACTAAAACTAAAAAATCAATTTGATCCAGCTGTACCTCTCCTGGGTATCTTCCAAAAAGGGTTGAAGTCATCATATTACAATGCCACATGCATACCCGTGTTTACAGCAGAACAATGCACAACAGATAAATTAAGGAAGCAGCTTACATGCCCATCAACACATGAATAGGTAAAGGGAATCTGATATATGTTATATGTATACAATCTGTTAGAAAATATAATCTGATATATATATAATTTGATATAAATATGAAAGTTAGTAGTCATATAGTAGGATAAATTTGAGTAATTTGTAGAAAAATGGTTGAATTTTAAGACAATAATATCAAGGGTTAAATATTGCATGATCTCTTTAATATAACCCAAAATGTACATAATTTAAAGAGCAAATTAAGAGGTGGTAGGAAAAATGAAGAAAGCTTTGGGAAAGTGGGAAGGGGATCTGGAGCACAAAGGTGAACAGAGGGTAGAGATGGAAGGGAAATGAAAAAGATCAAGATGTGAGGGGGCTGGGGATTTAGCTCAGCGGTACAGCGCCTGCCTGGCAAGCGCAAGGTCATGAGTTCAATTCCAAGTACTGGAGAAAAACCAAAAAAAAAAAAGATGTGATATGTTAGTATACTAATTATCAAAGCTGAATGTCATTATTATGTGTTGCAAATATATACTTCTGAAATGGTTATAACTGGAAGACATAAATACAACCAAAGTAAAATCAATAATATATTGTATTAATTATTGTTACTCTCATATTTTTTGAAATCCTGTTTTATTTTTCTTTTTTATAACAAAAAAGAAAATAATAAACTCCATTTCTTACCATATTTGAAATACTGTAACTTGATTATATCATTTCTACATATCCCAATCTCTAGCTTTTAATCTCCTAAATATGTTTCTCAGTATTTGATGATCTCTTCTTTCTAACTCTATTCCTTTCTTGCATTTATCTTTATTATAGAATAATGTTTGCAAGTTCAGAAATCAGTAATTTTCACTCATCAGAATATGTTGATAGCATCTTTGAAAGTATAGTGATCTTTAATTTTAGTAATTTTTCTTTAATATTGTAGGGCTCACATTCATGTTTAATTAATACAAAAGACATAATGATTATTTGTGTTAGTTTCCAAACAACAGACTATGTTTGTTTTGGGGGAAGGTTTATAAAATTGTTGTAAATTGTCATAATGCTCTTTACAGAAAGAAGTGCCCTATGGCCACAAACATACATTATATTATAAGTGAATACTGCTTTGTGTTCATTTATTTAAATGTCTAAGATGTAACGATGACTAGACAGGTTTGTGAGGCCTGATAATAATCTTAAAAATTAAGATCAATTATGTTTTCAAAGTTGATATTCTCTATTTAATATTTCACAAATACCATTTAAAATACTTTCGTTTTCCTTTGTTTTTATATTGCTTCTAGGCATAATCAGAGCAAAGAGCTACAGAATTGACTGGTGAGTGCAATCAGTCATATTTCATATAAGAAAACAGTCCTCAAGAAAGTTTTAAGATGTGTTATTACTATGGTTGGATTGGCTATACCATTAGATGATTGAGTATTGGCTCAGGGAATTAAATAAGATATGTAGTCTTCATGTTCCTCCACTTTCCAAAATATTATAAATTTATTGGTTAAGAATTTAAATGAAAAAATAATAACTCAAGAAGATACTAAATAAACCACCTCTTAAATTAAAAGACTGAATTATTATTTCTCATTCTTTGTTTCCAAATGGATCTAAAGGCTTAAATACATCATGCCATTAAAAAATTTGTTGAGGACTTATTTCCTTTAAAAAAAGGCAACTATTTGAAGTCTGCAAGCATAGGGTTAAAGGATAATACCAGTTGACTTCATATTATTCAGTCTTATAACCAAGAATTTAAAAATATTTTATGAAATCACATTTTCTAAATAAGTGACAATTAAGGTCTCTCTGAAATTTATATAACAATTAGATGAGATTCATTTCTTAAACTAAATAATTCAAAGATGAAGAAAAACATTTAAAAGTATGTTCATAATTTTCTTATTAAATTTCATTTGAAATCTGTTCCAAGAAAAACACATTGTTTAATTTAGCCATAAGTAATACAGTACAATTAAATTCATTTCAGTACAATTACATATTTTCACAAAGCCCCAGAAAAGGCATTGATGTGATCTAATATTATTATAAAAATTTCACAGTATGTATGTATGAAAAATTAAAGTTACCATACAAGATAACTTCTTACTTTGAAATAATATCTTTATTTTGATAAATGTAGATAAAGCTATATTTATTAAATTCACCTTAAAAACAATTCAGAAAAAACAAACTTCTTTCCAAAACCTAAAATTCTCTCTCTATATGTCTTTGTTTAACATAATAACTTTCTTCCACTTTCTTAAATATATAAAAAGCATGTATTACAACTTTATAATGTCAAAACATTCATGTCAGTTCTGAGATGGCTTCTGTTATGGTTGACACACTGTGTCAACTTGGGGAGTCTATAGGTTTGGATAAGTGACTCAGCAGGGAGCCAGGGTACTTGCTTTGTATGTATCCTGAGCCTGTGGAAGAGGAGGGCATGGAGATTATGTGAGAGCTACACGTCCCCTGGGTGGGGGGAGCCTGTTTACAGTGTAAAGGTGGGAAAGAGGCTGCTTGCCACCATTCCTCCCTTTTGCTGTTGTTGCTTTGCTGTGTTCTGCTGCTATGAACGCTTGCCCTCTGCCATGTGCTACTCTGCCTTGGAACCAGCCCAGTATGGACTGAAAATTCCGCAAACTGTAAGCTAAATAAACATTTCCTTCCTTACTTTGGGCAACAGGTAAGTTGTCCCAGCAATGAGAGAAAAGTAACCAAGACAGTTTCCGTTCACTACTTTACTCTTTATCAGGCATAATTCTTTCTGCATTTTTATATCATAATAAGTATTTACATGCATAATATGTATTTTCTATTGCTAGATGTTTTCTGTTGCTAGTGTTGCTTTTATATTATTAGATGCTGCATATTTTTTTTAGATGCTGCATATTTTTATTCCTTTCAATATCTTCTAGTCTTTTAAATATTCTCAAATTCATCAAATGTTTAAAAATGATACCTTTGTATATTAAAAATCTAAATATAAATTTAGGATCCATATTTGAAACCATGTAAGCATTCCAGGCATTGAATACTGTTAAATTAAGCCAGATTGTCAACTTGATTGGTATAAGAACTGACCAAGGGACATATAAAAGACATATGTGTGTGTGTATGTGTGTGTGTGTGTGTGTGTGTAGATTATTGTGGCATGACTGTGGGTCCTGTATTTGGTCTCTCATCTCATCCTCTCTGTTGTGGTTCTACTTTGCTTCCAATCACTGTGAAGTGAGCATTATTCTTCTGCCAATTCCTTCTCCATGAAGTTTCTGCCTTCAAGGTAGCTGACCATGAACTGAATCCTCGAAAACCAGCCAAATAAATGTCTCTTCTCTAAATTACGTGTCCACTATTTTTTCCCAGCAATAGAAAAGCTAATCAACATAGAAAATTTATATCAGAAAAGTGAGGTTGTTGCTATGACTATATCTGACAATGGAGTTCAAAAGACATTGGAATTGTGCTTGTGGAGATCTTTGGAAAATTTTTGAGATAAACAACAGAGATGCCCTGGAATGCCACAAGCAGAGCCTGCTTTATGATTATTCTGATCAAAACTCAGAAAACCAGAATGTTGCCAGGAATGATCATAGTAAAGGCTAGGTGCCTGAGCTTTCTGTTTGAAAATAAGAATACTAATGGGGATTGAACCAGCGGCCATACATTTTACATTCTGACAAAAAATGTTCTCCTTTTTGCCCAAATACTGTGACTTTGTGGGAGGTGCTGTTTAAGGGCACTGGACTAATTGATCTGGTGAGGTAAATTTCAAGGCAGCCCAGTGTTCCAGCTGTGGTACAGTAATGCTGGTTGCTTTTAGCCAGATGTTTTTAAAGATGAGAATTGAAAGAAAAATTAGAGCACAACATTTTTAAAAATTTAAATTTTGACCTCAAAAATACTATATTTAAAGTTGGTACCAAAAGAAATGTGACTGTTGAAGATGTTAGTGGCATTAAGAAGAAACCAAGCATTTTGTTGTGAGATGAAACGAAAGACATCTCAAGGGCATCACAGCAATGAACAAGACCTCATGCATTGTAGGCTTCATGTTGTAAAAGTTTAAAATTTTTACTGAGAAATGAGATTATCAAGCCTTGCTCAAGGGGAGATGGCTAGGGAATCAGTTCTCTGGGATTCATATCACCATGTTCAACCATTAACACTGAGAGTCTAATGATAGCCATGGTACAAGGGAGCCTGGCCGTTGCTCACACTGGTAGAAGTCCTGAGCATCATCAATGTAATGCTGATTTTTCAGGTATGCAAAATGAAGAGTTGTAGGGTCATAAAGGCTTTCACGTATATTTCAGAAGCAGCCCTATGAGGCCAGATACAATATTTGATAGGGTCAGAAGTCCTGCAGGGAACCCCCAATAAAGCAGTGCATGAAGCTGTGGAAATGAAGCTAAATGTATAGTGGAGACTTCAGGAAGTTAGAGATGCCAAAATTGTGGAACAACTGCTGAAGAAAAATGGAAAATGTGAATGAAACCAGCTTGAGAGAGGCAGCATGACTGCAACCAGCGGGGCTATGGTGTTGCGGTTTCCCAAGCCCTTTGGAACTTGCATCTTACAAGTATTTCCCTGGATGACAGCTGTGGCATTAAATGCTCTAATGTTTTCCCTACCAGCTTTTGGGCCTGCTATCATCTGACTCTTTTCTATCCCTCTTTTCCTTCCTTTAGGAATGGTAATGATTATCATGTTTCACTGTATTTTTGGATTAAGTAACTTGGTTTTTGTACTTTACAAAAGTTCACAGCTAAGAGTATGCCTTGAATCTCTGAGAAGACTTGGATTTGAACTTTTGAGAAAGGATGCAACTGTTGAGATTTTGGGGGGGGATTACTGCACTTCTGATTGTACACAGGATAATTATATCATGGTACAAAGAATTATGACCTCTTTATTGTCTACATTTGTAGATTAAGTTTGGTTTAAGGAACATGCATTTCAGTGTCAAGTTGATAAGGGATGCAATTTGTCATTTAAACTAGACTGTCAATTTGATTGGCTTGAAAGCCACACAGGGGATTAGCAAAGCATACTTCTAGATTTGTTTGAGTGTTCAGTGGAGGTGTACCCTTGACTACTATAACCTGTCTTTGGTACCTTCCTCTCTGATACTGTTAGCCTTGTCTGCTTCTGTCCACCAAGAAGTGAGCCCCTTCACCATGAAGTTTCAGCTTTGGAGCCAGCCAACCATGGACTGAACCCTCTAACACTGTGAGACAAATAAACCTCTCCTCCTTTATGTAGTGAGTGTCAGGTAATTTTTCCCAATTACACTAAATCTGATCAAAGTTAGAACACCCCAAATTCATGTTCACATCAACCTTAATATGCATATGTATTTTAATAAGGAGTTCTCACCTTTCTTTTAAAATATGATTAATTAAATTTCTGATTTCATACAGCTTTAAGTATGCCCCCTCAAGTCAACAATTCCTGGCAAACACAGAAAGCTAGGAAAAAAGACAAGGATAATTTCTCCCTCAGAATCTCCAGAAGGAACCAACCTTGCCAACAACTTGGTTTCAGACTTCTGTTCTTCCAAATTGTGTGAGAATTAATTTATTTTATTTTTAGACATCTAGTTTGTGATAATTTTTTGATGACAACCCTAGGAAACTAACAAAGCATGAAAATAAGCTTAAATTCTTTAAAAGTAAATCCAAGAATTTAGTTATACATAAATAAATTTCAATATTAAAAAGTATAGCCAGTCATGGTAATCTCCAAAATCCATGATTTAGTAATTCAGCAAAGTTTTGTTTGTTGTTATTTGTTTTGGGAATACAGAGTATTTTGAGCATATTCTTTAAAAAAGGTTCTTCAGTTAAGACTTAGAAGTTATTTCCAACATAATTTTTTATGATGTATGTTGATAGCTACATTTTTATAAACTAAGTTTTGAAGTTACAAAGGAAATATGCAGCTTAGCTATTCTAAACCTCTAATTTAGAAGAAAGGTCAGTGATTTTATGAGAACTTTCACATCTTGATAATTGTGTACCTTGCTATGTAATTGTATCCATTAATTCCTGGTCTCACCACACCAAAAATCACACCTGAAAACTTTATCAAATTCTGGTTTTTATAGTCATAACTCTGATTCTATGTATATGGAAGAGAAAAACTTTTGGAAAAATAAGATTAGTTGTACAATTTTTAAATTTCACTATTTTGATTTTAATTTGTGTTGCTGTTCTTCACCTTCATTTTCTCAGGTTAGCTTTCTAATTTTTACTGCTTTGGAAGCACATCCACACACTTTAATATTAGTAGCTTTTCAGCCTAGTAGTATGCCAACAAAGATTTGGGCAGAGAGAGAAATAGCATGGAGCACCCAACAGTACAAGTCTGAGCCCCATAGTATAAGTTAACCAGCGAGCCCAGGGTCTTCAACACAGTCACAGTGCTATAGAAAGCATTCTGAAGATCTATAACATCTGAATGTTACAGACACAACTCCATTTTTCTTCTTCATTCCAATAGAAAATACATGTACACCAACTTTCCCGTGAATTGGCTATTATAATGGCTATGAGAAATTAACTATGCTAATTAAGTTTAATCACAACTGTGATCCTGCCTTCTTCCATCTGCCCTCCCAATGAAAAAAATGAAAATATATTGGTGATATAGGTTGATGTGGTGATTTTTAATCTATTTTTCTCTAAAAATGTGAACTGTAGTTCTTTTAATTTGTCAGCAGTACATAAATATGTGAAGATGAATGTGCTAAACTTCTGTAAAGTTTTTATGTAGAAATGGAGCCAAAGTTAGAGAAATCTTTAATCTTTAAGGTTCCTCGTCTCCGTATTTATGCAATATTTTCCATTTTTAGCTACGCTTTGTAGATTTATTATTCACCACATTATGTAAAAATTACATTGAATGCTGTTTTGAATTAATTGCTAACATTCTGGAAAATAGACTGTTACACGAACAATATTCACGTTTCATATTTTAGATAAGCCTCATTTTGTTTAAGAGCTAATAACCAGGAAAGTTATAATTAGATTAGAAAAAATTGTCTTATAAATAAGGTTGAGCTGTCCTTTAAATATATCTACACAATATTCTCATATATTCATTAACTTCAGATGTAATTGGAAGGCACATAATTAATGTAATGATTCTGACTGTTTATCAAATTGCCAGCAGTCCTCAGAGTTTCTAGATGGTGCACAGCAACATGGTGCATGGACATCAATAAAATACTAATTATAAATTACTAATTGTAATGACTCCACAAGGCCCCCCAAACAGCATCACTGTTTAAATTAAATTAAGTTAGTTTTATTGACTTAATTATTGAAGGATGAGCTGTTTCAAGCTGTAAAATTTTCCACTGACATTTTAAATTACTTTTACTGTTATAATTAATGCCAATTCTTTGGAATGTAGGAACTACAAACAGAAAGATGTTAAGGATAATAGGTCACACAAATTAACACACTCTTGCTTACTAGATGCCATAAAGCGAAAGAAGTTTTCAAACATATTCATACACTTTTATTTTAGCCATTAATTTTCTTAAAAGCATAGCAGTACAGGAGCAACGACCTTTAAGGATTTCTAAGCAAACATTTCTTACAGTCCATGAGTGCAAAAGTCTCCGAGACTTATTAAAAGCACAACAAAGACTACCACTGATTTTCTATTAGTATTAAGATTAGTACAGTACTGTCACAATCAATCTGCTATTCCCCATTTTTAAAGTCCTCCACTACTCATTAGCTAGGTGATCATTTTCTAACAAATCCTTTCATATTATAAACTGTCAAAGGGTAACTTTTAATCAATTAAATCACATATTTGAGGAACAAATCAAATTTAATTAACTTCAGAACTCATCAAATTGAAACATGGGAAAATTTAAATTTTTTCCCAACTCACAACACTAATTTCATTTGGAAACACATGTTAATTATTTTGGCATATCAAAATTAATATCTTAATTATACTTTTCATTTTCCCAGTGATAAGTAGGCTCCATTTGTAAATGAAGACATTGTGTTACAGGGAGGCTTCTGCTATTAACATATGCCACTCTTCTGAAGAATGATTAACTCGTGTGATCAATTCTGAGTCCTTAAAGGGTGATGGGGGTCAGAGTAGTCAGGAAACAACTAAATTCATGCAGATTAGATCACCTTGAGTATGAATCATTTCTGGAGATTTAGCCTGGGAATTTTTAAGTAAACATTTTCTAGACTGTGTGAAGCTAAGAGGCACCCCAGTTTACTTGAAAAGTATAAATGCGCTTCTTCATCATCTGTGTAGTTCTCATACTGTAAGAAAATCAAATATTTATTCATGTTTGTGATTAAATCAAGCAATAACAATATACTTTACACTGAAGTAAACCAGTCCCAAAACAGAACCTGTAAGTAATCTGGTTTATAATTTTAATGATTTCTTAGCATTCTACTGCAGATTTTTCAAGATAATTTTTTATAACAAATATCAGCTAGTATTGTTACAGGGGTGATATTGGAATCTCTAAATATGATATAAAACTCTCAAACTGTTAGATGTCTGATACGCCAAGTTCATGTTTTCTAAAACACTAAGAATGAATTCTAAGAAAAACAGAGGTTAAAAATAGTAAAATATTTATTGAGAGGGAGAGATATAACTACTGAGAGGCAGGAGGGGGCCTAGATGGGCTGCCTGAGGACCTCAGTTTACAGGGAAATTCTGTAGAGCAATATCTACCCATGTGAGGGGTCTGGGGATTTAGCTCAGCGGCAAAAGCGCCTGCCTGGCAAGGGCAAGGTCGTGAGTTCGGTTCCCGGTACCAGAGAAAAACCAAAAAAAAAAACAAACAAACAAATATCTACCCATGTGAGGATGATGTGGGTTACAGCTATGATTAACCAATCAGAATATAAGTATAATTACTTAGGTAATAGTGGTCCAATGGAAAAAAACATATCATGTAACAAGGGTGCACGGAAAGAATAAAAACTTTTTCCAGGCAGTTGTGGGTCCAGAGGTCTTACTCATGCACTGGGGTGACCGATGTCCATCTAAGCTTCTTTATGTCTGGTATTTGTCTTTTGAGGAAACGTAAGGCCTGGCCATCTGGTCTTTATCTTGAGGTCTGGTCTCCAACCGGTGTGTGTCTGACCACAGCTGAGATGCGTTTCCCCTTTGTCCTGGCTCTCTTGAAGTCCCAGCCTTCTCAGACTGCCTATAATATTTCTACCTAACTTAACTGTCTATAATAGTGTCACCTTTGAAAAGATACATGTCTTCATCATCTGACATAGCATATCTTATTTTAGATCTATTTTGCTCTACTCTAACCTTTATCTTCTGTTTCTCTTGACTCAGTTTCAGAGAAAAAAGGAGTTTTGCTTTGAATGCAATATTACCAGGGCAGTTGTAGCATCCTCTCTTCATTTATTGTTTCTTTGTTTCTGGAAGGAAAAAAATTAAACCTCTCCCCTAAATGTGACCTCTCCAGAGCAGGGTATCAAACACTGGATTTCATGCTTCTCACATGTGTCTGTCGTTACTTGTCAGTTTTTGAGTTTCTAATTTTCTGTCATTTTCTTGTACATTTTCTTCTTAAAAAAAAAAATTATAATTTTTTTCTTGTTAATGGGGTTTGGGTTTTAACTAGATAGAATGTCATTTATGTGGATTCTAACTTATGAAAACAAAACCTGGTATAAGTGCGATGAGGTATTAAATTTATCACTTGACAATGTACTCCATTTTTCCATAGGGACCCCAATTTATACTCATGTTTATCAATATAAGAATATCCTGGGAAGAGTACTGAAACTTATTCCCAAGAGATATAACTGCTAACATCTTTTATAGCTCACTTTCTTTTATATCTCACTCCACTGAAAAAATAAGGTGTTTTACAATAGGTGAGAACTTCTAGATATTACCTTCTGATGAGTCCTATACACATAACTGTTTTGTTCTACAATGGCTATTCTACTCTCTAGCAAGGCAAACTAGGACAGGTGAAGTTAGCCAAGACAGCCTTAATATTCCCATCTCCCTGACTAAAGTTTAAACTTGCTTTTTTTCTGTGTAGGTACCTGACTTCCTTCTCACTCTAGAACTGGGTTACTAATACAGACCATTGACACTGCTCTTACCCCACACAAAATTTTACCTTACACAAAATTTTAAGTATTATTATCCTCCAATTAGTTTGTTATGAAATTTTGTTTTATTTTTCTCAAATAAGCAGAGTGCTTTTCATATTTTCTTTCCTAGTATCTACTTGCATTAGAATAAAGTAAAAATACTCAGCAAAGCCAAACTCCACAGTGCGCTGGACAAAAATCATCAGTGTACACCCACCCTTTCAGTACCTCTCTACTGCAGCTGCCCTGAGGCAACTGGCCATCCCTGTTGCAGCAGTTACGTTCAGACTCACTGACAGTTTGAATTCAGACTTATTTATGAGTTAGGGCTCAGATTTATTTATGGTTTCTCTCCTCATGACCACCATGTTGAATAAAGTCATCCTTGCCTGTCTAATGTCACCTACTAGAGTATTCTTTGACAACCTGGATCAAAAACAATGCTCATGTGCTAGTTTCATGCAATGCTTGAGTAAGGGATGTACTGTATGGGAATGTCAGTGGCTGTGATCTTTTCAGGAACCATGACCCTTAAGGGAGGATGTTGATTCACACCCATAGTCTGAGGTATCACTGATTGCTGCTATTAAAAATAGGGACTAAAAAAAGAAAAGGTATTGTTAAAAAGCAAAAAAAAATGTAAATTAATAGAAATTATGTTTATTAAATTTTCGTTGGCCATTTGAAACCTGATAAAGTAGAAACGGGGATAAAATGGATATATGCATCAAGTAGAAAAGCCTGACTATAACTTTGATTAATTTATCTCTTCAATTAATGTCAAATTAATTATTGTACAACATAAACTCTGTTGCACAATACTGTTGATATCAGGGTATACATATTTTAAAGGATATTTTTTAACTATAGACGTGTACTTTTTCTTCACTACAAAGTGTAACATACAAGGACCTGTTCCCCTGCCTGACCACCTAAAATAATTATAAAACATGTTATATCTGAATTTTTTTCAACTGTAAGAAATGTCGTATTTTAAAATTAATACAAATGAAGAATTTAGCTCCATTCTTTCTGCAAATATCATATGCATATACCACAGTACAAGAGAAAGAAACTTTAATTATGCCTGAGTAGTATTGCATTTCATTATTTTACTTTCAGCTGCACCCATAACTCATGGCATGATCAGAACATTATTTCATCTTACTCTAAAATACTATAAAATATTTTACTCATAACTAAAATATGTCTTTGGACTTATATATTAATTTTTCCAGAGTAACTCAATTTAGGAGTCTTAATGTGTTATTGAATAGCATGTCTTTAAAGCCCGTGATAATCAATGTTTATTTTCTAAGGAAATGTTTAATTTCTTTTTATGTAAGTATAAAACATCTCCTACAGAAACCCACCATAGATTTGCAATACAGTATTAATGAGAAGATCTCAAAAAACTACCCAGGAGAAAAAAATCCCTATAAATAAAATATTATAGTCAAAATAGCAAACTGAACAGTCAGACTCCAGACCCTTTGCTCTTAATCCTTTTTGTTCAGAAGACATGAAAAAGAAAACAAACCGTCCATGGAAAAGCGCACATGTCTTTAGGAGTTACAATGCACAAGAGGTAAGTGATTAGGGGTCATTTATATTTTAGGCAGAATAACTCATTTTATATATATATATATATATCTGCAGTGGAGGAAACAAGAATTCAGAGAATTATTAAAATCTATGGAAAAGATTGTGGTCAAAAATCTAGAGCAATTTTTCCTAAAAATTTTCTCACATGAACAATGCATACCACGAAGCCCACATACACACATTTGACATTCTTACATCTCTTCATTGCAAGTCAGAGCTCTTACTTCTGTTTTAATAGGATGTTTAATATGTAACACCTAACAGTAGATATATCAAATTGAAGTACAGATTAATCATATTTTAGCAGCCTTGCACAAACCCAGTAACAATGAGGATTTTGTGTTTGTGACGCTTGTTACATATTGTTTTCTTTTGTGAAAATACGTAGAATTTTATTGCAGGCAACTGAGTTAGATAGAAGTATTTTAGGCAGTCAGATAAGGGTGGGCCCTTATCTGAGGGGCCAGTATGAAAGACAAGATACCTTGCAACTGTGAGACAGGCACTTCATCTGTGGGCCAGACCTCAAGACAAAAGATGAAGCAAATGCATCTACATACCTCCCTAGGAATGGACAGCAGGGATTGACATTCTAAATAGGTATCAAATACCTTGAGAAAGCCAGAAAGCCATGAGCCCAACCCCCTTCAGGAAAAGCCCCTGTTCTATATTCATGCCAGCTTGCTAGTGACTCACTTTCCCATTTTATCCCAATTTAATTAATTTTATCTGAGCAGTTGTACTCATAATCTTATTGGCTCACCATAGTTTTGTCCCACATGACACCCACCTTGTGATTTCCCATTTTTCCCCACTTTGGACCCATCTCACCTCTTGGTTTACTCTATTATAATCTCTGGAAAAGGCAGGGTCCTTGGCAATCCACTTGGGTCCCCTTCTCTCTCTCTCTCTCAAACAGAAGCTTTCTTTCCCCCAGTAAATATAATTCAATCTTAACCTTTATTGTTCCTAAAATTCATTCTTTGGTTTTAGAGAACATGAACTTGTACCAGATAGCTAGCAGGCTGAGAGTTTCTTTCCCTATATCAATGTTGCATACTATGGTTGTTTCAGTAGACAAGTTTATAACTTGAATCATGTATTAGTCAGCTGTTGAGGACTACAGATTATAAATTGACACAGAATCTGTCTAAGGTCCTCCTTGTCTTCCTTGTGAGCCAGTTTTGGAATGTGAAAATGCTGCTCCTCTTCATCATCACTGAGAACTTGATTGTCAATGAGGCTGTGTCCCTCACAGCGCTGATGAGGTTTCCTGAAGAAAATACAGGGGAACCAGTACCCAGGTGTGGGGATGAATCTTAACTTGTTTCCTTTATGATGTTAAACTTGCCCATTCAAACACTACTTTATGCTGTTCCAGGAAAAGCACCCTCCTCTTCCCCCTTGCACTGGCTAATGAAATAGTGGCTAGCTGGAGCTTCTTGGTCTTTGTTCCCAGAGAACATGGATTGTTCCAGAACCTTGCTTCCTTGAGGTTCTTATCTCTAGCTCTTTCTCACCATGCACTCTATTTGTTTGTTTGTTTTTTTTGTTTTTCTCCGGTACCGGGAACCGAACTCACGACCTTGCGCTTGCCAGGCAGGTGCTTTTGCCGCTGAGCTAAATCCCCAGCCCCTCTCACCATATACTCTAATTCTGGGCAGGAGACTGGGTACTCACTGCTGGAGTCCTTGATACCTGCTGCCATGGCAAGGGTCACCAATAGTCACCTTTCCTATCACTGACCCACAATTCTAGACACCCACAATTTAAAAGAAGAGAGGTTCACTTACCTCATGATTTCAGAGGTTTCAGCTCATGGTTAGCTGGCTCAGAGGAAGAAAGGAAGGGGTGGAAGGGTATGGGAAGGAGAGTTGTTCAACCTATGGCAGCGAGGAGGCAGAGAGAACAGGAAAAGCCAGAGAGAGGCATATCTTCCAAAGGCCTGGCTCCAGTGGCACCAACCAGGTCATCCTCCTAAGAGCACATCCGACTATGAACTGATCAATAGATTTATGCACTGCTGCATACACCACTGCCGTGATCCACTGTCCGAAAGCCCCACCGCTGAACACATGAGACTATGGCAGGACACAATATATATATATAAACTGTAGTAATCTGCCCCTTTTATGTGGTGCTTTCTTGTATACATTTTGTAAAGGAGTTACCATGGGAAGATATGACAGAATTTTTCTTGTTAAACTGCTGCAGTCAGATACGCTTATGCTGGTCTCAGTTTTATTTCTCATATTAGAAGAGAACCATAACAGTTGTGTTTTGAACTTCACTTTCCTCTACTACCCATAAATGCTTTTATATCTTACAGAAAAGTTATAACTTCCCTTTCATATTATCTATTAAATCTCCTGTTTGGATGTTACAGGGATTTTGAGGGTATGGTCTTTGATGCTTTGTATTAAAGACAACGTCTCAGAAGTGGAACTTTCTTTTGAACAAGCATGGTTTGAAAAAGCTCGGCAATGTACCTTCAGTCAGAATGGCTGGATGTGGAGTTAATGGATTTCCGTTTAGTGCTACAGCTTTGTGACTAGAAAAAATTGTTTCCTGAATGTGTAACTATCTTATATTCAGCTCACACTCATAAAACAGAATTAAAGCAATATTTACTATATCCTCTCTCAAGTTAAACCAATCAGATTTAATAAGTTGTGCAAATCTGGGAAAACATCAAGTAAGTACAGTATATTCCATAATAAAACTAAACATCGTGTATTAAAGCATACATGGATATCGCTGGCATCAATATACAATCAGACATAAAAGAAATTATCATATCATTTTGTCTCTCCCTTGATTTGCAACTGCTACTTTAAAATCAATGACTGTTCTTCATATTCTACCATCAAAATAGTATCCTTTTTGTTGCACTAAAGAAGAGCATACAGAAAATTTCTTTTCTGATAAACCCTGTTACCAGGTGGCCGGTTTTCAACACCGTACGTGGTCACTTCTGTAAAGTGAGAGAGATGTAACAATAGGGTCTAAGCAATGCTGATGGCAATTAAAATTCATTTTCAAATACATTTCATGGCTCCTTGTGGTGACAAGATCTTCCTTGATTTGCTTGAAGATTGCCAGACTGGCCAAAATGACACAGTTCTGTTTCTATCCTTTGAGAAAAGCATCCTTAATGATGAACAAAATCAATTAGGAAGAGCATTATTTTAAGAAAAGGAGGGTAGAGGGAAAAGAGTCATAAACTCTATATGGAAGAAGCTAATGTGGAATTTTAATTAGGTGACAGTAAAACGAGGCCTGTATTTCTCAACTAAGAAACACTTTTATTGCAACAATTCTTTGCTTAGAGTGATCGTTTTGTTTCATTTTATTTCCTGATTGGAAAATATGAACACAATGATTACATAGAAAATAAGCACACCTGGAAATACTCCAATTTCACAGGTAGATTTCAGAATCCTGTTGCGTGCAGGTTTTGGAATGTGTAGTTTTTTATTTTTTATGTTTTTTAGTCCATATTTGCAACACATAATGACCACGTTACTTCTTGGGAGTTGGGGCAGGTGCACAGCACTTCTCAGTTTTTTCACTTCTCATCTCAGTCTCCTCCTTCCCATGGTTTTTTAATATTATACTTTACACTAATTGATATAATTATTCTAGCTTTTTATCAAATATTCTTCATGTCCTTGCCTAATTTATGTTCCAATCTTGGTAACTATGTCTCAAAATTTTTCAAAGTTACCATTTATAATCAAAATGTTACATTACATTTTTTGACAAAAAAGTCAACTTTTTGGTTTTTTTATTTGAAAGTTTTTACATTTTCTCCCTTTTAATGGACATTTATATAAAGTGCTCCATACACAAAGTAAATCTGACAATCTGAAACTTAGTTAAGAATAGTAAAATCTTAGCAAAACAGTGTAGGAAGACATACTACTCTGCTATCAAAGAATCTCTCAAAATCTCGCTAACAGGTGAATTTCAACCTACAGTTATAGACAGACAGTTGTCAAACTTACTCTTTGAAATTTCATTTTTCAATATTTGAACACACCAAAATGCACATGAAATAAGAATCAAAATGCACAAAAAAACCAATAAAAATGTGTAAAACTCCCTTCAAGTGTATCGTACCTACAGTACCTAGGTTTTAATAACAGAAAATTCATTAACAATTCCTATATTGTTTGAACTCATATACACTTCTATAAAAATATAACCAATCATATTATTGTTTTAAGTACGATAGCTTAGATATGCATTATTTAATATTACAGAAAACTCATTTCACAGGAAACCTAATGCTTCTTTGAAAGGATTCACTACAATGTGTTGTCAATATTTATATATAAGCATTTAGAAATATTTCCCAAATTCTTTCCTATTACAGACAATGTTGCAGTGAATATCTTTCTCATTTTGACTCCTATCAAATGTATCCTATAATGCAACCTGATAAAAGAACTAAAGCACAAATAATTTAGCTGGCAGTGATCTCAGAAACAAATTAAGAAAAAGGACAGAGAGAAAGAAGAGAACCTAATAAAGTTGCAGGATTAAAACCCTCACCACTGTAGGCAGCTGGAGTTCAGTTCTTGCTGGGAACTTCCTGCAGACAACAGACAACTTGCTTCAGACTGAGTACTAACTTGGGGCCAGGAAGATAAGGCATTCATACTACAACTCCTCCCTTAGTGTATTATTAATTAAAGCCTATGTATAATGAATTAGTTTTTGGTTCTTTCTATTTATGGTCTGAATATTATCTGATACTCAGAAAAATCCTCAAACATAAAATACAGATTTTCATATGAAGTAGTCTTACTCTTGTGATATAGTTTGTGTCTGGATGTCCCACCAAAGCCTGTCATAGGGTGGGCTTCTACAGTTCATGTATGATTCATGGTCCAACGCTGGGATTATGAGTGTGAGTGCTACACCCGCCTTGTGGCAGGTAGCCTGCATACAATATAAGGGAGAGAAAGAGGCTTGCTCTCTGCTGCTCCCCTCTTTTGTTCTTGTTGCTTTTACTATCTTCTGCAGCCGGGAACTGTTGTCCTCTGCCATGTGCCACCCTCCCTTGGAGCCAGCCAAGTATGCACTGAAACCTTCACAAACTTTCCTGTCTTAATTTTGGGCATCAGGTATTTTGTCTCAGCAGTGAGAAAAAAGTAGCCAAGACATCTCATAAATATGTATAGAAAATATCAATAGATACGGATACTCTTTCCTACAATATCTTTATTGATATGTATTTTTATTCAAAGGGTGTTGTATACCTATTTTTAATTTTTCAAATGAACTTATTTTCTCCCACCAGCAATGTGTTCATATTTCTAACACATTTTACCACCCACAAAACTTAAATTCTCTTCATCATATTTCACAATAACTGCAAAAATGCCACTTTGGTTTAGATTTAGTTTTAAGTAATTTAATTAAGTTTGAGAGCAATCCACTAAAAAAAACCTGAATCATTTTATTTGTTTTCCAATGAACTATTCACATACAAACTGATTTTAAAACTTAAAAGTTTGGTCTGCTCTTTACAATTTTTAAAGACTCACCACATACTGAAGAAATAAAAAAAAAATGTTATTTAAAAGGAATTATACTTGATGAGATTCATCCAATATTTTCAGTTTCAGGCATTTCACACTATGCAGAAAAATTGATTGTTTCAAGGATGTTATTCAGCTCAAATTACCAAATTTGTATTGCAGGAAGTTCTTTAAATTTAAATTCTTTCTAGAACCTTGGATGCTTTTGAAAATCACACCATAATATTTTCCATGCCCCAACTTTTAATGTGAAAAATATTTAGCAATTGTATTCTTTGCATTGTAATATAGTCCCTAAGAGTGCTACTAAATCTTATGGGTCATTACAGAGCAACATAATACAACAGAAGCAGACAGGATGACTGCAGGATTGTGGCCTGCAAAAGCCTTAGAGGACCCAGTGAGATAGATCTAAGTATACAACCAAGACTCAGGAAGAAAGTGATGTAAGTGGTCAGAGAAAAGTAATTAGGATGTTTCTGCATCTGAGAATAGTCTAAGCAAAACCTGACCATAGGGATGAGTATACTGCAGTTGTGGTATCGTATATCTGTTAAATAAATCAGTGACTGACAGTGAATTTACAAGATCTTAAATATTAATTTGGGGGGGCATGACGATGCTCATTCTTGAATCTCTCAGAACAAAGCTGAGTAAATAGCTCTATCCAAAACCTAGGGCCGGGGATATAGCTCAGCAGTGCAGGCGCCTGCCTGACAAGTGCAAGGCCCTGAGTTGGATTCCCGGTACAAGAAAGAAAAGAAAAGAACAGAAACCAAACACTACCCTGGGACATTTACGTAATTTGTATCAAAAGTGGCTGAATGAGGAAACAGGAACACCAGATAAAGTAATAAATAATGTGTGGTAAAAATTATACTGGAAAATATTGCTAGAGTTCAAATATCCCCACAATGTACATATAAAAGAGTAAACTGGAACCCTGTGAAACAACTCCTAAAGTTATCAGACAAAATCACATCTTGAGTTATTGTTATGTAAATATTAGATTTATATTTTCCTGGCAAAATGCAAGCATTACCTTAAGCATTTGATCATAGAGGAGAATATCTATCTGTCTATCTATCTATCTATCTATCTACAAACAGAGAGATCATATATGACATATGCACACATCACATATGTCATATATGTCACATATGACATATGTATATATTTGCATGTATACCATATATGTATATATTATATACATATACATATACACATATATATCAGCCTTTTATCTTTCCAGTGTCTCACGTAAGTGTATAAGACTAGCAAATATTTAACACCCAATCTTAGATTTCATATCTTTTTCTTAATTTGATTTTATAAATAAAAATATATCCTACAAAATTTGTAAAGAAGACTCTATGAAACACTGTTTTCTCATCTAATTTTACCATGACAGCATCCTATATGCAATGGGATTTGAACATGATTTTAGTAACCTCTTTCTCACTAGAGGATGAAATATTTCATTCACTACAACATTAAGGAAACTATTGTATTTCTCCTTTACTGAGAACCAGAAATTCAACCGTACTGGCCCAAACTGAATGAATGACCTGGTCCATTATTCTTGCTGTTTTAATGTTTTTAATAAGTAGTTGTGACTGACCCTAATTTTTCTTGCTTTAATAAAAAATCATAGATATATGATTTTAGAGCATCTCACTTTGTGCCTCATTAATGTACTTCTATTTTGATGGGTTTCTAACCCTTGTGCTTCTGTTCTTTTTGCCAAATCCTTCATTCTCTTTTGTCTTTCACTAGTGTTAGACACTTAAAACTTTATGCCACTTGAATGTTGATGAATGTTCACGGAAATAAATCAGTTTATTAGAACCACAACAATTGACTCCTTGAAAAACTGATGTGTTTATTAAGGAAGTGGTTATGAACAGTGGAATAAGATTTACAATATATTTTTCTCATTCATCACAATGATTTTCAGGAAAATATGTGTCACAGGTTTGAGAGAAAACACTTAATATACTATTGACTTTATCATAACATTGAATGTGTACTGGGAGTACTTTGACAGTGTAGTAATTCATTTTGATCTTTATGTCTCAGAAAAAGAGTAATAAGATTTCTTTATTTCTAGATAATAACATTTCATAAATTTAAATCAGGTCATTTTACAGAGCCACCATACATGACAGAAAATTGAGTCACTGTAAGAGATTAGTCTGATAACAAATAAACCCAAGAACTTTGGCACAATTGTAGTGTGGCAAAGAAGGCTAGATGCTTATCAAACACACTTTCTCTTAATTTTTGACACACAGATGGCATTTTTTCATCTTTTCTTGCAGGTAAGAGAAACTACATGGTTAAGTTCTAGCAAATAGAATGAAATTTGATGTAATATACCCCAATATATTTTCCATAAACAATTATCCACATGCTTCACACCTAAGACCTTAAAAGCCTGGCTTTAAAGATGGTAGAATAAAATATATGGAGAGAACATAAGCTCTAAATTGCTGCCTAGAGTAAACCTGTCTGGCAATGAAGAACATTCAGTTAAACTTTTCATGAGCAAGAGTTCAAAATCCTTTAAACCACTTTTTTTTTTTTTTTTTTTTTTTTTGAGACTGAGTCTCTCTATGCAGCTCAGGCTGGCCTTGAACTCTCCATGATCCTCCAGCCTAGGCCTCATGAATTCTGGGATTACAGGGGTGCACTATCACACCTGGTTTGTGATTTTTTATTTATTTTTAAATTTTTATTTTAAAGAAAATAGTACAAAAAAAGAACAACTACAAAATACAAACAAAACAATGCAAGGACATTAAAAAATGATACAGAGTTTCAAACCAAATGATAGGGATTAACAGTGGTTGTTATATTACATGCTGTTATCTTCAATGAAGTTGCTCAGATTAACCGATGTAAGAATAGAAGATTGATCAAATCATTAAAGGGAATAAGAAAATAATAATTTAAAAGAACATTAGAGACAATACATAGTTTCACTAGACAGGATTGTAGGAATTCACCAATAGTTGTCATACTGCAAACTGTTACTCATAAGTGAAATAAATCAGACCCACATGTGTAAATATCACATTGTCTCCCTGGTGTAAAAACATGAAAGAGTAAATAAAACCCAAAATGTACGATAGATAATAAGAAAGGGAGAGAAATTACTCAATGGATGGAACAACTGGGATGAGGGAAAGAAGAAAAAGAAAATACTAAGGTTTTATATATATATATTATATATATAGATTTGTGGCATAACTGTTCTGATGGTGTCTGATGGTTTGTTGAGGGGAACAGTTAATGGTTTGTGATTTATATATTAAAGCAGGTTGATTGATTTTAATTAAAATACTCAGGAGCTGGAGATGGAAAATGCCAGTTTTAGTCTGTTTCGGTGGCTATAACAAAATGCCTTAGACTGGGTAATCATAAATATTAAAAATTTATGTTCACATGTCTGGAGCTGTAAAAGTCCAAGTTAAAGGCACTAATACACTGTTATCTGTTGATGATTTTCTTTCTGCATCCTAGATGGCATCTCCTGCTGTGTTCTCAAAACACTTATGGGAAAACAACTCCCTAGACTCTATTCCATAGGGTATGTTCTTACCAGAGTATGAAATATTCCATCAGCTACAACACTACAAAAGGTACTATGCTCTTTCTCCAGTGAGAGGAAGTAATTCAGCTATACTGGCCCCTTCATAAAGACTCTATCCTTGTGGCTTAATCACCAATGACAGGCAGTCACTTTTTAATATTATCACATTGATAATTAAATTTCAACATATAAATGTTGGTGGACACATTCATATTGCAGGAAGGCCTAAGAATTTCAAAAAATACTATGGTTGTATTTTCTAACAACCATGGAAATAAGTAATTCTCAAAATGTAAATTAACTTGAATTAGAAATAATGCCAAGTATTCCTTAATACACCTACAAATTTAAGGATATCGATTTGTTGAGATGTGCATTTTTGGAGCAATGTATCTTTTCACCATTAAGTGATTTTTTAAACTGAGATCAATACCTAAGATTGAAGGAAAGGATAGAGAGAGAAAGAGAGACAGAGATAGGAGGTGAAGTGACGAAATTTGAAATTAAGGGAAAATAAAACTGTATTCCCTTTGACTGTTTTGACCATAGTTTATCAGGCATTTACATAGGAAGATAAATTAATCAATGTAAGTCTCTTTCCCAAGTGTCTGCAGTGAATATTTCATATTTTCAATATAAAATATAAGGATTGTATTTTTATGCTTCTACAGATGAAAACAGAGCTTCACAATTTCAATTGAGGTACAAACCAATAAGCCTTCTGTCTTAGTTACTTAAAATATCCAACACCCAAAGGTGTTGAGGATGAAAGGTTTATTTTGCTCACAGTTTGTAGAGGTTTCAGTCCATAGTTGGCTGGCTCCAAGGCTCAGTTGCATGGCAGAGGATAAACAGCTCATGGAAGGCAGAAGGCAGAAAGACAGCAGTGTCAAGCAGCAATCAAGTGACAACAGCAACCCTCTTTCTGTCCTTCATATTCTATCCAGGGTACCATTCTTAGAGCAGGTAGTACTCACACCTATGTCAGGGCACCCTTAATCCTAGCATCATACTATGAATCAAACCCAGCATCACATCCTTAATCCCACCATCACACGCTGTAGATTCAGCCACCTCCAAAAAGGACCACCTATGACCACCTGAGGCCTTGGGGGACATCTAGATATAAGCTGTAACACCTTCCACCACAATAAGAAGGTAAATGGCAAAATTTTCAACTAAAGATAGCACAGTAAGCACATATATCTATTTTCACACACCTTGGGACCCCAAAGGGAGGAAAAAAGGAGATTAAGGGATGTACTTTTTAAAAGGTATAATGTTACAAAAAGAAATAACTCTTGAAAAAAATAGCATAGAATCTCCAGTTTGGTGCAAAGAAGGTTAGGTTTTGCAGAACCAGCTTCACAAGCATGCACTTCCAAGAGTCATCCCTGTATACAGCATAAAGGAGCAGTTGACAACGCTTTACTGTTGCTGTCTTGAAATCTGGGACTGCTAATCATGATGATGTCATCTTAACTGGATTAGGAAACACCCACAAGAAAAGTACCTACCCATTAGAAAAGTACACATCTTAGTAAGTCTTTGGATGGTTTCCAGAGATGATTGACATGTGGGCAATAAAACTAAGAGAAGACCTATCTTGATTATGAATGGCATCATCCAATAAGCTTATAGCCTAGTTAGAAACAAAGAGAAAGAAGCTAGGAAATATAAAGAACTCTACTGAGTTTAAGCAAGTATATGTTTTGCTGCCATCACCTCTGGACATCAGTCTCCGATTTCTTCAGCCTTCCAGTGCAAACTCACACCAATGATTCTCCGGGAAATTCCTGGGACTGGTCTCCAACTGTCATTGCATCCTTGATCCTTCTTGTTCCACAAATTCCACCTTCTTGGATTGAACAGCTAGTGGATCTTCCGGATTTCCAGTGTGTTGATGACCACTGTGGGCACTTCTACCTCTAAACCTATGGGATAAGTTTCTATCTATCTATCTGCATCTATTTATCTATCTATCTAGATATCTATCTATCCATCTATCATCTATCTACCATCTAGCTCTACTTTATCTTCCAGTTCTCCTAGAAAACCAAACTAATTTAGGAAATAATTCTTAAGTGTAAGTGTATTAGAAAGTTTTAACATCACTGTTCTCTTGCTTTACTTTCCAAGAACTACGAACAAAGCATTTCTGTTCTGCCACACCCTTCTACCAGTATGTTTCCGTCTTGGACCAGGCAACTATGGCTCGAACCTCCTGAAACTGTGAGCCAAATTAACACTCTCCTCCTTTAAATTGCAGGTGTCAGAACTGTGTCCCTGTGACAGGAGAGCTGAATAGTACACAATTCTTAGGCTGGGCGTAGTGGTGCACCTCTGCAATCCCAGTACTTGGGAAGCTGAGACAGGAGGATCGCTGTGAGTTCAAAGACAGCCTAAACTACAAAATGAGTTTAAAGCCAGCCAGATAGTGAAACCCTCTCTCAAAAAGACAGAAATAAATGAATACATAAATAAAGCTTATTTCATTTAAAAAGTACAAAATTCTTTGTGACTTCATTTTTTTAAAATGGATTCCATTTGCATCATAGCCTGGAAATTATGAAACTGAACTTCAGCATATGATTTGGCAAGTTGAAAAGTAAAAGTAAACATTAACCAAATAAACAGAAGCCAAAATCATATTTATGTTTCATATTCCATTGTGACTGAAGTGTTAAGATCAACATAGACAACTGGTAATCAGTGAGGTGTTCCAAAAGAAAGGAAATGTGTAGAAGGTAGTTTTAAAAAGCACCTAAAACACTATTGCCCTCTTCCACTCCATGTAGAAAGACAGTCCCATAGATTACTGCTTCTCTTCCCTTTTTGTGCTTTTGAGACAAGTTTTCGCCATGCAGTTCAGGCTAGACTTGGGCTCATTTTGTAGCCCAGGCTGACCTCAGACTTCCAATGATCCTCCTGCCTCAGCCCCCTGAGTGCTTGGATCACAGGTGCGGGCCACCATGCCGGGTTTAGATTATTCCTTTCTATCACGTATCCAGTTTTAGCTCTCTGAAAAGTGAAAACCTCGCAAGCTGTCTCAATGGAAGAAGAAGCCAGCAGATGAGGAAGCTGTAGCTAGGAGCACTTTACTGTGAGTGAGTGTGCCCCATGTCCTCTGATGATGAAGTGTAAAGCAGTATGCCCTTGTACTGTGCAGTAAGCTCAATGTTACAATGTATCAGTAAAACGTGCTAAAGTTCATATTGTTGCTAAAAAGGAAATGTCTGGCCCTGATGTGTTTCTGTTCACTTGCATTTTCCCCGCTTTTACCATAGAGCTCTCAATAACTCATCAAAGGGATAGCCAGTGACTCTCATTCCTAATTAAATGTTACTGTCATCATTAGGGACAGGGTCCTCCTGAGTTTCAGCGTCATCTCTTTGTGATTCCTACTGAATAGACCCCAGCGGACGCAAAATTCAATTCTGACCTCAGAGAGGGATTTCATTCTTGCAACTGCAGGCCTCCATTTCCTGCCCAAGTCTACTCGGAAGGGGCGTTTCTTGCTTGCAGGTGCTGCTGCTGTACCATGGCCATCAGCCTTGCCCAGCTATACCTTTAACGTGTGGTATCTTTACTCCATTTGCCTGACAAATTTAAAGCATCCCTGGACTACGACAACTCATTTCCCCATGGGTCTGCAACCTCACCATGCCCAGTGGTGTCTGACCATAGTCTTGTCGATGCCCCTCCTTTGCTTGGAGACTCCCATGTCATCAAAGGAAATTCTTTAGAATTACTTTTGTTATATACCTACCACTCTGTCATAATTCTTTGTACTTTGTATTAAACATTATCTGCTCAAATCAGTGCACAGTTTCTGTCTCTTACTTAGGGTTTCTTTGACACAGTGAGATTACGTGGATGTTTTCTAAACTACCCACATACTTCAGGATTCCCTAATTGACAGTAGGCATATTTTCCTCTCTAGACAGGAAATATCCATATTCTCCTCTGGGATATCTTATCAGCCCAGAGATACTGATCTCTAAGATTCCACGTTACGTAGGCCGATCACATCACCATACCATGACTTGCAAAGGAGAAACATTACATTTAGAAGCCCAGAGTTCACTCACTCAGCTTCTCATTCCTCACTTAAATAATTAATTAAAATATTTGTTTATTTGTTAGTTTTGTCTGTTTGAGACAAGGTTTCACTGTCCAGTTCAGGCTCACCTTGAACTCACTTTGTAGCCTAGGTTGTCCTCGAACCAACAGCTATCCTCCTGTCTCAGCCTCCCAAGTGCTGGAATTACAACCATGAGCCACCACATCTGGCCTTCTTTCCCCACTTAAATTAAGCAAACAATAAAGTATTATAGGAGGGCGGAAGAATGCTCTTAAAAAAAGAGAGCAAGAAATAGAAAAATATTTGAATGAAGTAGAAATGAAGTAGAAATGGTTATCTTTCACCACCAGGAGAAAGATAACATGATAATAAAACTCTGCTCCAAGCAAATATAAGGGTGAGAAAGATTAATACATGGATAAATGTTACTCTGCAGGCATGAAAAAGTGATACCGTATAAAGATAAATACATATTTCACTAATTGGACCTTAGGAAATTAGAGAAAGAATGTAAAAATTAATAAATCCAGTAGGGATGCTGTAGTATTAATTGGAGTAATTTAAAAAGAAAGCAAAGTGACAAAAATAAGAAAGCAGGAGAAAGATAATACGATAATAAAACTCTGCTCCAAGCAATACCCTATCTGAATAACACATTTCAAAAAGAAACCAGACATGAGAGGATATTTCACGTAAAAGAAAAACAAAATGTCCCTACAGTACAGGAGGATAATTTCACCTGTCCAATATAATGTTTGAAACTAGAACCGCATCGAGGCACACTAAATTCCAGAAAATGAAAACAAAAATCTCCATAAGATATGAGGAGAAAAATAGACTATTTTATAGTAGACTGTTATAGTCTATGTTTCCTCTCAAATTTTACGGAGTTTTTCCTTTTCATTTAATGAAAACAGTGACAATAGGGACGTAGGAAACTACATAAAATGGGACAATGTTATCTAAATGTTGAATAAGATTGCTTTCTACTTTTAATACTGCTCAAAAGTTAAATGTTTAATTGTCAGAAAGAAATAAATACTTTTTCCCAGGGAACAGTTTATCATTTTATTAGGGTCATATAAATGGTTTGACAAAAGTGTACAACAAAATGACCTTAGTCTTTTTATGCATTATAAATATACTAGAATATCACAGTAGATTTCTCAGTGAGGGGCTCAGAGATGCAATGAAGGTTATAAAGAACAGAAATTCTTCAAACGGCTAAGCCCATCAGATTTTACCCCTGCGTTATACACGTCTATAAAGACTGGTAAGGAAAGAGCCACGTTCTCATCCTCATCTTTTCTGCTCTGCCTATTACTAAGCAACAACAGAAAAAAAAATTCAGAAACTTTCATCAACTAAACAAAAATAAATCCAAAACCTTGTTCACTTCATCACTTGCCAAGCTTGTGTTTTTGCTTTAATACATTTTTATTTGATTTTCTCAAAATATTTTTCTCCCATTTGCCCTGGTAAATATACTCCAGTTAAAAAAAAAAAAAAAAAAAAAATGGAACAAACAAAGTTAGAGAAAGCCTTGGGATATGTCTCACTAGGGACACATTTAAGTCCTCAAGGTAACTGTTAATAGAAATCTCACGATGGCAACCGTGCAACTGTTATAGAGCAAAAGGGCAGCCTCACTCAGCCCACAGGGCTCCGAAAGGCATGGTTAAAAAGATGAAACTGGTCCAATATCTGAGGAGTTTGGATGTTTTAAGAGACTTGGACAGGGATGAATTCAGTAGGAACTGTAGTTTAAAAATTAAGCAAATCGTCACCACAGATACAAAATAGACAATTTTCAGTTACAAGAATAGAGGAAAATTTGGAGAGAAAGCAAATGATGCATATTTATTGCAAAAGAACCTCTGAGAATGATCTGCATTGTTTTCATAATGTAAACTTTGATCTAACCAAAGTTATCCCAGAATTGAACTGGGAGGAAGAAGGAATTCAAGAAAGTAATATGGGAGGGAAACAAGAGAATGAAATGTTCATTTGTGGTGAGAAAACCATAACGTTTAAACCTAAAAAAATCAAAGGATACCTACAAAATCATAGCAGTTATCAGTTAAATAAATTTTAAAACACCTGGTTATACTAGGGTCTGGTGGTCTGAGCAACTGATTTGAAGGCAATAATATGCAATGGAATTACAACGGTGAACCCTTAACATCTTGTCTAGAGAAACTCTGTATTATCTCTACTGTTTTATCAAAGAATTATGTTCTTATTCTCTTTAATGGTCTGAGCAATCTTTCATGATTACACCTGGTAATCTGAGCAATGTAGTTGAGGATAGTGATATGTAATGTAACAACCACTGTTGATTCATATTATTTTGTCTTGAGATTCTGTATCACGTTGAATGTTCTTGCTCTGATTTGTATATGTTCATGATACTGGTATGCTACTACTGTTTTATTTTTATTTGTTTGTTTCTCATGTACTACTCTCTTTAAAATAAAAAAAAGAAAAATAATCTCAGAAAAACCTTTGAATAATCTTTCAAACTGATCAAAATGAGTGTTTCATGTGCACAGATGTTTCATAGAAACACTTAAAAAAATTGTCATTGCTTTAACATGCTAAATTTGAAAAGTATTATTCTAACCACATCCAGTTTGTTGTACTTTTATTTCATCAAGCATATAGTGGAGATTTGGATACAAGAAATATTAACTACGTTGAGAAACTAACTTGAAATATTATGCAATATAAAATACTAATATATAACATGTGATAGAGGAATTTTTTGTCATTTCCTGTAAATGCATTTGCTCTAAAATTGAAATGTAGCTTGATCATTATTTATACAGAATATTGGCTCCCTTGAAATGTTACCTGTAATGATAAAAATCTATTTTTCCATATGACCCTTATCTTCAACCAGTTTCCTTTTTTGTAACAAACAACTTCATCTTACTATTTGTGAAATTGTATTCCTTGTTGTCTATGGGATTATTCTTTTACTTCACATTGCACTCGCATAATAGAATTCATTTGATTGAATCAAATCTTGATGGTTTTTCAGAAGCTGAACACATGAGGATTCCCTAAGAGCTGAGCTCACAGCACTTTCGTGCCCATTATATAGGCTCAGAAAAAACAATTCTGTGAGATTAATGAACATAATAAGTATACCAGAACTCATTTATAAATCTTCTGAAATTAATTAATATTTATGTTTTAGCATTTTTGCTAAGCCTAGGAATTAGTAGGTTTTCATTGTTTGCTTGTGACAAGAAGTGGAAGTAAAATATTTACATAAGCATTGTAGTCACAGATGCATGATTCTTTTTCTATTCAATTTTTCTTTTGTAGACAAAACTTTTATCACCATTAACTCATGTTCAATTTAATTTTAGAGTAAGATAAAGGTTTAGCATTTTTAAGTGATATAAATAGTTTTTGTTTCTCAGCTTTGCAGAGAATGGGGGACAGTTTCACCATTTTCACTGTATCTTGTCTCACTTAACCCATGAAATAGATTTCATTAAAGATGGCTTTAGAAGAGGCTTTCTTGCTAACTGTTCCCTTCATAGTACTTCCTGGACTTAAAGGTCGTTGTGTCTCCTCCTGGTTACCTCTGCTGTATCCCAGTTCAGCTCTCAGTTTTTACACCAATAGACCAAAACTGATACTAATAATTTGAGTTTGTGAGCAATTTAAATTTTCTGAAATATTTCTTCTCTCCTTTTTATTAGAGATACTTAAATAAAAAGGGCTATATTTTTGTCAGGGAATCTCAGAAGTAAGTCTTCAAATTTGAAAGGAAGCTAAACCAGAGTAATTATAACATTCCCTTTAATTCCTCAATTATTATGGCTTTTGAAGTTAGCAGCATTCTTAGAAATATTTCCATGTATCAGTTATATCTTGCATGCTGAGTTCAGATCTGCTACAAAGTATGAGAGAACTATACATAAATGGTTATATCATAAAAGATAGATTTCAAAATGGTTATAAAAGTTTATCCTCTTTGTTTTGAGCCTTGAAGTCCATATTAGATAATTTAAAGAAAAATGAAGATTTAATTTGCATTAATATTGTACAGGATGTAGAATAACTCAAAACTCTCAGCCATCATATTAGAATTCATCCTATATGGATTTTAGATAATTACAAATTTAGGTAACTGAAAATGTGGTAATTAAATTTTGAATTTTCTTTTTAGTGAGAGAGTTAATTTGGAAATATCTTATGAAGAAAGTTACTGGGATTACATATCAAGAAATATAGTACTTAAGCATGGGCAGATACCTACTATTCCCTTTAGGCAATAATTTATTTCCCAATTCCACTATCAGGACTAGTAATATGATTGTGGTCTTCAATGGAAAATGTATTCACTTATTATTTTCCAGGAAATGTCACAGATTTTTGTTAATGGGGAAGAAAATATGTGAGTTTTCCTCTTTGTGTTTGTCCTCTTTTGCTTTGTTTTTTATTAATATTTGATTTTTTGGCTTTTTTTAATTCAAAGACCAGGTCTCTCATTTTTGCTATACAAAGTCTCTGTTTTATTAAGTTTAAGATTTATTGTTTCTATACTACAAATCTCTTTGTTTCTGTATTATTTTTCTAGTTTTCCTGTATATCACTCATTCTTTACTCCTTTTTGGTCATCAGCTGCTCTTAAAGGTAAATCATCTGAAATCTAAAGGTTCTTGTAAGCAGAGACAGTATTTTTAAATCTACAAAAATAGCACTTTAAATTTTAGAGGCTTTCCTCCTTCTTTGTGAGTAACAGAAAATCTGGTTTACAGCAATTTTAGACTGCTGGTGAGAAAGTAAATCAGAAGATGGCATTTACTCAGAACTTTGATAAGGTAGTAGTTTTCTTAAATATTTTTTGCAATTGATAACGTACAATGTACTTAAGTAGCAGAAACTCTTATTCTCTGGAGGAAATGAATTATTCAGGTTGGAGGGACACATAAAAATATTGGAGCAAGTTTATAATAAAGCATGATATGGTAAAATCTTAAATCTAAAAAAGGAATTGAATCAGAGAAATTCTCTTGAATTCTATGACCTTTAGTTTATCTATCCACAAAACTCAATTTTGATTATTTGCAAAATTTCTTCCAATTCCAAAAACTTTATATTTAAAGAAATGCTCCCATCTTGCAAACTTTGTGTTCAGATTGATTCATTACTGAGAATAATGAAATTTGTTAAATGATCTTCCCTTTAAAAATGCAGTATGTTAGTGTTAAAACTAAAAAAAAAAAAAAGATTTAAAAATGACAGTTAAGTTCATCTGCAATACAACAGATTCTGAGAATAGCTTTTATCTATCATCAGACATTTATGAGAAATTACCTCCCAGGATAAGTGAAGAGAAGAAGCATAATAGACTTCAAATAGGCTAAGGATGTAGTTCAGTGATAAAGCATCTGCCCAGCACATAAAAAGCCCTGAGTCTGATCCCCAAAAGCACCAAGGAAAGGACTACATACTAAGATATTAATGCTTTGCAGTACTATTAAGTATTATGCAGCAAGACAAATGTTTGCTTCATTTATCCAACAAAATTGACAAAAATCATTAAATATTTTGTAAATTCCTTTCAGTTAAAATAATGGTGGAGGAGAAGTTTAAACAGTTAACTACCTGTTGGAGTGATTCATTAAAAATACTCAAATGTAAAGAAGTGCAACACTCTAAAATATAGAGAAGTCTCACAGGAAATTCTATTTGTCACCATAGCTCAAGTCTTCACTCTGATTACAAATGATATTGGAAGTGTGTACCTTGGGATAGATGTAAAGACAAAGGGCAATGTTGTTTTTCAGTTCAGACTAAGTAATAAGGGTTTAAATGTAAGAGAACAAAAGATTAATTATTGGCAGAATTTACCATAGAAGGTATTACCATCAAAAAACTAGTATCTGGATTACAGTACCAGAAAAATGATATGGAAGGATGGAAAAATGGATAAGAATTGAATAGATAAAGGGGAGCAAATTCTGATGTGGGTGACTATATTCAATTAGTTAAAGCAATCTCTTATATTCTGTGAAACTGTCATGACAGTAAATTGAGTTAGCCTTTGTAAGTGAAAACAAACCTCTCAGTGAATATTTAATTTTTCTCTTGAAGACTGTGAAATCCTTCTGATGTACATCATTATGATTAAATCAATACATAAGAACAAAAAGGAAACATCAAATTTCTGTTTGATGCTTGCTTCTAAAAATATGAGAGTATGAACTACCAAATAAAAGATCTACTGGCAGAAGGACTTGTCTCCCATTATTAAGCTAAAAATGTTAACTTAGGTCTTCACTTTATTTGAAAATTGTCAGCAGTAGACATAACAATTATTTAAAAAATCAGGAAGGTGATGTATTAAATCTGACATCCTTATGGAAACCTAGGAGTGCTTTCACCTCACTTGAATGCTTCCTTTACTTTTTGTAAAATGTTTTAAAATATATTCTTAAATAATTTTAAAATAAAAATATGTGTTCCCTAGTAGAATAGAATCTTTCTCATTTTTCCCTGATAGAAGAATGGAAGTATTTATGCAACATGAATCAGTGGTGTGGTGCGAAGCAGCAACCATCTGGTCAGAGTGAAGTGCGCTTTCATTTTTAGTGCCTGCTATTTGCAGCACCATACACCACACTGCAGGGTTTTCACCCCAGTACAGTGGCCTTTATAGCTTTTTAATGAAACCAAAACTCTGATAAAGGGATTATCTACTGCCTCAGCCACACTGGGTCATCATGAGGACTTAGAATAACCAAGAAGTGACAAGCTATGGCCTGGTCACAATCATACAAGCGGCCTCTTGCATTGTTGTAAGAACATGGAGATTTTAATAAACAATCCAAGGTAAATATCATCAGAAATTCTTCAAATAAATAACATCAGTAAGGATGAAAAGTGTGACCAGTACAACCCTTTGTCACCTAAAATGATGAAAAAAAATTCTTTGGTGTTGTTTGAATTTTGTTTATGTCCAGGAGTTTGATGTTGAGTACTGTGACACTGGTGCTGCATGAGTTTATGTGTTCTCCTCTGTACTATTTCTCTGTTTCCTTGTGCTAAATTCCTGAAAGCAGTCCCAGTGTTTGTTTCCTCTTGGCCCTGAAACATCAGACCAAATACACCAAGTACTAAATATACTGAAACAGGAGTCAGACTATATCGCATATACCATTCTTGCCACTGAGAAGAAGGTGGCAGGGGGAAATCATTAAAATCGGCACACCTCCAATTTCTCATCTAGAAACTGGGAATAATAGCAGTTACATTCCTTACCTACTTCATAGATATTGTGCAGTCAAATTTGTATGAAAGATTGTTTTTAAAGTTAACAATAGGTATGAACTTTATGGAAATAGCACTTTTATTAATGCATGGCTGTAACACAGAATACTGATCTTTGTTTTGGTTATGTAACATATATTGGTCTTTTGCTCCCCCTTTACCCCTTCTCTTTTCTCCCTTTTCCCCTAATCTCCTCACCCATCCCCCGACGTCTACTTTCTAATTTCTTATCGCTTTTCATTTGTTTTATTCACTTATGTATTTATATCTTAGGCTGCTTGTACAAGAGGAAACATGCACTGCTTAACCATCTGCAGTCAGATGCTCTACCCCTGAGCTAAACCCTCTCTTAACCACCTAGGTAGGACTTATTTTGGGTAACAGGACGAACCCCAGTTCCATCCATTTCCCAGCAGATGAGACGATTTCAGTCTTCTTTATAGCTGAATAATATTCCATTCTGTATACACACCACATTTCTTTATTCGATCAAATATTTACAGATATCTGGGATTTATCCACAGCTAAGGGATAGGGAATTGTAGCACTATAAATACGGAAATGCAGATATTGCTATAGTATTCAGTGTTTAATTTTCTAAGAGTATACCCAGGAGTGGTATAGCTACACCAAATGGAAGCTCTACCTTCTTTTAGCTTTCTTTGGGGAATCTACATATTGGGTCCCTCAGCATTTGTAATATTTTGCATTCCTATCAACAATACAAGCGGGTTCCTTTTCTGCCTCATCTTTGCCGGTATTTGTTGTTATTTTGTAATTTTGATGATAGCTCCTCTAGCAGAGGTGAGACAGAGTCGCAGTGTAGTTTTGATTTGCATTTCTCTAATGTCTAAAACTTCATGGCCATTTGTGCCTCTTTTGAGGGGTGTCTATTTAGTTCATTTGCTCAATTTTTAATTGGGTTCTTCCTTTTGAATGTTATTTTTTTGAGCTCTTTAGGTATCCTGGATATTAATTCTTTTGCAGAAAAGTACTTAGAAAACTTTCCATATCCTATAAAGTGTCTTATCACTTTTTTGCTTCTTTTCTATACAGAAATTTTCTAACCTGATGTAATCTCATTTGTTGATTCTTGGCGTTTGCCGAGTTTCTCTCTTGCTTCATATTCTGCTGTTCCTTGGCCACACCTTCTGTCTCTCTCCACCTACCGTGTGTGGTTGCCGCCCTCTAGGTCTCACTCTGACTCACTGTCCCTGAAGCACCCAGATCCTTCTGGCTTCCAGGGATTCATATTTCAGGTTCCAGTCCACGTGTTCTGCCAGGAGAACTACTTGGCCCACCTGGTACTGAGGGTGGTGGCATCTATGCTGGGTTCCAAGCAGTGGCTTCCCTGTAGGCTTCTTACTCTGGAGAACTTTGTATTTCTCACACAGTGTTGTACTCCTTTAATACATGCTGCAAGGAGCACCAGAGTCTAGTAGCAGTTTGCTTCTTATTCCAATCACCCCATCTCTGGATTTCCTGGCTTTTTTATCTTCAAACTGTATGCCAATGGTGGTTCTCCAAAGCACCTTGAACAGCTGTGTTTATACTAATCAGAGTGAGTGTCTCAGGGTAAGGTCTCAATGCATTTCACCTTCATCTGTCGTGATGGAGCTCCCTCAGGACTATAATTTTAATATCATATATCAAGGTCCCCTTTTTATGTAAAGAGGGGAGGATAGGAAAGTATTCATCTTATAAAAAGTTCTCAAAAATAATATTTAACCAGCCATATTTTAAGCACAGTTAATGAAAATCTACCTATATATCTTAATCTTGTAATTTAGAATTAGGAACTCGACATTGTTTATGGTAGGTTTCCATAAGTGTAGATTTTAATTGATATTTGTTTTTATTTTAAAAATCAAAGAAAAAACATTAACAAACAATCATTTACAAAATAGCAAAAGAACAATACAAAAAATACAGTTACAAACAAAATGGTAGGAAATTAATAATGCTTGTTGTATTACATATTGATATCTTCAAAGTGGTTTCTCATGAAAACAGATAGAGACATGCAATATTGATCAATTAAGGACTCATTGACAATTTCTTTCAGCAAAGAAATAGAAGACAGTAGTTCAACTATGTTAACTATCCTGTATATACATACATAAAAAATTCCTCCTTCTTTCCCCTGTCTTTTCCCACATCCCGGTTGTCCTTTACCCTTGAGCATTTTCCTTTTGTTTCACAATATCTTTCATACTAACTTATATTTTTGTAAAATGTAACATAACAAGGCTGAACTACATAGTAACACCTTATTTCCTAATAAGGGAATTTTATTTCCATTTGTATGAAAGACAGGGTTTAATATAGTTTAAATTAATATTTTCCCAGTATTGAAATCTATAATACTAAAGAGATCATGTAACATAGTATTGTGTAACTTTTTTATTTTATGAAAAGATGAGACAATATTCCATAACAAAATAAGACAACGTGGTAGTTAATACACTATGTATCATTATTTTCAAAGTATTTACTCAGAGTACAAAAATTGACAAAAAATATTCTTACAAAGAAGAAATAAACAGACAACAAAATTTTTTAAATCTGTTCCTATGTGAGACTCATATTAAAATATTTATTGGAAAATCATCCTGTAACATATAAATGATAATGAAGTAGTTAAAACAAAGCTGAGATTTAGAGATAGATAGTATGGTGTCAATAATAACAGCTAACATTTGCTGATACTTCCCCAAGCCAAGAATTTTTCTAAATGCTTTATATGTTTTAATTCACATAACCTTCACTGCAATTTGGTGAGTAATCCTTTCTGTTGCTATAATAAAGTATCACAATTTTAAGGCATTTTTATTTGCTTTTAATTCTGGAAGTCAGAACTCTGAAATAATTCTTATGACGCTAATATCAAGATGCTGGCAAATTTTTTTCCCCTCTCCAGAGACTCCAGGGAGTAATCCATTCCATGTCTCTTGTAGCCTCCAGAGACTATCAACAATTCGTGGCATTTGCCTTATCATTTTAACCTTTCCTTCCAGTGTCATACCACATTCTGCTCTTGTGTAGCCTCTCCTTTCTGCAATCATACAAAGACATTTGTGGTTGCATTAAGCCCACTGAAATCATCAAATACAACCCCATCTAAGGCTCCTTAGTCAATTTTAAAGTCCCTTCTACCACTGAAGGTAATATATTTACATATTCTAGGGATTTTGTTCTCAACATTATTTGGAGACCCATTATTATGTTTCTTATGGATAATTATTATTGGTATTATTTTTAAAGTGAGAAAATTGTAGTTAAAAAAGGGATAAGATAACATTTCTTAACATGTACAAGTATTGAGCAGTAGA
>NW_004955407.1:21595751-21610198 GCF_000276665.1 Chinchilla lanigera
ATTGAGATGATCATGTGGTTTTTGTATTTGGCTTTATTGATATGGTGTATAACATTTATTGATTTGCTATTATTGAACCATCCTTTCATTCCTGGAATGAATTCAATTTAGTCATGGTGTATGATTTTCTTGATGATTTGCTGCATTCTATTTGTTAGTATTTTATTGAATATCTTTTCATCTATATTCATTAGGGAGATTGGTCTATAGTTCTTTTGGTTGGTAGGGTCTTTCTCTCATTTTGGTGTCAGTATAAATCTGGCCTCTAGAAGTGAGTTAGGGAGAATTTCTTCCTTTTCAGCTTCATTGAAGATTTTGATGAGGACTGGTATTAAATCTTCTCTGAGTTTCTTGTAAAATTCTGCTGTGAATCCATTAGGGCCTGGGCTTTTCTTTGTCAGTAAGTTTTTAGTCACATTTTCAATCTCATTAATTTCTATTGTGTTGTTTAGGATTTTTATATCTTCTTGATTCAACCTTGGTAATTCATACATATGTAGGAATTTGTTCATTTCCTCTGAATTTTCTATCCTATGGGAATAAAGATTTCCAAAGTAGGTATTAAATATTCTGAATTTCAGTAAGATCTGTAGTAATTTCATCCTTTTCATTCCTTATTGCATGAATTGTAGTTCTTTCCCTTCTTTTTTCAATAAGGTTGGCTAGGGCTTTATCAATTTCATTTGTTCTTTCAAAGAACCAACTCTTTGATTCATTTATTTTTTGTAGGGTTTTCTTCACTTAAATTGTATTAATTTATGCCCTGATCTTTGTAATCTCCTCCTTTCTCTGGGCTTTGGGCTTCACTTTTTTTTTCTTTTTCTAAAAGTTTGAGGTGCAGAATTTGGATATTTATTTGTTTTCTTCCTGTTTTCCTTATGTGTGAGCTCACTGCTATAAATTTCCATCTGAGCACTGCTTTCACTGCATCCCACAGATTCTGGTAAGTTGTATTTATATTTTCATTTGTTTCTAGGTATTTTGTAATTTCTTCTTTAATTTCTTCTGTGACCCATTGGTTGTTCAGGAGGTTCACATTTAATTTCCAAGTGATTATGGAGTTTTTGGAGTTCCTTTTGTTGTTAATTTCCAATTTCATTGCACTGTGGTCAGATAATTTCAATAGGATAATTTCAATTCTTTTGCATTTTGGAAGGTATGCTCTACAGGCTGGAATATGGTTTATGTTAGAGCAAGTCCCATGTGCAGCTAAGAAAAATGTGTATTCTGATGTTGTGGGGTGGAACACTCTGTATCTACTAACTCTGTTTTTCCACAGCTTTGGTTCTGATCTGTTATTTCTTTGCTAATTTTTTGTCTAGTTGTCCTATGTGTTTGTGTGAAAGGGATGTTGAGGTCCCCTATTACAATAGTGTTATTAATTATTTGGATTTTCATGTCTGTTATGATTTGTCTTATATAGTTTGGTGCTCCCATATTTGGTGCATACATATTTATGACTGTTTGCTCTTTCTCTTGCAATTTTCCCCTAACAAGTATGTAGTGACCTTCTTTATCTCTTTTGATTGTTCTTGGTTTGAAATTTACATTGTCAGCAAACAAAATAGCTGCACCTGCTTTTTGGGGGGGTTCCTGTTGCATGGAGAATTGTTTTCCATCTTTGACTTTCAGTCTATTGATTTCATTTTGAGTAAAATGTGTTTCCTATATACAGCATATTTTTGGATTTTGTTTCTAAATCCACTCTGCCAGTCTGTTTCTTTTGGTTGGTGAATTGAGTCCATTTACATTTATGGTTATAACTGTTTGGCTTATCATTGTCCTGTTATTTACTTGTGTTGGTGTCCTACTTTTTCTACCTGTTTAATTGCTTGCTTTGCTTGAGGGTACCTTTCTATTGTTATTCTTGAAATTGTGCTCATTTTTTTCTTGTATAGGATATCCTTCAGTAGTCTTTGTAAGGATGGTTTGGCACTCATGAAGTTCTTCAGTTGTGCTTTGTCATGGAAATATTTTATTTCTCCATTGAATTTGAAGGATAATTTGGCAGGATACATCAGTCTTGGCTGGAAGCTGTTTTGTGTCAGGACCTGTAATACTTCGCTCAAAGCTCTTCTTGATAGATGGTTTGTGTTGAGAAGTCTGCTGTGATTCTAATGGGCTTTCCTTTGTAGATGATCTGTTTCTTTTCTAGCAGCTTTCAATATTCTGTTCTTTTCCTGGAGATCTGGGATTTTGATTATTATATGTCCAGTTGTAGTTTTGTTTTGGTTATTATTAGCTGGCATTCTATATGCCTCATTTAGTTGTATATCTGATTCCTTTTCCATGTTTGGGAAATTTTCAGCTATTATTTCTGCAAATATTCTTTTCATGTTATTTGTGTTGCCTCATGCTCTTTCATTAACTCCTATTAGTCATGCATTATTCCTCTTTGCCTAAACTTGCAGCTGCTGAATTGATTTTTCCTGGTTCCTTGTTGATTTAAAAGAGATTCTTTCTTTCTGGATCACTAGCTGCCATGCTGTCTTCAATGTCTGAAATTCTATCTAGGCTTCATTCAAGCAGTTTTTCCAGCTTTCAGTGGAAGTTTTGATTTCTTGGATGTCTTTTTGAATCTGTTTCATGCACTCCAGTTCATTCCTATATTGTTCATTATCTTTTCCACCCATTGCCTATGTTTGTGTATTTTTTATATATTTCTTCTTTAGATGTGCTGAGCAATTCTTTCATTATTATTGTCATTTCATTTTTTTGCCTGAGAGATTAGTTTTGATCTGATCTCTTCTATGGCCTGATGGAGTTGTTTCTTTACTTCCATTGCAATCATTTCAGCAATTTCAGTTGTGTGTTTACCAAATTCTCTTGTGTTGATGTCTCCTGGACTTGTTCTGAGTGGGGTGGAATTCTGAGATTGTGTTTTAGTCCTTCATCCTGTCATGTTTGATGCCAGAGGCAGAATGCTCAATCTCCCTCATCCCTGGCAGCTCACCCGAGGTCACTTGTGTCCCTAGTTTTCCTGGTGATAAGGCTTGCTCTTCAGTGACTGTTGACATGTATTGCTTAATCTGGTGTCTTCTGGCAGATGATGAAGTGTGCCTACTTCTCTCAAGTCTTAGATATGAACTGTGATGTCAGTCAGTAGCAGACCATCTGATCCAGTGTCCCCTGACAGCTCAGGGCACAAGTATGATCCAGAAGTGGCCTGCACTGGTGGCGCAGTCTCAGACCAGTTGTCCTGTGTCCACAGGAAGTTCAGGGCACAGGCAGAACCCAGATATGAATCGCAGGGTCAACACTTTGTGGCCCACCTGAATCCGTGTGTCCATGCTGCTCAGGGCATGCACAGGAGCCAGATGCAGGCTGCACTGGTGGTGATCACAGACCACTTGTGTCTGTGACCTCCAGGAGGTCAGGGCCCAAGTAAAGCCCAGACATGGGGCTGGGGATTTAGCTCAGCGGCAAAAGCGCCTGCCTGGCAAGCGCAAGGTCATGAGTTCGGTTCCTGGTACCGGAGAAAAACCAAAAAAAAAAAAAAAAAAAAAAAGCCCAGACATGAGCCACAGGGCTAGCAGTTCGTGCACCACGTTCTCTAGTACCTCAGGCAGTGCAGGTCACGTGCAGGGAGGGCCCAGTTGTGAACCCCGGTGTTAACAGTCTATGGTCCTTTTTGGTCAGGATCTCCTGTCTACACCAGGCACACAGAAAGTGGAGACTCAGTCCATTCCATTATTGATTCTCAAAGATTCTGTATCATGGAGTCCAGTTTGAAATGGACTTACTGCAAGTAAATGAGCCAGCAGATTTTCCCTCAGACCACATCAATGTATGGGTCAATAATATGTAAGTCAACAGAACATATTTCAAATCTTTCCAAACGTCTTCCATGTAACAAAAATCTGTCTCGTGCTAGGGATTTAGCTCAGCTGCACAGTGCCTGCCTGGCAAGCACAAGGTCGTGAGTTTGGTCCCCAGTACTGGAAAAGAAAATCTGTCTCACTGAGGGGTTCTTGATACTGTGGAAAAATAAAGCCAGACCTCCTGTAATGTCCTTGTAACTGGTGATCTATTTCTGTGTTCCCCTTTTAGCAGAATTTCATGTTTCATGTTGTCCATGCAGGCAGTTTGCAGACTTCTGTTATACCACATGAGGAATTTAGGATAAAAGTGATTGCCTGCTCACAAAACATCTATGCTGTCAGAATATCCCAAAGAGGGCCACCATCTGAGTAGTTTAGCAAGTTTCTCTCATTATTTGGATCCTCATGAAATATCAAAAGTCACTGCAAAATTGTGTGTTGATTCATAATCAAAAGCAGTTCAGGGGCTGGGGATTTAGCTCAGCGGCAAAAGCGCCTGCCTGGCAAGCGCAAGGTCGTGAGTTCGGTTCCCGGTACCAGAGAAAAACCAAAACAAAAAAACAAAACAAACAAACAAAAAAACAAAACAAAGCAGTTCTTAATGTTGTTTCTTAGGAGCCACCTTCCAACAGCTTTTGGAGATAATTTTTGTTGTCACAAAGGAAGAGAAACTCTCTGAATCTAGTGGATGAAGATCTAGAAGTTGCTGATTATGCTACAAGACATTGAATAGGATTCAAAAAAAGAATAGAGAAAGGAAAAGAAAGAAATTTCTAAAAAAAATTCCAAGATGATAAAATATTTTATTCTTTAACCCAAACCCAGTTTTTCTCTGTCTAAATGTGCTTCTTCATGCCAGTAACTGCATATAGCTTTGGCTCTGAAGTGGAGAAAATATATGATACAACTGAGAAACTTGAGACCCATATATGTCTGGAAGTCATTAAGCTTCCCATGTTAATATTTTAATCACGTATTTTTGTTATCATATATTCTGCTGTCCCCTTCAAAGGACTCTAGGAAATTGTTGAACAATCTATACATCTTTAATGCGATTTACTGTCTTTACATGAAGAGATTCAGGTCTCTGACATAGTAATACATAGACAGATTAATCACTTATAAACTTCCATAGCCATTAATTATTGCCAGATCATTTAACCTTGAGTTGTAGTGTTGAATCTATTCCTACAACCACTGTGTTCCTGGATAAATTAATTAAACTCTCCAAACCTCAATGCTTTCAACTATAAAATGAGTGCAAAGTTTATGAACTCAAATATTATGTAGATTTTTGTGTCCCTGACTGACAAAAAGGACTAATATGTATATGAAATCCTACTTAATTTTTGGTGTGTCTTTTTATTAAGGACTACTAAGACAACCTATTTAGCATGCTATAATCATTCATGCCTTTCTCCTTTTTCATAAGAAACCCAGGAGAATTGCAATGTATTTTTATTCTAAAAGGTCTACACATGCTCTTGCATTCTACAAGATGGGTACAAACTGAAGCAGTAAATGAAGAAATTTGCGTTGCTGACTATCTGGGAGTAAGCAATAGGAAATCACAAGGACATTACATTCATTTCTACCTATCTCGTACTCTTAAAAAGTGAGATCCTGTCAGCTCTGGTGGCACGCACCTGTAATAGCACTGGAGAGGCTGAACTAAGATGATTTTTGAGAGTCTGAGGCCAGTCTTAGCTACATAGTGATTTCAGACCCAACCTGTACTGCATAGAAAAGCTCTATCTAAAAAAGCAAAGGTAGAGGGACATGGGGAGAAAATCCCTTAGCAATAGTTATTTTTAACAGCAAAAAGTTTAAATAATCCTGGTATATAACATATATATGTATATATTTATATGTATGTATGTATATATATACAATATATGGAAAGATCATTAAGTATATCATTCAGCAAGAATTTTATTGTTATTTGTGATGTTCTAAAAATGTGAAATATGACAGAAAAAGGAATAGTAAAATCTTATTCTTTCTGAGCGCAATATGGGCATATTCTGCTCATGACAGGTACAGATGTCTCTGAACCAGAAGTTAAGAATCACCTCAAACTCTCAGAATCTGTGGAAGCTTGAGAAAGGACTACTACTTCACAAAGAATGTGAATTAGATTGAATGAATCAATTTCTTCTTTTATTTTTTATTGGCATATGTTCATGATATGTAATGTTTACAGCCACGGTAGGCAGTTGATAATACACATATCACATCATAACCCTTTTTATGTTCTCTTCCTCTCTGCTCCTCATAGTATAAATAAAGAGTTAAGTGAATGAGTCTATCTCCTCCTTGTCACAAAAAAAATGAGGGAAGTGAGGTTTCATGGTGGTGAATTAAGAAATCAAACAGAGTTATTAAGTGTTAGGTTGAAGAATAGAATTTAATTTTGTCTGACATCAAATCAGTATCCTAATCAGTTTTAATGAAGGATATAGTGGAAAGAAAGTTGATGATTTTAGTATTATTTTGTGTGTCAAAATGGATTATGCTTAAAAATCTTGTAATTGTATATTATCATAAAAGCCATAGTAATTGAATAATATTATGGATAAATTATATTCTGGGTTCCACTTGCATATTACTATTTTCTGTCAAGTTTAGTGATCTACTGTGTTTTAAATAAAAGAAGCTTAAGTGAATAATTTGCAGAAAGTTACAGGACTCATTTTAAAAATTATATATACAGTTTCATTAATTTTCACAGGAACTTGAAAAGTAGTACTACTGATTCAATTTTCATATTAGGTAACTAGCATTTTCTCTGAAAATCCACAAATATCACCATAATTAAGATCCAAACCCAGGTGTTTATAGATTGTGAAAGGTAAAAGGAAATAGTTTGTATTTTAAATTTTAAAAGATATACCTATCTATATCTTTTAAAATTTAAATATATATATATATATACATATATATCAAATATTGCTATCTTCTCTAGGAATGAACAAAAGCCATATTTGAATTTTCTTATTCAAAATTTATGAAACTGAATGTTAAACAATTTTAATATCAGTGTCAGTGTCAGAATGTCAATCATTCCTTAAATTTGCAATATTAGTGCTTCTAAAATTATTAAAGCTTATATCAGCACTGAACCTTCTGAAACACAGGTGTTACTCTCTCTCCCTCTACTTGCTGGAGTAAATATTTGATAATCTAGTATTTTTTTTCTTGACAGAAGTTGAATCCATGGTAACAAAAGTGACAAAACGTTCTGGGTTGTATCCAAACAACCTGTTCACTAAACCTCCCCACAGAGGACCTTATTTTGGCACCTGATACTAAATCATTTTATTTGCAGTCATAGCATGAGATTCGTTGCTTTAATGAAAATTTTAATCCATTATTCTTATGACCCCCAGGTTTTATTTTTCTATGTTATGGAAAACCCAGGTATGTGCAATACCTTTTTTAAAAGTAGGCAGCAGCTGCAATTCATCCTTTGCGAAAAGATGCCACAGGCAAAAGCTATAAAAACTCTCTGTAACTCGGCACACACTATCCCTATTTGTAAGGCAGACCATTAAAAGATAATTTGCCACATGTGGTTTGAATCGCAAGACACATAATATTTACAAATATAGGCAATTAAATAGAAAACAGCTCGTTTCTGTTATAGAACTCTACCATACGACACTCCATCTATAAAAGTAAAGCTTAAATTCTATGTAAAGTACTACTAAAGTTTTAGAGTGAAGAAGCAATTCCCTGGAATACAAATAGAGAGCAAAATTAGAGTGAATAGGAAAACAGATTAAAGAGAAACTATATTTTAAGAGAAATTATTTTTCAATGTAAAGTACAAATTGTATTTATAGCTTCCAGTGTGGACTGTTATATTTCAAATACTCTCAGCTTAAATACAAAGAGAAGTCATCTCTTTAATGTTTTAAGCACAAATGAGAGGAAGAAATTGTAAGGAATCACAGGAAACTCTTAAAACCATAAATTTACTAGAACTCTCTTGAGTATAGAATGTCCTCATTAAAGTAAAGCATACAGTCTGTCTATACACTAGTATTATTCAAGAGTTTCAATATATTCACCAGAAAACATCTATTGAACACAAATCATTTGTATTGAGAAATCTCATCCCATTCCCCTTACCACAAGCAAGTCCTTTTTGTTTGTGTTTCTGGTTGCATTTCAATACCAAATGAGACTGTTTGTAAGACAGTTGATGTATTATCAAAACGTGTGTAAGGTGGATGGATGTGAGGCGTGAAGTCGGAAGCATACGTTTCCAAGAATGACCATTATAGTTTTCGCATACTACTCCCCAAACGTACCTATCTACATGCAAATCTCTGTTGCTCTGTCTCGGTACAGACATTTCTTTTATATTTTACAATATCTAGTGTGCATTTTTTTCCATCTTCTGTTTGCAATTCAAGAGACTCTCAACTTCATCCACTTTAGAAATGCAAGCTCTCTACCCTTTCCCACACCTCACTCTAGAAAGAGTTTCCTGCTGACAGTTTCCTGACACCCAGGGTTGCCTGTATGATGATACATTATGCTACAATGTAGACAATTTTAAAATTTTCTAAATTAAAATTAAAATATATCTAAGATGAAAAATCATAATTTTTTTAAAAATTTGACTTTAACAGTTTAAAATTTTAAAATTGGTGATATTTTTATGCATTCAATGTTTTTGTATATCCTATGCATTTGATTATTAATTGTATGGGCAATGCACATACCCATAATACATGTGTGCATACATATCTGTATTTGTGCTTATATACAACCATATATTAAATAAGCTTTCTTCCAAGTTGAATATTTATTTATTCATATTAAATTAGGATGCCTATAATATGATTTTTCTTTGACTAGGCTTGACAAAAGTATTTAAGGTAAGGTTGAAAATCACTTTTGAAGTATTAAATATTTAGAATGTACCCAGGACTAGCCCTGAGCATTGAATAGTCACTTAGATGAAAATTATATGAATTATTTTGTGCTAATGAGCAAATTTATTCAGTAGAATTAGACGTGTAGGAAATTGACATTCACTGTAAAGTTAATGATACATAAAAAATTCCTCATTTAATCTGTTTTTTGTAACTCAACCCAGATATTGAGATTCATGTTTTTATTAAGTGCAGCTTGATTTAATTTCTGCATGCATACATCAGTGTTGTCTGTCAATAACTGACGATTTTATTATTCATACTACTATCAGGAATTTAATGTGAACATGAAAAGGAGAAAATGAATGAGAGGACTGATTTCTAACTCTAGAGGCTGTGACTTGTTTTTCTTATAAGCACTTATTTTCAGACGCTTCATGAAAGTTAAATTATTTCCAAAGATTTGGAATTTGGCTTTTGGAAAGCATATGCTGGAAATAAATGCATAAATTACTTTTTCTCAAATCCTATAGTAAAATGTTTAAGGTCTCATAATTATAGAAACTAAATTTTTTTGAGATAGAGTCACACTATGTAGTTCAAGTTGGCCTGGAACTCACTATGGAGGCCAGGCTGGTCTCAAACACAGAGATCCTGTTGCCTCAGCCTCATTAACACTCAGATTATAGGCATGGGTGACCATATCCGGCATTAAGGTGATCCTTTAGGTAGTGCTAAGGAGAAATGTATCATTAGATACATTCGGTGAAGCAGAATTTTCTTTCATGAATAAAAATAGATTAAATGTATTTCTCATAAATTTGGACAGTGAGTGAGATGTATGTTAGAATATCTCTCATAAGATTAAACCCTAAAATTTTTACACTATCTATACTTTTTCTATTAAAGCATAAGGACAAGAACATGACTGGAAATGTGCTTTTCTACCATATGAAAATATTTGGACATTCGCACTAAAATTACTATGAGTTTTCCTGATTATGTAAAGGGAAGGTTACACCTATGCCAAAAAATTCTACTGGTTTATAAAAAAGGTTGGTATTTCAGAAATACTCTAATAAATGAAGGGCCCAGCTTGCTGCTTCAAGTTCTAGGCCTGTTGAATATCTTTGAAAGATACTACAGTCATCTTTTGGTATCTGCATACTTTCCCAAATGATCTTCATATATGCTTTAATATTATATAAAGAATTTGTAGAAGAAATAAATTGAAATCTTACATATATAAAATACATGACTATAAACATGTATGTATATGTGAATATACATATGTGTGTGTGTGTGTAGGAGAGAAGCACATGTAGACAAGAATATGCATACCTGAAATTGTAAAATCATGTGTAAAATATTTCAACTGATACTAAATACATTTTTGACATCTATTTGTAAATACTCATTTTTAAAGATACTTGTTTATTGGAACACACCCATCAATTTAGATTGTTCTGCGTAATTTATATAGTATTTCATTCTTCTGTTTTCCAAAATCCCCACGTAATTTTTGTGTCTATGCTTTTTCTTTGCTGGAGACATTTGATTTAGTATAAAAGCATCCAGTCTTTCAGTATAGTCTCAATATTTGTGGGAGTCAAAGGCAGAAAACAAGTTAGTGAGTGCTGGAGTTTGAGAAGGATTAGTCAGTGCGGTCATTAGAACAAGCTGGATGACACAGGATACAAGAACCATGGTGGAACTACCTCAGGCAACACCATGAGAAATTAAAATTAGTATGAGAGAGAGAGAGAACGGTCGGGGATACAGCTCAGTGGCACGAGGTCCTAAGTTCAATTCTCAGTACCAAGAAAACAAAAGGAAAACAAAAAAAGTGTCAGAGAATATACATTCCTGCCAATGACCTTTAAAAATAACTTTTTCACAACCTCCAATGAAAATCTAAACCATTTACAATACCTCTTGCTATGATAGAAAAAACAATGCAAATTAGCTTTAAGAAATGTTTCCTTATGCAAATCTATCTGCTCAGATAACTTGGAAAATTAGACTTGATTTATTTTAACACTTCAAGTTCTTTTCTCTTGTGATTGTCTCAATGTGCCAATTTCATATTCAGATAGTAAAAGTACTAGCAGCTTTTTGAATTTTCATATGAGGGAAAACAACATCCAAAGGATGAAAAGGAGGAAGTCTAGTTGAAGCCCTTAGGAAATATGATTACAGTGAACAAACTTAAATATTGGACTGTATTCTAATTCCTGAACTAAAAATGACAAAAGCTAATCTTATATTCCAGTTTTCTCAAAGCGCTGTTATTTCTTTTTCCAACATAATTTACTAGTGACAACTTTCACTCCCCAAAATGTCCTGGTTCATATACTAAAAGACATTTCTTCTCTCATTGAAATTCATTTTGTTAGACCCTGAAACTTGATGAGATTTTATTGGAGCATATGTACACGGTGAGGAAGGAGGTATATCTGAAGGAAAACAAAGTTCTTTAAGAAATTGACAATGTCTTTCAATGAGACATTTTTTGATCTTACAAATCTAATTGTGTGTACCCCAAATACATATGAAGCCTTAAGTAACAATATGACTATATTTAAAAATAGTGCTTGTAGGAAGATAAAAAAGATTAAACCAGTTTAGGAATGAGTAAGTCTGCCATTGATTAAGAAATGGAAGAGCAACCAGAGCCCTCCCTCTGTCATTTGCACAGAAAATATGAAAAGGAGCATAAAGCAAGACAACATAGCAAGGGAGTATCCATTTACAACCTAGAAACAGTGATTCCATTGAAACCAACCCTATAGTCACCCTCATTTTGAAATTCCAAAATCCAGATAATGAGAAAAATTCTTATTTAATCCATTCAGTCTTGGAATGTTTTGTTATGATAGCTACAGCCAATGCATCTGATATATAAATGTGCATGATTCTGTATTACCCTAATAAATGTGTAGGAGTTCAGCTGTTATCCTGGATACTTCCAATTGTAAGTACTTGGGAAGAAAAGGGTTTTTCTATGTTTTCACTCCATCTGCCTGTGTGTTTTAGGATTTTCTGGTTCTCTAATTATGGAGCTAAGTCCTCAACTCTGGATGAAGAGGATGAATGCCACATAGTGTCTAGGCTTTTAAAATGCCATATGTTATGTGCATATTCTTGGATGACTATGAACTACTTTAGATGTCCCCTATGCCCCACTTATAGGTTTAGTGGTGTGTGATAATTCTGTTTGAATTGTATGAGAAAAATACAAGGAAGCTTTTAACTTGAGTTGTAATATAAAGAGAAGAGTTTTAAAGAAATTTTAATCAGAATCATTCTGAATTTTTTGTCCAAATTTGAGAGGGCAATGACTTTTCCGCCTAAACTCAGCATGGATATTCCTCATTTATTCTAATGTACTTATCTCTTGGTTACTTTTCTCTCATTTTTGGAACAAAATATCCAATACCCCAAATTAGGGAAGGAAGGGTTTATTTAGCTTACAGTTTGTAGAGGTTTCAGTCCATAATCAATTACCTCCAAGGCAGGGTAGCACGGCACAGGGATAACAGTTCATGGCAGTGGAAGACAGCAAAAGCAGCAAGAGCAAAACATAAGGAGCACAGGAAAACACTCTCTGACCCTTGTATTGTGAGTAGGCTTCCCACCCTAGGTAAAATGCAGCACTCATATCCTTAATCCCAGCATTAGACCATGAGTCAATTACAAACTCTGGAAGCCCACCCCCATGACTGCATGAGGCTTTGGGGGCACATCTAGACACAAAATATATCATTCCACCCCTGGCTTCCTGAAGACTCATGCACATCCCTCTATGAAAAAGGCATTTTAGACCACTTCTAGGAGTTGTCAAATCCTAACAGTTTCAGCATTACTGAAAAGTCCAAGTCCAAAGTCTCCTTTGAGATCTAAAGCGAACTCTTAAATGTGAGCCCCTGTACAAATGAAAACTTAAACACTTCCCACAGTCAATCACACAATCTAAACATTACTGTCCCAAAAGGTACAAACAGGGGGATGCAAAGCATTGAGGCCAAAACAAGTCCAAAATCCAGCAAGGCAAAATTAAGTTCTATAGTTCCACATGAAATACCTGAAGCAGTCTGTGTTACTTTGTGAGCTACAAAGGGTTTGTGTAGCTCTGCTCCTATGGCGCTTCTGGTGGCTGTAGCTCCCACGGCTTTTCCCTTAGGCCTGCTTTTCTCCCTCTGTGCAACTTTTGTCAGACGATCCACATTCCTGGCTTTTCCAAGCTTCTGGGATCTCCACTGCAACTGTGGCTTCTCATTCACAACTTCACACACTGCCCACGTAGAGACCTACCACCTGGTCTCCCTTCTGAAATTTGGGTGGAAACCTTTCTGACCTCACAACTCTTGTCTTCTCCATGCACCTAAATCCAGTACCATGTGTGTTATTGTTGATACATTGTGTCAACTTGAGGGGTCTAGAGGCCTGGCTAAGTGACTCAGCAGTTCTGCATCCTGTGGTGAAAAGAACATTCCCTTACCACTCTGGGATGTTGTTCATTGTGTCAATTTGAGAAGTTCAGAAGGTTAACTGTGTGACTCAGCAGGGAGCCAGGGTCCTTACTCTGTATTCACCCTGAGCCTGTGCAAGAGGAAGGCATGCAGAGGGTGTGAGTGCAAAGGAGCAATGCCCCTGCCACCCTGGGCAGGTAGGCTACATACAATAAAAGGGAATTGACAGAGGAATGATTTCTGGTTCTTGGGAGGAGCTCCAGTCTTTGCCTTCAGCTTGGTCATCTCCTGGCTTCTGATGTAGACTGTGTGGCTTCCACCTAGGACTCTTCAGGCTTCAGATGTAGACTCTTTGGCTTTGGTCATAGATTCTTCAGCATTCCATCCCAGATCCATCAACCTCCTGATATGGATTTGCACAGACATGGCAGTGAGTTCCATGCCTGGAGCTGGACTCTTCAGTTTCCAGGGTGCAGATACCTCTGCACTCTTCCTCATCCAACTCTGTGGCTGATCATTGTAAGCCAAACTTGTAATTTTTTGTACATTTGTATATTTTGTGTTATATCTGTGTCTCCAGTAAATCCTGACTGATACAAGGTGGATGATGGGGCTGGGGATTTAGTTCAGCGGCACAGTGCCTGCTTGGCAAGCATAATGTCCTGAGTTCAATTCCCAGTACAGGAAAAAAACAACAGCAACAACAAAAAAAACGTGGATGATGATGCCAATATCTGTTGCCAACTAGAGCAGTAGCCAGGTTTCCCTTTCACTTGATTTTAGGGGTTGAGTGCCTAGATTTCTGAGCACTCTGAATCCAGTTCTGAGGAACAAATTCTCTATGCCACCACCATTCTCTTCAAAGTAAAATCTTTCACTTTTGCAGGTTTGAGACTGCAAAGGGTGGAGACTTATTGCTTCTTTGGATGCCCTCCAGCAGTCTTTCATATTCTCCTCTTCCTTCTCAGCAATTGTGTTCTCCTCAGCTCTATCTTTACAGTTCACAGCTTTACTGGAGTTTTTATCTGACCAAACTCACAATGTTTTAAATTGTCCTGCTGCACTCTTTGCTCTTGATTCTCAACATAAATGTGGCTAAAAGCCCCCAACAATAGCCATGCCACGACCTCAACCTTTGACTGCCATGGAATTTCCTCTGCCAAATTAAGTAGTCTATGTCCTTAATCTCAGTATCAGGCAAAGTCTCTGGACACAAGCAAAATATAGACAAACTTTCTGCCAAGCCATGACACACATCATCTGGACTC
>NW_004955407.1:21610328-21641748 GCF_000276665.1 Chinchilla lanigera
TTTCCAAACTCTTCATACAAGCCATTCGCAAAGGCTCTTAAACCATGTGGACAGTTACAGTCACTCCAAAGACCCCATTTCTCTGGTACCAAATTCTGTCTTGGTTACTTTTCTCTCCTTGCTAAGACAAAATACCCAACACCCAAAATTAAGGGAGGAAAGGTTTATTTAGCCCACAGTTCATGGAGGTTTCAGTCCATAATCAGCTGGCACCAAGGCAGGGTAGGATGACAGAGGGGTAACAGTAGACGGCAGTGGCTGATACCAAAAGCAACAAGAACAACAGGACAAAGGGGAGGAGTGCAAGAGAAGACTCCTTCTGTCCTTTATATTGTACGTAGGCTATGCACCTTAGGGTGGGTGTAGAACTCACATCCATAATCCCAGAACTAGACAGTGAATCAATCACAAACTTTATAAGCCTGCCCCTATGAATGTATGAGGCTTTGGGGAAACGTTTAGCCACAAACCATAACAACCTGTTTTTATTCACGTGTTTTGAATGCTTTTGTGTGGTAGGAAGGCCCTTTTGATGGAAGGCATCATACTTTATGTGTTGTATTTTTTCCCTAATAAGTAGGGAATATCAGGTTAAATTCCCTGAGAGTTTTATCAGATTTACTTTCCATCAAGTCTATTATTAAGGCATATGTACCAAGAGCATGAAAAATCTAATCTAGCTGCTCATTTTATATATAATGTACACAGCTGGGAAATGCAGGACAGGAAGAGGCATACATCTTATGCTGTATGTACTCAGTCACTCATCCTGTGCTGGATGTGCTATTGGTTCATTATTAGGGCTGCCACACATTGATCCTAGACATTTGTTTACACCTTGGCATTGATGATGAAAAATTATGTTTTTATAATATTCAGGGGAATCTTAATGACAACTTGGAATTAAATGCATGAATATTTCTCCAGAAAACATGAATATTCATATTATGCATAATAAAGATAAGATCAGTTCAAGTCTGTTGTTGGTTTATTTTTTTATTTTCTCTAAAGTAGCTTATGTCAACCTAAATCTGTACTCAACTGAGTAAAAAAAGAGGTTTTCATATTTCAGAGTTTTGTATTTCAGAACTGGGTAATGGAATACACACCTGCAATACCATCAAAACCCAGATTTATGGTGCAGAAACTTAGACATAGAGAGTAAAACAACATCGTCAGGTTTCCATAGCTGGTACCTGAGGAAGGCATGTTTCATCTCCCTTCAGTGCAGATTTGCTATGTTGCCTCACTGAGACTGATAAGAAAGCAAAAGAATGTTGCCTATCTATCATTGAGAAAGGATTTTAGGAGAAAGTGCTATTTCAGTACTACTCTCTCAAACTTTATAAGTATGTTACTAATTGTATGCTTCTCACCATAAGGTACCACTGAATAAATTCACACAAACTCTCCTCCTATTCTTCTTTTAACAAATAAATTTTGTGTAGATCCATTAGTATTAAAATATGGCAAGGCCTTGTCCCCATGAAGTTGAATACAACCTGTAGAACAGATTATGATACAAGCATTGCATATATTTCTTAAATTTCTTCAAAGCAATTGAAGATAGATGTTTAATAAAATGTCAGTGTAGGGCTGGGAATTTAGCTCAGCGGCAAAAGCGCCTGCCTGGTAAGCGCAAGGTCGTGAGTTCGGTTCCCGGTACCGGAGAAAAACAAACAAACAAAAAAATAAAATGTCAGTGTGATATATGATTAATACCATGGTCAGTTGAAGGGTATAGTATTAAATAGTTTAGAAATAATGTATTAAACTTACATTGTTACCTCTCTGTCTTTTACATTGTAGTCCTGTGGTACAAACACAACTAATTGGTCTGACAGTATTATCTAACGACATCACTCATTAGGAAATACAATGTGAAAGTTAACTAAAAATGTAATACCCTTATGTGGAAAGAAGTAATCACAAAATAATATAAATTAAACAGAAAATGCCATTTCTCAGTGTTCTGAAGTAAATCAAGATTGAGTATAGAAAGGGAATCAGGCAACATAAAGTACCAAAAATCTCCAATGAATAGAAAAACATGTTGACTGCAGGTTATAAATTACTATTGCTTTTATTATCAGTATATGAGAGAATTAATTATAGTAGCTCTTGATACCATGATAATTAAAGATTTGTTGAGCTTCCTATTATAAAGCCCATAGTTTTATACTTTGGTATATATGACTTACTTAAAAACTGAAAATTAGGGTACACACGAAGGGCAAGAAATTTGAGTCTCTAAATGGGTATGGTTGATAAAAGTGTGCATATTCTCTACACATGTGGCTCTACACATTTGTGTGTATGTTTGTGTGTATTGCTATATGCACATATATGTGTGTGTATGTGTATACACACATGCATGAAACAACTTGCGTTTAAATTATATATATATGTATAGATACATAGATAGATAGATATAGATATACATATATCCTGTGCTAGCTTTTTTATTGCTGTGATGCTGTGAAAAATACCTTAGAACGGCAAGTTTAAAGAGCAAAGAATTATTCCGACTCATGGTTTTGAGGTTTCAGTCCACTGCCAGCTGACTGTATGGCTCCTGGGCCTACGGTGAGGGAAAACATCATGGTAGAAAAGCTAGCAGAGCAAAGCTTCCCACCTCATGGGAGCCAGGAAGGAGGCATACAGTCTGAGCCTGATGTGATGAGCCCCTCCTGCTGTTGCTCCCTCTGGGTCCCCAGCCTATTTTGATGGTGCCTTAGGCTGGGTCTCTCCCCTCAGTTCTCTGTCCCACACACCAATTGTCTCTGGACACACATCCACTGATACACAGAGAAGTGTGCTTTACTGGTGTCCTAAGCACTTCTTATCCCCTGTAAGTTGAAAACCAAAATTAATCATCCCATTTTTATTTTTACTTAAATGAAAATAATTATTTTAATATAAAATTTTTGAAAATTAATGTTATATGAAACTTTCAAGTTGAGTCTGTTAATCAGGAGCTAACCATATTTCTATGAACCATGAATTCTTCCTTTTTGTCACAAAAGGCTTTCTTTTTAGTGATATCACTTCCCTTAAATATCAGGTTCATTTATAAGTATACATTTTATAAAGCTTTACAGCCCTGCTCTTTTTCAAGTTGCCGTTGAATTTTTCCCTAGGTCTCATCTTCACAATCATTATTTTTTTTCACTTTCACAGTTAAATCTATAATGTTATTCATTATTGGAAAGGTACTCTCAATCAGCTGTTCAGTCACAAATGTTTACTATTGACAGACCTTGAACTGAAACGTCAATCTGTAATATTTTTATATAATTCAGTCAAAGATTTTTTTCCAACTCAATTTAATTTGTATGTCTTTACTTTTCATTATTCTTTATCTTACTGATTTAAGTAGAAAGAAACTACCTGGTTATTAGGATACAAACTTTATTAGTAAAATCAATAAGAACAAAATAAAAAAAGAAATACAACGGGCTAAGTCTTTTTCCTGAGCACTTGTATATTTATTCTATGTCACAGACTTTACTAGAGGGATATTGGAAAAAGGAAGGGAATTTTCTACATAATATTCTTAGAGAAATGATGTCTTTTGCAAAGTTAAGCTGTTTGATTATGTTGAAATTCAAGCACTTGCTAAATATAATTCCCCAATGAGCATATTTATGCATATCATCCATTATTAACTTCTGTACAATATTAAATACAATCCATTTCCAGGCAGCCTGGCATGAATTACAAATATGAATGCCACCATAGCATTGATTATTTTTCTACATGGATACGCTTTAATATTCATGGTAATGCACAATAAATATGCTAAGAAAAATAACAATCCTCTGAAAAGGCTAAGATATATACTGAGTACATTTATCCTCTATGTACCCTCTTAACTGAATTTGTAGAACATCTACTACTAAAAGTATAATTCTTTACAATAATATATATGTAAAATCATTAGGTTTTTTTCTTTGTAGAATATTTTCTTTTACATATGTTGGAATAATTATAAGAATTCTATAATATAGGATAAAAACCTATTGTTATTAATAAAATTTCCTTAAAGTAGCATCATTAATTATGTGAGAATTTAGCACATGCCATCTCTCATTTACAGAAAGAGGTATTGTTTGCTAAAAAAAACTCAATAATTTCTATCAAAATACTATTTTTTTAAATCCATCAAGTGCAAACTGTTGTGCTACATACAACAAAGAAATAAGCAGGAGTGATATAATTTAAGAACTTAAAGACCTCAAAGTGCCACTCATTTACCCGAAAGACAGAATACAAAGCAGGTTGTCTACCAGTTCAAGGTTTCTTTCTTTATGATTTAAATATTTTAACAGACTGATACTAAAAGATTCACTTTTAATTGTGAAAAATAAAATCCAGTTTACATGATATAGGTGTGTGTGCATTCATACTTGACATGAAAAACAGTTTTGTTACTTTCAGCAGAACAATAGACAGAACTATATTAATCTACTAAAACACTGAATCAATAAGACATTATCAAAATTTTTAAAATTATAAATTTTTTTAGAGAAACAAAGAACCACTACTGATTCAGACTTAAAGTTAGATTTTTGAGGATAAGGAACTATTCCCAGGAAAGAATAATTTCTAAACACAATCACTGTTATTTCTAGTCAGGAGGCTATCACCATTTCCAAGCTACATTGCAGTGAATTGCCTGGTAATAAATGTGATCATGTAGAACTCCATGAAAATTAATTTCTCCAAGATAACTCCTAAAATGATATCGTCAAAAAGTAATATTAACATATTAGAGTAACAAATTACACATGACGTTGCAATTTAACTCTCTCATAACCTTATTGGAAAAATAGGTGTAGTGAATTCAGTTAATATTTTCCTTTTAAACACCTTTTACTAAGGGTACAGATGTTTAGAGAAATAAGTCTAAATAAATATTAAGAACACAGTGGAACTAATTTCTTAGAAACTTGAAGATATATTACAGGAAAACAAAATAAAGAAGGTCAGAAATATCATTTAACTCCCACCATTGATACATGCTAACCCTTTCCACCGCTATTCATTCTTTTATGACTTTTTTATCACATTCTATACCACTGTAGTACTTAGTTTAATTAAAACTGAGCCATCATGGGAACTCATATTTCTATGAGTCAGGAACCATTGCTTCTTCACATCTTCTTTTTGCCATCTTTTTATATTTGTTTGTATTTACTTATTTATTGTATTCTGAAGCCTTTAATGTTCTGTTTAGATTTGGTAAGACATGCTGTGCTTACTTTTGAAATGATCCAGAGAAAAAATATCTTTGAAAATCAAGCATCTCTGTAATATCTTTACTGTACCTTTTCCAGTGACATATACCACTATATAGGTTAACCTTGATCTCAGATAATTTCCTGAATAAAATTGAGAAGAAATAGTGAACATCTCATGTCAAAGGGTAACAAATAGAAGAAGAGAAGCAGGCATGGAGGGTATACACACTTTTCAGCAACATAAGCTGCATGCATGTGGTCTTTCCTCTAACAAAAGACCCATACTTACTTATTCTCTATGCACTTTCATGACTGCTTAGTGACCACCGGTCACCTGGCTTGTGTGATGTGTAACTTTGATTGGTTGATTCCTTACTGGACAAATTGTTAAATATCTTGAATATCCCCCTAAAGTGCTGGGTGATCTTGGAAAAACTAATCTCCAAGCCTCAGCTGTTCAACTGTGAAGTAATTTTGAACTGTAATAATCAACAAAGTATTTTCCAGTCATTACATCCTATCATTTAAAATTTAGCTTTATATACAATGAATAGGAGCAAAGATGCCAAATCGAAGTCTAATGGAGTCTCCAAAATATTGCAGTATACCCACTGGTTTAGAAATACAAAAGATCAACAGTTAAAATATAAATTGAAAACAGAATTGTATAAGTCTTATAAAGATGATTTTCTTAGTTAGACAACTTGGGACTGTAAGGAACTGGGTTATATGTAGTTTTATAAAATCAAAGGCAGGGAACATAAAGACTCCCAGTAAATAATCTCTTCCTCTTAAAAGTTTTCCAACCAATATCTTTCTTGAACAGAGCTACATAGAAAGTTTGAAAATATTAAACTTCAATCTTGTGGTTTATTAGTTTTGCTTTAATAAAAGGGTGCAAATTGATTGCAACTGCCTCATTTAATATGGTACATATAAAATATTTTATTAATATGAGTATTCTAAGAAAACACCAGTAAGGCATCATTTGTCATCATACACTATAACTCTTTGGTTCCTAAAGACATGGAATACAAGCTCTACTATACCATAGGCATTACATCACTTCTTGGGGAAATGGATAAGCTACTTGCACTCAAGTCATTTTCTCAGGCTCTGCTTTTAATGAGAAAAACCCAACATAAAAGAGGACTTGCACATGTGTACCTATGTATGCATGGTTGCCAATTTTCATGTACACATGCGTGTATATGCTAATGTGTTGATGAGAGGCAAGGCAGAGTGGTCATGTACTGCAGTTTGACCACCCAGAACACCATCTAAAAGTATGAAGATAACAGAGTAATGAGTTCTTACAAAAGCAAACAATTCATAGAAGGACAAGATGAAACAGAATATTGAAAGAATGGTTAGAGAGCATTATCTGGTGACTGACATTAGCAAACCTTGAATAGCCTTCTATGACCCATTACAAAGAGTTTATACTTACTCATGAAATGCAGAAGGAACACACTGAGACCGTAATTTCCAATCAAAGAGATAAGTTGGCTTCTTTTGTACATTCTTATAAACCAATGGGGAGGACAAAATGGGGTAAAGGGAACATGTTATATGAGCAAGGTATAAATACCACAGCTAATAGACTTGTTCAAGGTTCATTTATTTTAATTTTATTCATACATATTAGTTTACAAAGGGGGGAGGAAACAGCTTATCCTCTTCTATTTCCCTTTCTAGTCTTGTACTTTTTTCTTATTCCCTTAGCATATTATATATTGTTTAAGAGCAATGTTATATGTTCCTATGATCAAAGCCTTTATGTCATCTCTACTTGATTCAGTAAAAGTCAAAATAATTATCATGAACTACAAGGCTGTGTGCTCCTCTATCCTTATTCCTGCTATTCTCTCCATTTTATTCCATTTACATGGGCCTCTGAGTTCCAATCTTAAAATCTTCCATGATCATTATTTTCACAGCAATATTCTATTATCTAAGACTTGAACCTTCTTCAATTCTTTGTTCAAGTATCAAGAAACATTTTTCATTAAATATGTATAATTAATCATTAAACTGTGGAGATCATATCATTTTTTTAAAAAAAGCAATTCCCAGTATTATGCTCCCTTGGAGATTGTTTGGTAGATATGTTTTCAAGCTGTTTTAAAAAGTATCTTTTGAGAATTATATACTTTCCTTCATAAGCCTGTTACATTTTCAATCAATATTTGATAGATTTTTCACTAATTATTAGCATTATTTTAAACAACTGTTTATAATAAGATATAAAATATCTCTGGGTGAATTAGAATAGTGATCACTTCCAATTATAGATAACAGGTATCTCTCTCCTTTTTCTTTTAAAAGTTACACATTTCTTGGTCCCATTGCCATTTGCAAAAGTTCTATCTCCGTATTTCATCTGTCTTTGCTTTTGTTATTTATTTAAATTTTGGCTTTCTCATATAAGAGAAATCATATGATATTTAAGCTTGTGTATCTGATTTATTTCACTTAACCTTATAATCTCAGAGGGGAGGGGGAGGGAAGGAAAAGTTAGAGGATAAAAATAATTAAGATACATTATGAACTGTACCACCTCCCCATGAGAAATGTACTCATTTGGTATTACTAATAAATAATGAAGATTTTAAAAATTGTGTAAGTACATAAAGCAAAACCTTACATTACAATTGAGGATTAAAATGAGTGCATTTTATATATCTTTCTTCAGTGGCCATTAAAATGTACCACCACATTTGGTATTTAGGGACTTTTCAGGACATATGCTGATATATGTATTTATAAGAACAAAACTGTACTCACTAGTTTTAAAAAGTTTCATAAGCATATACAAGGCTCACTCTTTCCCCATAGTTATCACTTTCTTTATGATAAGTCATATTAGGATTACACATACTGCCTTGGTTACATTTCTCTTGTTGCTGGGACAAAATAATTTACATCTAAAATTAAGGAAGAATAAGTTTATTTAGCTCACAGTTTGTGGAGGTTGCATTCCATACTCGGCTGACTCCAAGGCAGGATGGCACATGGCAGAACACAGCAAAAGCAGTAAGAGCAAAAATCAGTGGAGACAAGCCTCTTTTCCTCCCTTATACCGTATGCTGGCTATCTCCCTACACCCACAGCATCTCCATGCCTTACTCTTGCACAGATTCAGAATGAATACAAAGTAAGGACTCTGGCTCCCTGCCGAATCACATAGTTATCCTTCTGAACTTCTCAAATTGACACAATGAACAACGTCCCAGAGAAGTAAGGGCATGCATCTCACTGCTCACAACACCTATACCATACTGATTATAAAGCTATTGCTTTTTTTCCCTAACTACAACTCATGACAATATGGAAAGCTTTTTATCTCAAATATCTGGTCCTAGTTATTTTATCTACTTAGTTCTAAAAAATTACTCACACTGAGCTGGCACTTAAATTTTCTTGAACAATTCCATGACATCCTTAAAATATTCTTAGGATGAGTTTTTTCAAAAAATTCTTAAATGAGGCAGTAAGCAAAAACCCCAATGTACCATGCAAAAATGAATTAATTTTAGCATAGTCTTTTGAGTCTATTTTAAATATTATATCCATTTATAAATGGGCTGCTGAGCTGATGAGAAAATCAGAAATGGCCTCCTAGGCAGTTAGTGATAGAACCAAGAATAAACCTCAGCAGTCTTGGTTAAAAAATATGTTTCTGCATCTCAAAATACTTTCAAATTTTAATGTGAAAAAATTGTTTTGGAAACTTTAAATCAAGTGTACAAATTAGTCTTTGGAGTTGTTAAGAATGCATACTTTCGTTAAAGTTACAATAAAATTTTAGAAGATAAACTATTATCTGGTTTATTTATTTTACTGTATTCTCATTATTGCACCAATATATCTGTGATATTTCTGGGGAAATAATGAAGAAATTCCCTGAGCAAAGCAAACAGAAGAAAGACGCTCCAATTTCAACACAACCCCATAGACTCTTGACAATCTTTGGTGATCCCCCCAGCCACCTCCACCTCCAAATCTCTTGCTAGTAATTCCTTTTTTAAAATGTCTATTTAATTAAATAGTAATTGCACATATTAATGGGCTACAATGTGATCTTTACCTTGTGCAATTATTATATCCAGTAACCAAGGTCTGGTGTTCTATAGGACAGCAGTAGTGACAAAAGTTAATAATAGTGAATCTATATATTAATGCATTTTGCAGTGGTATACATTTTTCCTCTTTGTATAGTACTGAGAACTGTGTGATTTAATTTTTCACTTTTTACTTAATCATTGCCTCATTTCATACTTTGAAATTAATTCTGTGCAGAAAAGTAATTTATCTGCTCTCTTCATTATTGAATCTCCACTATCTACAATTCCTCAAATGTGGTAGTTAATCAAGAAGTAGTTGCTAACTGAAGGAATAAATGGATGAATCATGTAACTCTAAAATAATCGTAGACAAGAGATATTAAATGTACACTCCTTTATATAGATGATACTGAGTCAGCGGATAATTAAATTATTGAAAAACACAGAAGTACTTTACACCCGGGTGCACCCAGGTTTGTACTGCAACGTAGACTGGTTAACTCATTCCAGCTCTTGTTGCCTTCTTCTCACATACTGTCTCTCCTCTGATATCTCGGCTTTCAAGGGTTCACTTGAAAGACGGCATTCAAAATGAGATATGATTCTGTACATTTTTCTATGCAGCCTATGACTGCAATGTTTTTCATGCTGTCTTCTAAGACTGTTTCATTTTTTTCTTTAATAGTTTATGTTCTTGTATCTTCATGCTTGTGACTTGCATACACTTCTATATTTGTAACATCATTTGATGTCTTCACATTTTTGTACTTCATTTATTGCCATTAACATGATATCTGATGGCTGCACCTCATGCTTCCAGAATATTGAAATAACTCTAAATCTTGATTCTGGTGCTTATTAAGCAACAATTTCAGCTTTGTTTTAAATACAAGTTCTACTGAAAGGATGTTATGATTAAGAACATTCTCAAGTCCTAAATTTTACCCACATAAGCATTTTCATTAGCCAGTGTATATATTTGGTACTGGGAATGGAACTCAGGACCTTGTACTTGCCAGGCAGGCACTTGTGCTGCTGAGCTACATCCCCAGGCCCAAGGAATGTGCCTCAGTTTACTGGGGCTACAATGACAGAGAATAGATAATTTGATGGCTTATAACAGGAATATATTTTCTCATAGTTTGACATCTAGTAGGCTAAAATACTGTAAAATTTTGGTAATGTTGCCTATGACTGTTAATCCTAATAGTTCAACTTCACTGGACAAGGAAACACTCAATAGATTAATAATCAAGCTCATGGGTGTTCTAGGTGGATCATGCAGGTGTGGTCCTCAGTACGGTTATAGTGTAGATGTAGTTGTCTCTCAGAAGTTTCATGTGTTCAGAACTGGTACTTTTGGTGAGTGATTGGGTCAAGGAGGTACTACACTCTTCAGCAGATGACTCCATTGATGAGTAAATAGATGAATGGGCTGTTAGAAGGTTGGGAGGTGGGTTCTCCATGTTTGTTTGGTTGCTTTTGTTCTGTGTCTTCTAAGTGTCAACCAAGACTGTAGTTTTTAATTGGAGAGTTGGATTATATAAAGGTATATAATAATCAAGAGGTCTTAAAAGCATATTTCTTTACTACTGTAACTTTAGTTTTGTACATGAAGAAAATGAGATCCTGTGTTCAGGAATTCTGCAGCCTGATTGCTTGTGACAAACACAGAAAATGACATGTATATTTTGTGCACCAGTACCATGAAAAGAAAATCATTTATAATCATTGTTTTTCAGTGGTTACTACACATATAGATATGACTAAACCTTTGTGAAAAACATAACACACTCTGCAAAAATAGTCAGAGAGAAAACACTCTACATTTTCGTGAGTAAGTAAAGGAATCACTTCATAATTTAAAGACTGTTATAGGAAAAGTGTAAGATATGAGGGATTATAGATAACTTTATTTTTTATTAATATTTTCAATATATTGATTTGATATTTTAAGATAAATTAACATTATCTAAAACACAAGTGGTTGTTCTTATATAGTATCTCTCAGAGCAACCAGCTGTATAGCCTTTTGATTTTGATTCTTTCTTTCCACTCACTTATGTAGACAAGGCTTTTGTGCTTTCCAGTTGGGATATTCACTTTGTTTCATCCAATAACATTTTTCCATTAAAAATTTTACATTTCTTTTAGAGAAATTGAATTGATTTTACAATATCATGTTAGCTTTAATCATTTGTATTTATTAAATAAAATAACTCTAAGCATTTAGTCCTCTGAAGAGTTGCTCTCTACCACAATATAATATTCATTTCACAAACAGATGAGGTTTCCCTGTTCTAATTCAAAGTTATTTTCTGGTTAGTTATTTTCTCATGCTTGGAGAAAATTACAACAATGAATTCATTATCCGCTTTAGTACTACAACTTATATTACTGGGAAGGTACTTGATTGCAAGGTGATCACTGGGTTGTTCTTCTATCTATCTCTGGCAATTTCTTACATAGTACATGTTTTTATCAAGGTGCTTCCTTGTGACTAAAGTTTCACTTAATAATCTGTAGCACAATTTAGATTAATTTTGCTCAGCAAATATCCATTTTTTTCTCCACTCCTCATAGCTAGACATATTATCCCACTCTACCACAGCTAGGCTTGGACTTCCAATTTCATGGGGTCAGCCATCTTATCTACTGACTGCAGAGGCCTTTAGAGTGCTTCATTGTATTTGTTCACCTCTCACTCTTGGTTTTCCCCACTATGTTAGGTTCTAAAGTAACAAATTAAATCTGAATCTAATTCCTGTACTCATTACCTCGTTATGCAGAACCTGCTAGTCAAATCCATCCTAAGTCAACTGAACTGGCTGGATTTCATTAAATCTGACCTTTGAGGTGCTGCTTGATCATTGGTCTCAACCAGAAAGTAAAACAGCAAATATCACCATGATTTCCCTTTCCTGTGAGGATCATTAGCTCCCACTATCATGGGTCACTATGAAACAGTAGTCGCAGGAAATATTGTTAGATTTGAGGCAATCATTGAGGTAACTTATTGACATATCCATTTCAGAAAAAATCACAAATAACTGCAGTTACATTGATAATGTAAGCAAGTTCTCAGTTTCTTGAGAATGAAGGTCTGCATTATCTTGCGTGATGAACAATCTAGATCTGACCACATTGTGAGAAAGACTATGATGAGTATTGTTTATAGCTTCAGTACCAATTGCCAATCAATTACTATAGACTGTCCACAACTTTTCCTATATAAACATTTTTCTCTTCACAAATTATGCACTGACACTATCAAGAAGAACCATTGTCAGTGCAGAGGATGTATTAGGAGACACAGGTGTTCTGAATGGTGTAAAGAATGGAGTCATCATTGCCCTAACATTAGTACGCTATATTACAATTGATCACATACTATGATAACTTATTGCTACTTCAAGTCCATATTAGTGCTCCCTATTTGTACTGTACATTTTACAGACTTTGACAAATGTCCAAATCCACAAAAATCCATGCAACACTATGCATCCACCATTCCAGTAGCATACAAATAGGTCCAAGGCCGTAAAATTCCACTTTGAAGATTCTGAAGGTGAGGAGTGCTGCAGTTTATCTTGGTATTGTAGAGTTAGTTTCAGTAGGGTTAAGGACAAGAGTAAATGGATAATCAGGTCTTTAGCTTTGCTTCAAAGGGTGCTTTGAAACGTCTTCTTTTTATAAATATTTAAGTTAAATTTTATGACTGTCATATTTTTCCTAAGATACATGCTCTTTTTAAGTTTTTAGGGGGATTAGAATGAGATTCTTCAAAATATATTTTAGCCAACCCACTTTATTGGCCCTGATCATCCTAGTGCAGGTGAAGCACATTCATTTTTTTAAAGGGTTATATACTATGTGATTTTGACTAATATTTTTATTAGTATTTTATCTTACACTTGGAAAAATACACCCAACAAACTGTTATTATTATAACTACAAGTAAAACAAAAAGATGTTTATATCACAAAACCATTTTTAACATATGCAAGATCAAAAAAACAACACTAAACACAATGGGCAAGGAGCACCATTTTCTTCATCCACTAAAAAGAAATTACCCAAGAAGGGACGTGCATGTGTTGCTGCTGTATTCCCAGGTTGCTGCTGATTCACTACTTGACATAGAGAAAACAGTTGCCTCTTTTTTGTGGGCTGAAATTCCAAAACAACGAATTTTTATCAATGATTAATTTTATATAATACTTCTAATACTTTTCTCCCTATAAAAATATATGTGGTATTACTGAATCCAGTTGGGATTACCTAATTTTTGAAATTAGTTGAGTTTAAAATAATAATCTCAAATGTGGTTTCCTAAAAGAAATGAATTAGCCATAAATAATGTAAGCGATGTTATACATTCTAATCGTGTTAGAATATGTTTTCTAGCCCACTTATGTATGTAAAGTCTAACCTGGGTGTGGTGATTCACGCCCATAATACCAGCACTCTGGGTGATAGAGCGGTGATCACACTTTTACCAGAGGCTGGAAAACTTAATGACATAGTGAGTCCTGTCTTAAAATTAAAAATAAATAAATAATAAATAAATAAATAAATAAAGGGTTGAATATATACCACAGTGCGAAGGTCCTCAGTTCGAGTACTGGAAAAAGGAACATGAGCTCTGAAGTATAATTTTAACCTGATCAAATATAAAATGTAGTCATCGACAAAAGACATATAATTTGCATGAGACTGAAAGTATTTTACTTTTACAGTAAAATCCACATCCATCCCATGTAATATACTGACATGCAAGGCCTTAAGTTCAATCTCCAGTACCACCAAATCAAGGAAACAAACATGTAAATACTGAATTTAAACAATGAGTCAAGGAGGAATCTGTGAACAAATACTCTACTTTTAAAGCTGTTTTTGAAAATTAAGTGCTTCTTAGATTATACTACAAATTCATACTATCAAATACATTTAATGTTATCTTCGTAAAAATCTTATACTTAAAGTTATGAACCAAATTTTAATATGTATTTAAGCATTTCATTTGCATGGTGAACACTTTTCAATGAATTCTGTAGTGAGTGACCCCTTTTACAAGGGTAGACTTTCTGATGCCTCCACAAACATAATGATATTTAACATTGCTATTCTTAAATCTGAGCAGATTCAACAGATGAGTGCATAAATTACATGTAGTTAAATCTCATCTTCTTTTTATTAGTATTGGTATCTATATATTTTGTATGTGATTTTTATTAGCTGTCTACACAAACTGCATGACTGTACCCCCTGCCTACTTGTATATTTGAGTAATCATCTTCTCAACTATTTCATTTTTCAATTTGCTCATTCACTATTCTTTGATGCATAAAAGTTAAAGTGTTTTCCTTTATATTTTCTGTGTGTGGTGGAAAAGAGGCCATTTTAAGCAGAGTTTTCATTTTCAATAAACTTTTATTGAGCACTTGTCCTAGCTTAGGGGCACAGAGAGTCAATTAAGTACTTGTCCTGCATGCAATTTCAATTCAGTTGTGGAGATCAAAAAAAAAAAAAAAAATGTATATTCACACAATATTAGGAAAAGTTTTACCAATGGTAATTTACAAATAAATGCAAACTGATACAGTGCAAATTGAGAACATATGTGGTAAAAATAAAGGAATGGGTAATTGAATTGAGCTTTTCAACAGAGGGAAATTGGAGATAATAAAATACATAAGGCTTTCAAAATTTTCACGTCTTTTGTCAGTGGTTTTTCTATGCATCTATGAACTATTCCACTCTGCAGATATTGAAACAAGTTGGACCTTATGCACAATATTTACATACTGTCTTACTGTTACTTTTCTCATTGCTGAGACAAAACACCAGACACCCACAAGTTAAAGCAGGAAAGGTTTATTTCAGCTCAGGTTGTAGAGATTCAGTCCATAGTTGGCTGGCTCCGAGGCACCACTACTTTGTAGTTACAACTTAATTTTATTATAATATCTTTCTGACTATTTCCCCGCAGCACTCCCTAATACTCATCACTGATATAAAATGAAAAAGGAAGAGCAGATTACATTATGACATCTATATTAAAGATTTTGTCTGTTATATGCTTTACCTTCTAATCTGCCTGCTGTTACCTGCAAAGACCCAGTTCTAAAGTGTAACGTTTGGTCCTATTTGGCCTATGTGTCTTGAGTACTTAAACTGCCTACCACCCTAGGGAGCAGAATATGCTGCTCTAAGGTTAAAAAAATCAGCAAAGTAAATTCATCTTATTTCACTTAAGTTATAACAATTCAAATTAAGTTTCTCCTTCCTGGGGGTTAACATAACTACTCAGTATCAAGCTATCTACTTAGCAAATCTTTGCAGATAAAAATTTCCCCAAGAACCAGAAAACTAAGTCTTTCAGATATTCATGTTTCCTTCCTTTCTAAATTCTGCAGCCCATGGTATTGTGGCTTTCTCCCAAATGTAGAAATAAACGACAGACATTTGTAACTATGGAGTTACAGATTTATTGAAGGACTACAACGCTCCTATCTTGTGATTAATAGATGCCATTCTCTCATTACCGATAAACACTGGTCTCATTAATTTTTAATATACTGTGCATGTGTGTGTATATATATATGTAATAATATGTATATTATACATACATGTTTAAAGTAAATAAAGGTTAATTTTCCAAGTAATAACGATAGCTCCAAATTTTGAAACATGTTTATTGAATTTAGTTCTAGCATCTACTACACAAGAATTGTTATAGAGCACATTTATCATATGAAAATCTAAGTATTCTCGTCCCGGACTTTGGTGGTGAAACACCATTTACTGTCTTGGTCTTATATCTGGTAAGTAGACTCTTGAAATTACTGTTCCATCTAAACTGAACTGCCTCATATTCCTGTATATATGCTGTGCTTTTTGCATAAAATACTTTCTTTGACCCTCACCTTAAACTATTTAGTTCATTCTGAATCTGTTATTGGGAGTTTCAGGATCACTTTCTTGATCCTCCAAATCTGGGTCTGTTCCCATTCCCATTGCACCCCCTGGTGGTCATCGCCATTTTCACCTTAATTGATTTATTTAGGCTAATTCTAGTAATTTCATATTACTCACAATTATGGCAGATTTAGAAAAGGCCAACTAATCCAACTTTAGCCTATAGAACCAGAAGCAAATTTTATCTGGAAGACTTCTAAGATAAGTATTCTTGTTAGAAAAATGGAACCAAGGAAAATAGTGCCTCTTCTATTTAAAAATATATTCTCGCTGTTGACAATGATGTTATTTTATTGCATGCCATTTTCAATCTACTATTACTGAATTTTTTAATAACTAGAGATTGAAATCAATCAGAGATGGGAAGAGTAAAGTTTATTTTTGGTCACATTGGGGAACCAGTCAATCAGCCGCTGGTGGATTGTTAAGATTGAACTTCAGCCATCATTTTACATTCATCTTCTTATCCAGCATCTGACTTGTATCCTGTTTGCAGAATCTTCCGCCTTTTGAAGAAGTGCCTGAAACTCACTACCAAGTCTGAAAATGCCTGTTTTCAGTTTCCTAGCTTTCCTCCTCTTGCAAGAGATTTCCCCATGGATTTCTTGCATTCTTTCATAGTCTGAGTAGTCTCAGCAACAGCATTTGCAGTCAATTTTTTTAATGTGGAGGCATTCCAAAAGAGTAAAGTCTTTTCCTTTTTTTGAAGGATAGTTGCTTAATTCTGTATATAATAAATGGGAAGACATCTTTCTCTTCATCCCCAGAGTTATTTGCTTGTATTCCAAAGTAAATATTATCTTTACTCTTTTTGGAGGGGCAGAAGAAAAAGTAAACAGCAGTCCTATCTAAAATCAGAGCTTTATAAAGAAATATCTTTCCTGTGGTGTATCCCACTGCACAGACAGTTAACTTCTGGTTCTTGTCCTGCTGCCTTTTATATGTTGATGTATGGTTGACCAACATATACAAGAGATACAAATGGTTCCTGTCTTTGACTAAGGAGTCATATGTGCTATAGTACCCTGCTGAAGGTATATATTCCAGGTAAGAGCTACTGTATCACCACTCAACAAAATGGATGCAGCATAGCAGCATGTTTCTTGATTCTTTTAGCTCGCAAGTAGGATAAAATAAAAAAACCCTTCCCAGGCTTAGATTTAACACTCTATGGCTACAGTAGTATAAGATGACTTTGAACTTTGAACCTTGCCTTATATTTTCAACTAGAAATAACAATATCTAAAGTCAGGTACCATGCTGATTTTATTAACACAGTGTTTGAATTTTCCAGCATTCATCAATAGTTATACTGCCATATCAGCTGCCCAAACTGTGCTTATCAGAATGGTGAAACTTCGGATTCTAGAAAGCACATAACAGTTTAAGTCACTGCCAAGCACTGTCCACTCTTCAGAAGGATTTATTATTCTCTATAACATTTAATGCACTGGAATGTTCTTTATTGTTCAAATCCTATATTACACAATGGAGTGTATTCAACAGATAGAAATGAATTGTATATGTTATTTCCTCTGAATATACATGGTAGACTCTCAAAAGTACTTATGGGGACATAAATACCAGGAATTTTTAAAAAATCAACTTTATTGGCTTTCAGTAATTTTTCATTTGAAAAAATATTCTATTGTGTTAGATAAAAAGAGTTCTTTTACACCTGTAAATTAAACATTTTCAAGTATCTAAAGTGGAAATACAATCTTAAAGAATAAAATGTGCTTCCATAGAGAATATATTAAAACATTTAGTACTAAATAGCCAATGATTAGAAGTCATATTGATTATCTAGCCTCATAATGTATTTTTAAAACTTAGTGGCATAAAACGTGAAACCTGTATTATATCCTACAAGTTTTGTGGGCAAGAATCCTGGAGGGGCCCTGACTGCATCTCTCTCAAGGTTGTTTACAAGATAATAGTTCCTGTTTCTATTCTCTGCAAGTTTAACTGTGACTAGAAGATCAGATCAAACGTTGGGCTCTCTTCCAGAAATGGTTAGTTGATCTGACTGACAGAAGTCCTCTGCTTCCCATGATACGCTATCCACAGGGTGCTGGACTGGATATGAATACAGCGCTTGGGGTTCTGCTCAAAGAGTGAGCCAATAAAAGAGCACAGTGCCAAAGTGTCTTTGCTGACCTCATGTTGAAGTTACATTCCGTACATTCTACAATAGCTTATTACACACACTTTTAACATGATTCTACATTGGAAGGAATTTAAGGGGCTCTGCAGGCCACCAGCGGAGAACATGGTGAAGACTATCACAACAATAACAGCAGTCTTGGAAGTGTCACCTTCCAGCCAGGAGGTCATTGATCTTAAAAGCTTTGTAAAGCATTTTTAGTAGTTGGCATGGCAATGACTAGAGAGGCCAAATAAAGAAAATGTAGTATATATAGCTTTTTGTATTATTTGAGATAATTCCTCTAAGCATCACTTTTCCTTCACAGCTACTTCAAAGGCTGTTATGCTAGTCAAATTGAAGATGTGTCAAAAGATTTGACAACCCTGGCATAGCAATAGTGTATAAATAATATTAATTATTTTAATCATCAGGCACACTTCTTTCACAGAACTCCGAATAGACATGATTTAACCAACAGAGAGATTGAGTGATATATTCTCTTGAAAATTTCTGGATGTTGGTAAATTATATGACAAATTTAATGACAACCAAAGACATCCACACATATGCTATGTGTTCATGTTACTTATTTACTAATTGTAATCCTTTGTAGATATTTTCATAAAAGTTTAAGTTCCAGTGGGAGCTATGCATGTGGCCATTTATTAGATGAAAGCTATCTTGTATTTACATTTTTATTGATGTCAAAAAGATTGTGCAGACTCTCATAAAACAGCTGGTAGCAAGACCTTAATGTACAGTTTATAATTTATAAAGTATTATATAATTTATAATATTTTTAAAGATATTTTACTGCTTGATATACACAAAATATCTTAAAATTGGCTGGAGAAGTATTTGTTTTGTCTAACACCCTATACAATAATATTTATTTGCTATTTCAATCTCCTTTACATACTATGCAACTTGGCAACAAGTTCTATGTATCCTACTCACCTTCTGTCCACTGAGTCTATTGCAAAAACCTTTCTGTTAGTTTGTGATTCTTTTGTTCAACTGTTTTTTTTTTTGTTTTGTTTTGTTTTAGTCTTTTTGAGACAGGGTCTCACTATGCAGTTCAGGCTGACCTCGAGCTCACTTTGTAGCTTAGTTTGCATTGTTCAACTTTTTGATGCCTTGATTTATTACTAGCATTGTAGGTTTTAATGAGAATATTGCTCTAAATGTTCATAAAATTTTAAATTGTACTCAAATTTATGTCTAACGTATTCATAAGACTATACTCACTTCTTAAAATGTTTAAGAATAAATGTTCTGAAATGTTGAAAATGTAAAGTTAATAGGATATTTTACATTTTTGATTACCAAAAGTATAGTTATTGTGTTTCCAATGAAAAATATACTTTCTATACTGTGTAAAAACAAATAATTTGAGTTTTTATGTTACTTATTGCTCTATTTTATTTTTTTGTTTGTTTTGGTTTTTTTGTTTTTCTTCTGGTACTGGGAATTGAACTCACAACCTTGTGCTTGCCAAGCAGGCGCTATGCTGCTAACATTTTACTCTATTTTAATGGGTATGCTCATATGGCTTAACGGTCTATGTGAATTTTCAACTTTATACAGAAAAGATTTTTGAGTTGTATCATTAGCTCTATATAAAGTCATAGGTGAACTAAAAAAAATTACATGCTTCAAAACTAATGTAATAATAAAAGTTAAACCATGAATGTTTAAATCTTTTTTTATTTTTAGAAAGTATGCCTAATGTCTAATTCATTGTCTGTAACTATTAGCTACCTTCTGGCACTGTGGCACTCCAGGTTGTTCCCTCCCACTGAAAATCTGTTCCATATTATTTTTCCCAGATAACAGCTATATTACAGTTTTCAAAGTTCAAGTGTTCTTTCCTTGCAGATATTTTTAATAAAATGTATTCATGATATACAGCTACTTAACAGTTTACCTCTATTCTAATAGCAAATATTCTTTGCTGTTTATCTGAAATGTGATTAAGAAGAGATAAGAAAGAACACCCCATGAAACCAATTGAATTATGTCATGGAAAGCTACATAAATAAATAAATAAATAAATGGAACAAGTAATTCCATATTCTCCTGAAGCAGGTATAAATTATTAACTTCATACACTTATCTACTTACTCGTGAATTGCTGCCATGTACCAAAAATTAAAACATGTAAAGCCATGGCTTCCATGTAGGTCAAATCCCCATACTCAGAGCTTAAATTGTGTATTGGGCCAAACATTCAGCAATGTTCAGAAAAGCACATTAGTAAGAGACCTTTTGCCCCACAGAAAACTCCATGAAAACAAAGAAAACTATTATATAGAAATTTGACATTAAAAACTGACATTCTTATCTTTAAGTAATATGTATTTACTTTATTTTCAAAATTACGGTGGCATTGAAGCTTTATATAGCCTGAACACCATGTTAACTTTAAGGTTACTTAGACAAATCCCAGTGTTATTTTTAAAAGGTTAAATATGAATTAGACATTCTTAAAGGTTTTAGTTTACTATTACATTTAAAATATATTGTAATTATCTATTCTATATGTCTTGTGCTAATATCTCCTCCAAATACCTCTTCATTTGGTACATTCTTTGTCAAAACTGTAAAATACGTATTAGTTGGAATTTTGGAAGGGGAAGTAAAATGATTAAGACATAATATGAATATTTGCCAATTCCCTCAGATAAATGTAATTATAATGGTTCTCAAACATACAATAATAAAAAAACCTGTTGAACAATATCTAAATGATGATTTCCAAGCAAGTATATTTGCTAAAGGAAGGTATGAAATTGGGATTGGAAATGGACAATGGAATCTAAAGGAATTTCTTCCTTTAATACTCAGTGCCCTTTTTATCTGTATTTTTGAGATCATACAGCTTAATAGGAAGGAAACAAACTAACAGCTCACTAATTTCACAAACGTGCACTAGACACTAACCAAAAAGTACAGCAAATTTGGGGTATTCATCAGGTGTAATCATAAACTTCACTTTTTAAGATTTTTTTTTGTTTTGTTTTGTTTTTTTGTTTTTGTTTTTTTTTTGGTTTTTCTTCGGTACCGGGAACGGAACTCATGACCTTGCGCTTGCCAGGCAGGCGCTTTTGCCACTGAGCTAAATCTCCAGCCCCCTTTAAGATGTTTTATTACTTCAAAGTCCTCAATATAGATATGCCTACCCTTTCAGCCTGCTTGAAATACTAACTGCTTCCATGGCATTTCTTGTCACTACCAAATGACAAAGGTCTAGTGGTCATTTTGCAATAAATCTCCATTTTGATACAGTGATTAAAAACATCCACTATATTCATCAACATTGCAATTATAATTGCATGATAAATTCCTTCCTTTGTTGCATTAGCTAAAACTGACTAGAATAAGTTGCAACCTTTCTTGAAATATATATGATCATTTGATTCAGATGTCACTCACTGATCTCTCTCTCTTTTTCTATTTGAATCTTACCAAGAAACAAGAGATCTGAAAGATGAGAGATGAGGAAATCAGAAAGAGTCTTACTATATAAGATGATTTTCAACAATTTTTTGTTTATTTTATTATTGTGGCCCTGGTAATAAATCCACAGCTTTGTTTCACATATACTAGTCAAGCAATCCACAAATTAACTATATGTCCAGCTCAGATTTTCTTAATTAGTAAATGACTTATGATGACTTACTTGTTCATAGATGCTTTCATACATTCACTGATGCATCCATTGATTTTCAAGACACGGACTCTGCTTCCCTTCAGGCACTTCAGTATCTACTCGTTGCTAAATACTTGCATGACTGATAAGGCAATAACTTTGATAGATCATGTCTTTGCACAAACATACACTACCTTCAAGGACATGTAGGGCAGCTTCTGAAACTTCTAATCCTTGCAGAAATGGGCTTCTGCAACCTGAATATTTTCTGTTACTAGAAATTAATGTAATCTACTACAAGTTCCCACCCAAACGTTATAATCCACTTTGGTAAGCTAATTTTAGTTTCTAGCCCCAACATGGAGTTTCTTGTGTCTGAAATCTGCCAATTTCCTCACCTGAAAAAGAGAAAGAAAGAAAAAGAAAACATGAGAAAAGAAGAGAAGAGAGAAGGGAAGAGAAGAGAAGAGAGAGTAGAAGAGAAGAGAAGAGAAGAGAAGAGAAGAGAAGAGAAGAGAAGAGAAGAGAAGAGAAGAGAAAAGAGAAAAAAGAAAAATGTTCCTCCTCTTGATTTCAGATTTCTCATTCTTTGTTATTTAGTTAAGATGTCATCTTAGCAGGAATCTTCTTGGTCACTAATTCAACTCTACTCCTCAAGGTAGGGTTAGATATCATCTTTTTTTTTACCTTAAACCCCTTAGAAATTTATTCAATGTACCATCACAATAATTAGAATTTTCTTTTCCAATATCTAATTCTCCAGCTTTAAACTCTAGGTTAGCTTTGCTTTTATTGCACTTGTACCTGCCTAGAACTTAGTACACTGTATAAATGATAAATATTCAGAAAATATTTACTGAAGCAAACTAAGCTGGAATCCATAAAATCTTTCCAGAGTCTGCTCTGTGAAAATACTTCTTAGAAAAATGTGTCTCATTGTATATCTTGACTCTAATGGTTATTGTTGAATGCAATCATTCATCCAGGACATGCACCTTGCCTTTGACACTAATTAGATTGAATCAGTTAATAAGATTGCCATGGCACATTTATGATGCAATAGTGGAAATAAATTATCATCCCTGTAGAGATATTTTAAATTAGTCTTATATTTTCTTTGAGTTTTTCATCTTTAGATATGCCAAATAAGGGAACTGAATGTTCACGTTTTTTAAAATGCATTTTAGGAGCAATTTTGAAGTGTGAAGTGCTGAAATAATATACATTTATCTTTTACCTCTTATCTCAGAGCTCAAAACGATAATTTATTGTACAGTTCTTAGGAGCTAGCACTAGGAAAATGCAGGAAAATAAAAAAACATGAAACTTCTAGTAAGAATTTTCTCTCTGGCAAAAAAAAATTTAAATTATGCTTAAATCTGGAAAGTATATTTTGAACAACAAACCTTAAAAATGTTAATATTTTATAACATTATACATTTTGCAATTAACAAAGTCCCTCACAATATATCATCATTTTATTCCAAATAATATTTTTGGAGTTTTTAGAACTTTCTGCACTATGTTAAAAACAGAAGGTGCAAAGACAAATGTGACACAGTTTCTATTCTTCTACAGACACCATCCTAATTAGGGTGAAATACAAGGTATAATTAGAATTAAAGGAAATAAATGCACCAATTGAGATATGGGAGTTTACACTGAGAGTTTCCTTAAGAAGTCTGAAGAAAAGTGAACAGTGTTACCATTCAAATGATGAATCAATTCACAAATAAACAATGGTCTGAAAGCCTGGTGACATAACCATTTTACTGAATTTGAGTAAATATCATATGTAAGGAAGAAATGGGTTACTTTTCAAAAGAGAATTCAGTGAATGAAAAAAAAAGGTGTGATAAAAGCAAAGATAGACACTGTCAATGAAGAGCTACTGAAAAGAATGCTAATTTTATTCAGTGTGTTCTTAATTGTTCTAGTGGTATGGCTAAGTTTATTTCCATAATTAAGAATTACACAAACAGTGTACATAAATTTAAAAAATAAGAATGTCCTCCCATATTTAAGACTATATCCCTCATGGAACTGTAAACCATTATACATTTTCATTTTTCAACTTTTTGAATTACTATTACCATGATGACCAAGAAAACTGTAATTTTGACATGGTTTCCCTAATAAGCTTCTATGCTTCCTAATATTGATGGTTGCTGGACATGGTAGTGCATGCCTGTAATCCCAGCACTTCAGAGGCTGAGGCAGGAGGCTTGGCCCAGGTTTGAGGCCAGCCTTGACTATATAGTGTATTTAAGACCAGTATGGACTACATAGTGAGACCCTGTCTAAAAAAAATCTTGATTGTCAACCTGACTGAATTAATAGTGGAAAGGAAGTTGGAGTGTGAGAGTAATAACTCCATCATTAGATCAGCCTGGTGATGAGTTCATATCTGAATGGGATATTAGAATATGAGCTGGAGGACCAAGGTCATGGGCACATGCGATAGAGAACTGTAGGACTCTGTTATAGTTTGTGCCTAAATGCTCCCCCACAAATCCTCACTCAGTCGTGGGGGTTGGACTTTTCAGAGGCATCTGAATTGAGAGCTTGTAGTTGATTCATGGTCTAATGCTGGGATTAAGGGTATGAGTGCTACATCTGCCCTAGGGCAGGTAGCCTGCATTCAAAATAAGGGACAGAAAGAAATTTGCTCTCCTTTCCTCTCTAGTTGCTTTTGGTATCTTCCACCACCATGAGTGGTTCCCTGTCTGCAACACCACCTGCTTGAGAGCTCACAGAGTATGAGCTGAAACTTCTACAGACTGTCAGATAAATAAGCAACTCCTCCTTTAAGCTTGGGTATTGTATTCAGCAATAAGAGAAAAATAATTAAGACTAACTCTATCTGGACTATGACTGTGGTCCTCCAACCTGTTACTAGGTTTCATATCCCGATATTCTGAAATTGCATCTGATTAGGAGAAATTTATTAATATCTGTAATTCCATTCACTACAGTATATGGGAGCTGAAATGTAGTTTCCCAGGCTTTGTAACACAAGAAGAAAGAAGGAGGTTCCACACAGGTTGAATATGCTAATCTTCTGAACCCTTATTTTAATCTTTAAATTTTATATGCATTGAACAATCAAAGAAGACCTTTAATAGTTGATTTAAGGAGAATGAATTTTTAAAAATGCACAAACAAAACAAAGACTCTATCTGGAGTTACTAGGGCAAGAAAAAAGTAGTAGGAGTTCCCAGACAGAAAACAAACCAGATAGTAGCAGAAAGCAGATATTATGATATATTTATTTATTTATAAACTAGCTCTGCTTGTGTAGTTAGGAAGCACAATTGGATATATAAAATTATGACCTAATCTTGGTAACTGTGTAGAGAAATCAAGATATACTGACACTTGTAGCCAGAGCAAGAACATAAATTTAATTCTGTAATCATTGCAGAGTTACTAGCCTCTTATTTAAGTAGCAATTACTCATATTTGTATTTGTAGAAAACCCTACAGGTGAAGGACACAAAGTTTAGGTAAGAAAAGAGCGTTCTATGAAAAAGGTAGGGAAAATGAAGGGACATGGAGGAGAGATGATATTAATAAACTCTATTAATAAACAGAAAATGATAAGACTATGTGGAAAAGTTTCAGCAATGATAGGTGAGGAGATTTTGTATATTTGTTGAACTATATATCAATAAATAGTTGCACCAGAAAGCTATTAGAAAAAGTTTATTTTGCATTCAGAAATTTTTGTCTGGTGAAGCACTCAAAAGGACAGGAGTGGAGAGAGCAATATGAGTTCAAATCCACATATTTAATACACTGATTTGCCTGCAGGTTTTCCACAAGAAAATATTCTACTACAATTAATTATATAGACATCCACCAATGACTAAGAAAAAGACTAGTGCAGATGTATTTGTAAGTCTTTTAAACATTAGTAATAAATAAGGGCCTAGGTGTAGATAAAACCTTATATATAAAGCTTTAGCACAAATAGAGCAGATCAGCGGACAGAACTGATCAGAAAGTCAATATTTCAGTCTAATGAAAAGTATCCTCAAAAAAAAAATTCCTGAAAAATTGTAGAAGAATACTGAAGTTAATTTTTAACCAAATTTTAATTATATCTAGCTCTTCTTAAACTAAAGATGAGAAAATAATAAGTACTACAGTTACTGAAGAACACAGTCAGGGTTAGAACTCAGATTTTAAGAAAATAAATTAAAATTGTCTTCCTCACACTAACCAACTTGTCATTGTAAGATGAGAAAAGTACTCTTAGAAATGACAGAACTGTGCTTGTAACATGTGTGGCCATCACTGGTAATAAATTGTCCTGATTGGATTTGGATTAGGAAAAACACAGTAAATTAGTGAAGCACACTTCTGGGTGTGTCTGTGGGATGTTTGTACAGTTGATTGGCATCCAAACCAGCAAGTTGAGAGGTAAAGTCACAACCCAACGGTGAACAACACCAACCAGTAGTGCTGTAGCCTGGATGTCATAAAAGGGAATGAAAAAGGAAATTAGTGCATCTTTTTTGCAAAGTTTCCTTTTGCTTTAGTAGACATACCTTTCACTTCTGTTATCCCTGTAGACAGCATAGACATCAGACTCCACTTTCTTCAGTCTTTCAAAATAAACTCATACCACCAGTTCTTCAGGGAGTCTCCAGGACTTTGTCTGGGCTAGCCTTGCATCCTTAAATCTTCTGTATATGCAGCTTCATATATATATATATATATATATAAAATGATTCTAGAGAAACATCACAGTAAGGATGAATTTCTCTAATTGGTCTACTGGTTCTTGGAGTTGGAGCTCTAAGTTGATGGGAAGTGAAGCTGCATTAATCTTTCCATCTGATAAAGCAGAGTACTGTAATATAAGTAATGTAAAGTACTGATTTTATATGGTTTAAACTATTTAAAGAAATATGCAACATAGATCTATTCAACACTCCCAATTCATTACTTTAGAGATGTAATGCTTTCAGAGACTGTATACGCAATATTTTGAACATATTTTAGAAGACTAAGAACTATACTAATTTTGGCTTTTTGTTCTTAGTATTTGTGGACAAACTAATAAAGGAAAAGAATGAGGTCAGATACACAATTTAAGTCTTGAGTGTGTTGTCAAGGACAATTTTCTCTCCTGTAGCTGAGGCCAAAGTTGTAAAAATCCAAACACAAGCCCTTATCACGCAAATGGATGAATAACAGCACATTTAACTTGCAGTCATAAAGGGTATCTACAGTTAAAGTGAGGGCAATGTTCAGAAAGGATAGGGTTCTGCAAATAGGGATTGAGATACTTGGAAGGAATCTGATGAGAAACCTGGGACACTGAACTCCTCAATTCAAATGGGATTCTTTCCCAAAGGAAGACATTCTCTCCCTCAAGGACAAAGGCATCATCTCCCTCAAGGCTTGCAGTGTCAGATTCTCCAAATGTGGCTTCATTGCCAATAGAAACAGCAATGACCTTCCCTGATCCAGTCACCAAACAAGACAATGCTGATGTTCCTCAGAACTGACACTCACCATCCATTTTTGCCTCTAAGCCTATAAGATGCTCAAATTTCAGAAGGCTCCTAATGATTAAGTGTGCAGCACTGAGATAGGAGAACAGGCCAAAGAACAAGGGGCTATGACCTGTCAATCAGAGTCAAAACACAAATAACGAACATAGAATCCTTGATGAGTTCCTGAACCTTGTACATGGGACTGCCTGGGCCAATCAGAAAGTTCTTTTATTCTTCACCTACATCTTGCACAAAAAAAAATGAGCTGCTGATATGGCAGCTTAGATCTGATGTCAGTCCAAAGGAGTTTCTGATAGGACAACCATCTGAAATACCTTATTCACATGGGAGAAATGCAATCTAGGAATAGGACATCCAAAAGACTGCTGGCGTTCTCCTCATGCTGTTGAGTTTGCCCACTGGCTGCTGTCATCCCACGGAGCATTCAGTGAGCCTTTCACTTGTCTATACTCACTATTCAAGCCATATTTTTTCTACCTTTAGTGAATGTAAATCCTGGGTATCTTTTCCAAATGTCTTGCCCAGTGCTTTGTTCAGAATACCAAAAACCTGAAAAGAATTTCTTTAGGATCCAAAGAGCTGGTAGCAGTGTGACCCATATGGAGGTATGCTACACTCCTGAAGAATTTCTTGAGTTTTCTAATATTTATAAGCAGAAATCTGGAGAACAGGTATGGGAGGGGATTTTAAGGCTGTGGGTTAATTATTGAAGGAACACAAAATTATATCTGGATGAATGTCTTGATATGGGCCCCTTAAATAGGGATTACAGATTTAATATAGCAGCCTGTGGAGAAAGAGGAAAAAAAAACTAAGTTGATTACATTTATCAGCTAAAATCTCATCAAAAGATGGTCCACTGTGAATAAGCTGGAGATACCTGATATTCTTTGATATACTGATAATGAGGGCATTCAAAGGCTCAGAAATATGGCAAAGCTGGAATGGATTTGCCAAGTAAGTCTACTTCTCCACACTGACTGGGTCTAGAAAATGTACCCTTCACTACTACTTTAAGAGCCAGAATCATGAGCATCAACATCTTTAAACATCTGCCATTTTCTTCTCTGTATGTCAGAATTCACAGGAGGGAATTTAGCCATTTACTTGGGAAACATAAATGTGATGGTGATAATTGAATCTTGGATTAGAAGGAGCCAGATGTTAACACTCAATTGCCAAAGACAAGGTGGGAATACTTACCACAATGGACAGCAGAAGCAAACAACAGTCGGAAGTGTTTGACGCATGTAGACCTATGTTACTTGGTTACTTTTCTCTCATTGCTGGGACAAAATACCTGATGCCTAAAATTAAGGAAGGAAAGGTTTATTTTGCTTACAGTTTGTGGAGGGTTTAGTCCATACTTGGCAGATTACAAGGCAGACTGGCACATGGCAGAGGGCTACAGCTTCTGGTGGCAGAACACAACCAAAGCAACAAGCACAACAGCCAAGAATAGCCTCAAGCAGCCTCTTTCCCTCCTTTACATATGCAAACTATCCACCCCAGGGGGGTGTAGCTCTCACACCCATAATCAATCCAACTCTAAAAGCCTGCCCCATGAACCCCATGAGGCTTTGGGAGGACACCCAGACACAAACCATAACATTCCACCCCTGGACCCCCAAAAACTCATATTCATCCCTTTATACAAACAGCATTTAGTCCATCTGCAAGAGTTGCCAAAGTCCTAACAGTTTCAGCATTACTGAAGAATCCAAGTCCCAAGTCTCAAGATGTAAGGCAAACTCTTAGCTGTGAGCCCTTGTACAAATGAAAAGCTAAACACTTCCAACATTCAATGGCACAAAATAAGCAGGACCATTCCAAAAGGTACAAACAGGGAGACACAGAGCATTGGGACCAAAGCAAGTCCAAAATCTAGCAGGGCTAACGTTATGTCCTGTAGTTACACGACCAGCATCTGAAGCAATCTTTGGCACATTGTGAGCTCCAAATGGCTTGAGTGAGTCCACCCCTATGGCACTTCTGGTGGTTACAGCTTCCATAGCTTCTCTCTTAGGCCTGCTTTGCTCCCTCCTTGCACCTTTCCTTAGATGATCCACGGTCCTGATTTTTTTAAACTCCTGAGGTCTCCAGTGCACCTTTTGCTTCACACTCACAGCCTCACACACTGCCCTCTCAAGGGCACAGCACCTGGCCTCCCAGGCTTTCTGAAATCTGGGTGGGAGCCTCTTAAATCTCAGAGCTCATGCATTCTCCATGCACCTAAAGCCAGGGCCACGTGGATGATGCCAAGGTCTGCTGCCACCTGGAGCAGTAGCCAAGTTTTCCTCTCTCTTGGCCACAGGGGTCGAGTGCCTGGATCACTGGACACTCTGAATCCAGTTCTGAGGAGCAGATTTTCTATGCTGCCGCCATTCTGAAACATGGTGCTCTGAGGTTTCCTTCTCAAGGCAAGGTCTTTCACCTTTGGAGTTTTGAGGCTGCAAAGGGTGGAGACTTGCTGCTTGTGATACCCTCAGGTCATCTTTTCTATTCTGCTTCTTCTCAACAATAGAGATCTCCTCAGCCTTATCTTTGCAGTCCACAGCATTACTGGAGCTTCCTTTCTGGCCAAACTCACAACATTTTAAATCATCCTGCTGGGCTCTTTGTTCTTGATTCTCAATATAAATCTGCCTAAAAGCCCCCAACAATAGCCATGCCACTGCCCCAACGTTTGACTGCCTTGATATTTCTTTTGCCAGATTAATCAGTCCACTGCCGCCCTTAATCTCAGTCTTAGGCAAAGTCTCTGGATGTGAGCAAAATGCAGACAAACTTTCTGCCAAGCCATAACACACATGGTCTGGAGTCCAACCACCAATGGAGTCCCTCTTCCCAACAGAAACCACCCGAACCCGGTCTTTACTGGCAGGATTTCTAATAGCCTTCTGGTCTTCGGAGCTCTGACCAGAAACTCCCAGACAGAATAGTCGAAGGTGTTCTAGCTCTTCACTTTCAGGCAACATCTCCGAACCTTTCCAAACTCTTTCCACAAGCCATTTCCCAAGGCTCTTGAACCACATGGTCAGGTATAGTCACAGCAACGACCCCACTCCTCTGGTACCAAATGCTGTCTTGGTTACTTTTCTCTCATTGCTGGGACAAAATACCTGATGCCCAAAATTAAGGAAAGAAAGGTTTATTTTGCTTACAGTTTGTGGAGGTTTTAGTCCATACTTGGCAGGTTACAAGGCAGAGTGGCACATGGCAGAGGGCTACAGCTCCTGGTGGCAGAACACAACCAAAGCAACAAGCACAAAAGCCAGGAATGGCCTCAAGCTGCCTCTTTCCCTCCTTTACATATGCAAACTATCCACCCCAGGGGGGTGTAGCTCTCACACCCATAATCAATCTAACTCTAAAAGCCTGCCCCATGACCCCATGAGGCTTTGAGGGGACACCCAGACATAAACCATAGCAACCTATGACACTGGCTAATTAATCATGATTCTTCCATAAATGAAAAAGGCAAACTCTTCTATATTTCCTGGATTTACAAAAATCAGATAATTTTCAGGAAAAATGAACAAAATATCTTCCTCAAATTATATCTATAGGAAGTCTCAACCAATCCCCAGATGTGAGCCAATTTGCAGATCTAAAACCCTTAAATAAAGGGGAGGGAAAGTTCCACTGAGGAGGGATCCTGGCACATTACCAAGAAGTTGGATTGTTAATTTTATGCTCTTCCTTCCCTAAAGAGATCTAAAGCCTTTTACCAGACTAAGCATCCACTAGGTGCAAAGAGATTGTCATGCATTCCAGGAATTTTTTTTTTTTTTTTTTTT
>NW_004955407.1:21641848-21657931 GCF_000276665.1 Chinchilla lanigera
GTCGGGTGCCAAGCCAAGCAAGAAGCACTTGCGTTTCCAGCAGAAACATGGCTATTATCACTGCAAGGACTGCAACATCTGCTGGGAGAGTGCATTTGTTTGGTGTATCCAGGGTACAAACAAGGTTTATTTTAAACAGTTTTGCAGAATGTGTCAAAAATCTTTTTTTTTTTTTTTGTTTTTCTCCAGTACCAGAACCGAACTCATGACCTTGTGCTTGCCAGGCAGGCACTTTGCCCCTGAGCGAAATCCCCAGCCCTGCATTCCAGGAATTATTGGACACTAGTGCTGAACCAACACTAAATTCCAGGAGATGTAAAACACCATTGTAGTCTTCCTGTAAGAGGAGGAAATGTGAAGCCAATAATCAATGGAGTTTTTTTTTAAAAATTGACTCATAGTAAGTCCAGTGTTTCTCTGAAAGCATCTTGTGGTCATCGCCCCAGATCCAGAATACATAATTGAGATTCATGTAGTTAGTATTTGGCAGAGTCCACAAATCAGTCCCATAACCTCTGAAATAAGGGTTCTTATGGTGGCAAAGATCAAACTAAAACCTCTACCTAATATCACCAGCTAGGGTAGATCTTGGCTTTTCATAATAATGGAAGTTAAAATTAAAGCACAGATTTACAGGAAAAGCCTTGAATTAAAAGTTAGTGGGAATATAAAAAGGGCTTAAACTTAGGTAGCTTGACTGGCCACACTCTGATACAAGAGTTCACTCACAAGGGCAAGTAGCCAGTTTTTAACTATTAGCTGGTGGGCTGAGGTCTACCTGATTGCTATCTCAGTCTTGTTATCGTAATATGGCTGGAAATGATTTGCTCTTGCTGTGCATGTGGTGGGTGGTTTCCTTCACGTGAAGCTAATCTTTCCTGAGAGTCATGCAATCACAAGGTTTGGGACAATGGTTGGAGGCTTCTGAGTGTCCATAAATGTCCCTCTAAACCTCTGATCTTGGTGTCCTTAAACTTGAAGGGTGCTGAGATCCTGCAAATATAAGGTATATTGATCCTTTCCTGACAGATCCTAGACAGACAACTCCGAAATGATCAACATACCGCTATGGAGAACTAAAAGAGATTTCACCCAAGATTTACAATAACAAAACATACAAAATAGAAAGGAAAGTTGAACTCTGTTATGCTTTTAGTTACCAATTGTTCATCCGTAGGCCCAGGTACATGTCACAGTTTATAACAAAAATGTTTTTCATGTCCACAGCTATCCCAGAAGAAAACACAAATTATGTTTTTTTTTCAGTGACAGGTAAGTGCCTAGAATTCAGCCCATTTCTTCACCCCTCCAATAATTGCTGCCTGTGTTATTGTTACCAGGAAGTTGGGTATTCAATGGAGAGATCTTGGGTTGTATTTGTATGATTAACTGAGTTTCTTTCCTTTCTCTGAGGTCATTGTTCTTGGACAAATAAAATGGACTCCAGAGAGAAGCAGGTCCCTGTTTAATCCTTAGGCGTCTGCCTCCAATTAGCTTGTTTTGAAACCCTCAGGTTTTGCCAACCCCTCACCTATAGTCTGAACTTTACATAAGGCCTCGACAATATAAGTACACTTAGAAATGCAACATTCTTTTGAGCTAATGTTGAAAACCATGAGCTTATGTGAATCTTATCATACCTAATGATGAGGTCTCTACTTTTCAAGTAGCCCCTATCTGCCTGTCTCCCATAGGCTAACGAGTAACATTTGACTAATGCTCTAATTGCTTCACTAGGAATACAGCAAATCAATAGCAATGATACACACCTGGAGAGATTTCAGAGATTAATTCCACCATCTAGGAAAGGAAAAATGCAGGGGTACTGGTTTCCACCACATCCCCATTTAACTTTTTATTTAGCTTTTGCAGAAGGTAAATGGAACTTGGAAAATGACAGTGAATTACTGTCACCTTAATCAAACAATGCCTCCAATTGCAATTGCTGTACTGGGTATGGTTACCTTACTTGAGTAGATTAACACAGCTAATACCTGTTATACACTGCTGATTTGGCAAACACCTTTTTCTCCATACCTATTCATGAGTCCTACTGGAAGCAATTTGCTTCAGCTGGCAAGGCCCACAGTCCTCCTTTACTATCCTACCTGAAGTGTATATCAACTCTCCACCTTTATGTCATAATCACTTGGGTGATTTTGACTGCTGTATCTTCTTCAGGGTATCTCACTGATCTTTTATACTAATGTCATTATGCTGATTGGACTAAGATAGCAAGAGGTAGCAACCAATATGGTCTTGTTGACAAAGCACTTCCATGTCAGATGAAGGGATATAGATCCAAATAAAATTCAAAGGTCCTGTATGTCAGTGAAATTTCTAGGAGTCTACTGCTGTGAGGCCTATAGAGTTGTCATTTCTAAGGCAAAGAATGAGGAGTTGTATCTGGCCCATCCTCAAGTAAAGAGTCATACAGTGAGTATATTTGGATTTTGAAAGCCAAACATTACTCACTTGTGTGTGATACGCCAGCCCCCAAGTGACTCAGAAAACTGCTAGTCTTAAGTAGGGCCTAAAACCGTAGAAAGCTTTGCAGAATGCGGAGGCTGCTGTGCAGGTTTCTCTGTCACTTGTGCCATGTGATGCAGCAGATCCAATTAGAGTTGATGTGTCAGTTCCACACAGGGACGCTGTTTGGAGCTTCTGGCAGGCCCCCTGCAGGTGAGTTGCAGCAGAGGCCCTCAGGGTTTGGAACAAAGCCCTATGGACAACTTCTTTCCCTTTGAGGAATAAATCCCAGCATGCTACTGACCTTAGTGGAAACTGACCACTTTACCAAGGGACAGAAATTTACCACGTGAGCTGAAATGCCTGCGATGAACTGGGTATTATCTGACTGCTGAGTCATAACATTTAACATGTAGGAAAAAGCCACAGTCAAATGGAAATCATATATACATATATATACATATATATGTGCTAATATAATTAGCATATATTAATGTATTTATACAACTATTTATATAATAATATAATTATATTTTATTTATTATATATATATTTTTTCAGGCTTGAGCATGTCCTGATGGCACAAGTAAGTTATCTGAAGCAGTGTCCCCAGTATCCATGGTTCCTTTTCCTGCTATTTCACCTTCTGTCCCCTAACATGCACCTAGAGCTTTATGGGATCAGTTGACAAAGAAAAAGAAGACCAGGGCCTTGTTTGCAATGGTTCTGTATGTTATGCAGGAACCATCTGAAATTGGACGGTTTTAGCCCTGAAATTACTTCCTGGGCATCCTTGAAGGACAATGGTAAAGAGAAATCTTCACAACTGGCAGAAGTCTGGGGAGTGCACCTGGTCATACATTTTGTGAGGAAGAAAAATAGAAAGATGTGTGACCATATATCAATTTATGGGCTGTCCCCACAGATCTGGCTGGATGGTCATTGAAATATAAGGAACATAACTAGAAAATAGGTAACAAAGACATTTAAGGAAGAGTTATATGCATAGAGTACTCTATATGGAAGAAAGATGCCAATACTTTTGGGTTTCACATAAATACTCAGCAAAAGGTGACCTCAGGAGAAGAGTACTTTAATAATCAAATCAATAGGCTGACCCATTTTGTGGATAATAAAATGCAGAGGCTGCTGTGAAGGTTTTTCTGTCACTTGTGCCATGTGATGCAGCAGATCCAATTATACTTGATGTGTCAGTTCCCCCCACCCGCAGGGGGCCTGCCAGAAGCTCCAAACAGCGTCCCTGTCTGGAACTGACACATCAAGTATAATTGGATCTGCTGCATCACATGGCACAAGTGACAGAGAAACCTGCACAGCAGCCTCCACATCCTGCAAAGCTTTCTACGGTTTTAGGCCCTACTTAAGTTACCATCTTCCCTCTGTCATCCTTGTTTGCCCATTGCATCATGGTTGCAGGGGTGGAGGTTAGGATTGGGCTCAGCAACATGGACTTATGCTTCTCAAGGGTGACCGATCAAAGCCATTGCTGAGTGACCAATCTTCCAGCAGCAGAGACCAATAGTAACTCCATGATAGGATACCATTCCCCAAAGTAATCAGCCTGTGATGTGGTGGCAGTTTGATTGTTATTAGACCACTACTATAATGGAAAGGGAAGCACATTTTTTCTTACTATAACAGATAATTTTGTATGTTAACTTTTTGCCAATACTATCATCCATGAACTTACATAATGTCTTATCAACTGTCATAGTATGATACACATCATTGCTTCTGACCAAGGAACACACTTTATGGCTACAGGAATATGGCAATGAACTCCTGCTCATGGAATTCACTAGTTCTATCATATTTCCCATCGTTCAGAATCAGCTGGATTGATAGAGTAGTACAATGGTCTTTTGTATATGCTCTGAAACAACCTATAATCTATGGTACTATTTCTCTTATAGCCAGGATTCATGGGATCAGAGATCAACAGGTAAAATGGGCATTGTAGCAACTACCTTTACCACTAGTGACCCACTGGCAAAGTTTTCTTCCAGTTCTTGTAAACTTAGGCTTTGCTGACCTGGAAGTCTTAGTATCTGTAAAGGGAAAACTTTTAGGAGAAAGCACCTTAATAATTATTTTCTAGCAGGCCATTTTCATTTCCTCATGCCTCTATATCAACAGGCTAAAACTGCAGCTACAGTGTTGGTGGGGATGATTGATTGAGATTGTCAAGAAGAAATCATACAACTACTCCACATTGGAATTAAAAAGAGTATGTCTGGCACACAGGAGATTTTTAGGACATTTCCTAGTAGGTGTCATAATGCACTAATAATAAGGTGAATTGGAAACCATAACAATCCAATCTATACAAGTTCACAAATATCCAAGACCTGTCAGAATCGTAAGTATATGGTTCACACAATCAGGTAAAGAACTAAGACCCACTGACTTGCTTGCTAAAAGCCAAAGGAATGAAGGAGAAAAGGTTAAAAAAAAAGTCATAAATACCAGCTACAACCACTTGATCATCTGTGGAAAGGACAATTTTTAATGTCACAAGCATTTACTTCTTGCTTTGTTAATATATTTGTGAATATGAACATATATATTAAGCATATATCATTTGTCTCTTTGCATTCTTACACCATGTAATATAACTGATTTACTTAATATCAGTACCTAAGTATTTAATCCACATTATGTTACATAAAAGCAAAAGAGAATATATCACTCAAAGAAAAAACTGCCTGTTATTCTGAAAAAAAAAAAATACATTTTTAGTTGTACGCAGAAGAGTTGTAGCATGTTAGCTGGAACCATGTGTGCTATTGTCTGTATTTAGCAGTAAAGTGTATGGTTTAAGAAGTGTCTGGTTGTCAAGCTGACATGGGGTGAATGGTGACCATTAATCTTGATATGGCAACCTGACTAAATTATAAACCACCTAGCAGGTTGGTAAAGTACTTCTGTGTGTATTTGTGGGGTGTTTGCAAGATGATTTGCCGGTGAGGCAACAAACTGAGGAGGGAATACCTCACCCAATGGCATCAACTAATAGGTTTTTACCCAGGCTGAAATAAACGAGAAAGGAAGCTGGCACATGTTTTTATAATGCTCCATTGTTTGAGCAGGTGTGTCTTTTGCTACCATCATTGCCTGGGGACATCAGACCCCAGTTTCTTCAGCCATTCAACAGAGATTTACTCCAGCTCCATTCAGTTTCCAGCCTTGGTCTACTGCCATCTCCCTGATGCCTATTGGTCTAAAGTTCTAGCTTTTGGACTGAGCAGCTGCTGGATCGACTGGCCCTCCAGCACTCAGACAGCACTGTGGACCTTCCCAACTCTGATACTCTAAGCATATCTAATAAATCCAGCACACATATATATTCTATTCCTCTAGTAAAACCTAACCAATACAATAAGGTACAGAAAATTTTTCTTGCCTCATAATTTAGAAAATGAAATGTATCTTTGCAGATCTAAAACTCCAAGGTTTTACTCCAAAACATCACTTTTCAGGAGAACTGAGTTTTTGAAAGAGAAGAGAAATGACAAAAAGCTTGAATAAAGCAACTTTGAAACTGTTTGTAGTTTCCTCTGATGTGAAGAAGTTGTTCAGAGAGCATTCAACAAAAATATTTATAAAACATGTTCTTATTTTGCAAGCCTGGATTCATATTTTTTCTTGATCTGTGTCTGTTTACTTTTTCTTTTACAAGAAGTACTTACTTCTTTATTTCAAACAGAGAGTTTAATCCAAGGAAATGGTTTTAAATGCTGAGAAACTAAATGAGGAAAGATGAGCTATTCCAATGCTAATTGCATAAACTGCACTAGTTTTTGAGTGAAGGCAAAAACCAGAAGATCAAGGACTGCCATAGTCCAGGGCACACATCTCCGAACAAAGGCTGAAATAGCAGCAATAGCCAGAGATAGGGTCTCTAGACAGCTTCAGTCTCACCCATCCAGAGATGGAGAATATATATTTGTTATAGAAGTTGTCGAGGACAGAGCACTTAGTCTTGTCTCCCCAAAATTCCATACTGAAATCCTAATACCCCATACCTTTGAATGTGGCTCTGTTTGGGGAGAGAGCCTTTGCAGATATGTTTAGGACAGAATATGTTCATACAGGCAGGTCCCAAACCAATCTGATTGGTACCATTACAAGAAGGAGAAAGTAGCACAGAGACAGCACACAGAGCAAGGGCTTGAAGTTTTGCAGGTTGAGACCTCCTGACATTTTGATCTTGGACCTCCAGCTCCCAGAACTCAGAAAATTAACCGATTTTTAATCAGTCTGTGGTATTTTGTTATGGCGGGCCTGGCACACACATAAAGAGAAGTTCCTGTTATAAATTTGCCTTCTATTTTCTACTAGACTAACAGTCATCCATCTTTGCCTACCATTGGTTAGTATTTTATTTGACCTAGAAACTAGAAAATTTGAGTTACAACAGGTGCCCCTGACGTGAGATATAAATCACAATACAGCATAAGCATACCATGTGTTTTAACAATGTGCTTATGCCAGTATTGTAACATTCTATACTACTTATTCTTGTTTTAGGATTTTTTTCCTTTTTTATTAGTATATGTTTGCGGTAGCTAATAATTATGATTATTTTGGAGCATTAGCACATATACCTAGCACATCTTAGTTATGTTTACTTCACATTGCCCACCCCAGTCTTTCCCTGCACCTAGATCCCCTTTCAAGAAAACACATATAAGGTTCAGATAGCCTTAGCTATTCACGTGAGATCACAGTTAGTTCTAGGTCCAAAGGCTGTGCCATAATCAACAGCAGAACCAACTCCCAAGGTAAATAAACCTCAGAATTTCTAAATGTTAACAGTGAAAACATTAAACTTCAGCTCTGAAAATGAATAGAATAAACTCAGAACACTAATACAATGTAGAATATTAAGGTCCTCCCTGCATAGGTTATATGGTATATAAATGCATGTGTTCCTCCAGTATGTTTCAACAAGTGACTCAACTACAAGCCCAATATTACTAAAAGTTTGAAACAGCAGCATTGTTTACTATTATGCTTCATTTATAACCTTTATTTTGTTGAATGCTAGATAGTAAACATTTGTTTAAATTGAAACTCTATGAGTGTGTATGTTTGCATGTATACTTATTGCAGGGACTTAACAACAAGTCAAAATAAAATGATTACAATAAGATATCTTGTTTAGTAAAAATTACATTGTGAAAATTTTGCTAAAGGACAATTTTAATTCTCTTTACTGGCTAACCAAATTATCAGATTAGTGGGTCTTTTTCACTTCTGTAGACTTATCTAATTAAAGTTTATCAGTCTTAATTTTGTTGAATATTTGGTTGCTAAAGAGGAAACTAATAAACTGGTAAGGATTGAGAGAAGAAAGCAACTAGCTGATTACCCAGCTCTTAAATCTGACCTAATAGTCTGAGTGATTTACAGACACGATAGCAATCTTAAATGTTCAGTCCAGCAGCTTCCCACTTGCTCCTCTCTTCTGTGATTTCTCAGCAGTATTTTGAGTATCTAACTAATACTTGAGTGGCAGTGTTATTATGATAATTCTCATAATTTGGCATTCATTTTTTATAACTCATGACCAATCTAAAAGCCACACTCATTCTACAAAGTAAGTAAATATATATATATACATGTTACTGAAACTTTTTCCAAAGTACACTCCACACTCTGACCAATGATGTCACTGAGCAGTCAGGCTGTTATTTTATAAATTCTATTTTGAACAAATGAGTGCTGTATTAAATAAATAATTTTGATTACTTCATCAAAAATCTTTCCTGTGACATTTCTCTTCCACCAGCATATACTTTGCAATATATCCTCACTATCCTACTTCGATTTAAAACTTTCAGGCTCTGAGGAATTGTGATAACTCTGTAATAACCTTGAGAGGGAAGCTCAAATGGTCTTTCATGTCTTAGGATCCTGAAGATGTATCACCTTTTTAATAGGATCTCTTGGCTGTTTTGCATAATTCATGGCTCACATAAGACTTTAACAAGAAAAAATGCATAGTTTATATGATGTTTTGCTGGCATTCTGCATATTGATTATCTATTATATTTTATGTCTTGATTGCATTATGTTTTTCCGAAATAATTCACTTTTAAGTGGAAGGACTATAATACCACAAGTGATTCAAAAATGTATATGCTAGCAGCTTTTCATATTTGCATACTGAAATCCTTTTATTTTTTCATTTCAGATTTCAGTGCAAAGTCATTTCTAGATGTTACACAATTATACACATTAAGGGAATCGCCTTTCTTACAGAACTCCAGATCGCTTCTCAGAAATATCAAAAATGCTAGCCTTTACTAAATCTTACTCTAAATCCTCTTTAATATAAACATCGTGAAAGTAAAGCTGTTATTATTCTTATTAAATAACTTTTGCCTCCTCCAAAATGGTACCTATAATACAAATAAGTAGTCATGGAATAAATTTCAAGAGAGACAAAATAATATTTTATTGATATTGTAGGCATGCCTCAATGTTTACTTCTAGTTTAGACAGTGGAAAAATGAAACAACAAAACAAATAATGTAAAAATACACACAGAAGGATTTTCAAAGTAATTAGTTATTTAAGTCAAGTTTGAGTTTTCATGAATCAAACTTTACTGTTCAGTAAACTAAACCTATTTGTATAAGATTAAAGTTACTATTCTTTTCCTCTCACTTTCTGGAAAATTTCCATTAATGAGTAATGTGTAGAAAAAATGTTAAATCCATGATCATCTCTCCTGAATTTGTCTGTATTTCCCATGGAAATACTTGTTTTTGAAATAAATTTGGCTTGAATGACCCAACATAGGGGAATATTTAATACAGGTTAATTTTAGGGAGATTTTTGTAAAAGAGAGGATACAACTCTCTAAAAGATGAATGTAATTCAACCTTCACTGAAAATGTGTCTAAGTACATTTTGTAGGTCAACCAGTTGAACGAAATTCATCCAAATGACCAGTTGATTCATCCACTATTCAAGTGTACTAGTGTGTTTGTTTCACCATTCAAGAGTAATAACAATCATAAACATAAAGGATCTCAGAATCTGTGCAAGTAGGCAGTGAAAAATAATGCAGTGCATAGCGTTATGCTTAATTTTTCATGCAGCTGTTTATGTTTCTTTGTTCAAATAGTGATATTATTAAGTAGACACAGTGTGAGATGACACGATTATGTGAATATGTGTGATAAGTGAATACATATTCAGCTATAAGGTCAGTATCCCCTTTCTTAACTCATTTTGCTATCTAAGAAGCATGCATCATTCATTTATCCTTTATATGCTTCCTAATATGACAATGAGAATGGATATGATATTCAGGTTTAACATGCCAAGGAACAACTGCAGCCTAAATTGTTTTCAAAGTAACTCCTTTTAAATTTAATATAAACAGTAAACATATCCATGGTATTGGGAAAATTTGTTATTGCATCAATGAGTTAGAATCTCTACTTCATTTATTTAATATGCTTTGCAAGAATGACTTTATAGATCATTGCATTAAAATTCATTCAGCTCCTCTGGGAAATATAAAAGAAAATTCAACCTGAAAATCTGATACGTTTGATTTAGATTTTTTTTAAAGCAGTTGTTTTAAACTAAGGATGATTTTTCCCTCTAGGGACACTTTGCAGGGTCTAGAAATATTTTTGGTTTTCCAAACTGGGCAAATGTTACTGTCATCTAGCGGCTAGTGGCCTGGTGAGGTGGTCAACATCTAATAGTATCAATAGAGCCCTTTCATCACTATTAAGCCCATAACGTAAGTAATATGGAGGCTGAACAGCGCTATGTAAAGCAGTTGGAAGTGGAGGAGCTGCTCACCCTTTCAGAAAGAATAGTCACATTGAAAAATGTAAAGACTTGGCTGCCTTTGAAACTTGTTATTGTACTCAGATGTCTTCATAAGGTCTAAATCAAAACTGCACCTCTATCAAATATCAGTAGATAGGTGCTGGGAAACAGTAATGTAAGTTTTTGCCTTGTGACCAAATTGTGACTTATTAGTAAATTTTAAATACTCTTGCCAGGTGTGGTGGCACACACCTGAAATCTCAGCACTCAGGAGGCTGAGGCAGGAGGATCATTGTGAGCTCAAGGCCAGCCTGATCTGCATAGCGAGACCCTGTCTCAAAAAGACAAAGATAAATGAATAAATAAATACATACTCTGAAATACTGCTGCCAGCTAAAAGGAAAGAGGTCTATTTGTAAAAGACACTGATAATTATAAAATATATGTAATATGAGAGAAAAGGAAAGCTATTAGGAAAACAATAAATTTGAGAAGTACATACTTAACATTTTGACACAGATGATAATGGTAGGTGTGCTTATTGATACTGCCAAGACAGTACTGCCTAGTTCTACTTCTGTAAAACTGAATTTCCAGGTAGCAAAAAGATCCAAATTTACTGGCTAACATAGATGTGCTCTGTGATATGAACAGGAATGAATTGATCAATTGTTTCTCGTCATTAGAGTTTTAAACACTGTCAGCAGAGCACTGCTATAAATGAAACAAAATCTCATGTTCAGGTGACGTTCTGCAGTGTTCTAACTTTGATAGGAAGAGGTAATGAAGCAAGTATCCATTTGCATATTAGGTATTTTTAGGTTAAATATTATTATTATTATTATTATTATGAAAAGTAAAGGGGATATTTATGTGCTTAGTGTGGAAATGTTTCACTTTTATTAGTCAATGAATGATATAAATAGTCACATTGATGCAGCAGAATATTTTATCTAATGTAGTTGTCTTTCTAAAAAATAATACTACCATGAAATCAAAGATGATTCAATATTCAAATTTCTGATTGATTTTTTCATGAAATTAACTCATGAGTAAACCCTCACCAGAGTCCAGTTTGTGGATTACAAACTTTGCAGTCATGCCCATTGCTGTTGTTCTCTGAAAGATATTCCTGGTTACTAAACACAGCTGCCTAAAGTTTTATTTTTCACCAGGCCATGAACATTTACGTAGTTGTTCCTGAGGGCCATCCTTGAGAGAAAGAAGCCAATAAGAGGTTGTTTTAGCTCTAATGGGTACACAGAGATATAGAAGCATCTACAGAATGAGATTGGAGTCTTGGTCTCAGAAAAGAGGAGCCATCAGAGTTAATGTCATGTCCATCTTTCTAAATAAGGTTCTTTACCTCAGCATTAGTGGTAACTTAGCTCCTTAGGGGTTTTCCTAAGCATGGTATAATGTTTAGAAATTCTCTTGGTCTCTTTTCATTCAATGTAAGTAGCAACAACTTGCTATCTTCCCCAACCTGAAATTAATTTGTAACAACCAATTTTTCCTTTTCTTTAGACCTTAACGAACATTCATTGTGGAGCAAAATCACATCTAGTTAAGAAGTCCTGTCTTGGAATGATACACTGAGATTCTTCTCTTTCTTTTCCTGTAGAAAAAAGTGCAGGTGTATCTTCTAAGTCAAATTTGCAAGTTATTACTTAAACCAAACCAATTTTTAGAGTAAAAAGGGATGCTATTAATAACTATGCAAGGAAAACATTTAATCCAATGAACATGATCACTGACTGATGGAGAAAATTAGCTTCATTACCTATAAACTACAACAAGCAGACATGACCTGAAACAGCTTTTTGCCCTGTGCGAGACTGCTAAACTGTAGATAAGAGAAGGTAGCTTTCTGACACTTGATCTTTGTACCTATAGATTGGACAAGTCAATCTGTTTTCAATATAAAAGTGTTAAAGTGCTTAGTTTAATTGTAATGTGTTGGCAAATAGTGAGACTAAAAGAAAATTGAAAAATGCTTACTGTTTGTTTTGACACTAGGATAGGAGGCATCTGTAAGACATATCTAAGAACTCACTAACTTCCCTGGTTGATATTCTGGTACGACATGTTTTTTGGTTTGTTTAAGGGTGTGTAGGGTTTTTTATTTTGCTTTTTTTTTTTCCAGCATTACATTTGTTTTGAATTATCTGACTTAAAATCTGTAATGCTGCTAGCAAGTTTGGGCGCAGTGTTTTCTTGTAAATTCCTTTTGCCCTATTGTGATGAATAATTTCCTGTGTCAGCTTAACTGTGCCTTGGGCAGCCCCGAATTAAAGCTTATTTCTTAGTAAGTTTGTGAAGGTTTATCTCGGTGAGCTCAGAGATTGAATCTTGGCTTAGTACAGTAGGTCACTCTCTCCAGGGTAGGTGGGCATCACTCAATCTTTCAAAGTCCCAGAGAGAACAAAAAGGCAGAGAAAGGAAGAATTCACATTTTTCTTTTTGCTTGCCTGTTTGAGCCAGAACATTGTCTTCTGTTACTTATGGATAGGGATTTACACAAGCAACTTCCCCGGTTATCAGATTCTTGGTTTTGGGTGGAAATTATAACTTGCAAGTCCAATACTATGAGGTTACTCAGCCTCCATAATCACATGAGGAAATCCCTTATGTCTATAGCTGGATTCATGTCTTTCTCCTTTGGATTCTGATTCTCTAGGGGATGCTGACTGATTTACTTACCTATTAGCAAATATATTTGTAGTTGTTTACTGAAGATCCTAATTTCTCATTTCTTGCCACTTTTCCCACCTTTCACATTTATTTAGGCTAGAGAGTATTGCCAGCAGAAAGTGAAATATAAATTGCAAGAGGATGTCATTGATTTCTAAAGTAGCTAACATAAAAAGTGCTTAGTATTTGATAAAGCAGGTATTTTCTGCATAAAATGAGTACAGTGGTGAATCAATGTTTTGTTCAAATATATGACACTAGACTTTGATTTATTTCATATCTTCTGTATCTCAAAAATTTAAAAGCATGAAAAATATTCTTCACTAGGAAAATTCTACCTGCTGTTCAGTACAAAGTAAATCCAGGTTTTCTTTCAGTAACAAAACATTATGACATTTTTCTTTTTGATAAAGTATTTTAACATTTTGTATTCATAACAGTTAAGTAATATTTCTAAATCTGTCTTCTCTTGTTCTGCATCTCAGCTGGTTTTTAAGCTTCTGTTTCCAGCTTAAATTTACCCAGTGGCCTCACTGGCTTCTAACGCTAAGGCACACTAAAGAAATATTATCAAGAGAATTCTTTTTGTTTTTTTATCATATTCATAAAGTTATTTTAATGTATAAATTTTAACATTTAATCTGCTCTAACATTATCACACTCTATAATACTACAAGACATGTAATAAAAAAGTAACAATTCAATTCCTAGTCCATCTGTTTTTAGAGGTATGAGATTTTCACGTTGAAGCACTGATAATAAAATTGTCTTAACAATATCTGTTTTTATTTTCCTTTTATCTAACTATTTGTGTTTTGTTTGTTTGTTTGTTTTTTCTGGTGCCGGGAATCGAACTCATGACCTTGCACTTGCCTGGCAGGCGCTGTGCCACTGAGCTAAATCCCCAGCCCCTCCTTTTATCTAACTATAAATGATAACTATTAAAGATTTAAAATTTATAATTTATTTAGCAAGTAAGCTTGATTCTTTAACAGAAGAGGGTACAGAAAATAATACTCAATAGTTTTAATATCATTCATCTTCTAAAAAGAGTGGACTTTCCGCACAATCAGTCTAACTCATCTTGCTTCCAACTAATTGTCATAAAACTCGAGTGAGCTGTGGTGGTCAACTTGTAACACCCAGCTGAACTGAGTAAGTGTGGTTCAGGGTGTGCAAGGCCCACCTGAGGACGTTGCCAGCAGCATAAGACGCAGAACTGGAGAAGAAGAAAGGCTGTTGTGGGAGCCTGTTGGAAGGGGAGAGAAAGTATAAGGGGCTGTTGGTTCTCTTGGATGAGCTTGTCATGCTGACTTTCTTGATTAATTTGGCTGTTTTCATCCTCCAAGGAGCTCAGGACCTTGTTGCCAAGAATGGCTTCTTTTCACTTTCGGGGAGCTCTGGCCCTCACTTTGAGCATCTCTTCCAGGCTCCAGAGGAGAAGATGATGCACTGCTTAGTCTCCTGGAGAAGTTTGATGCGTTGGCTTTCCTGATGGGAACTCTGCTGTCCTGATCATTGGAGGAGCTCAGGGCTTCACTATTGCTGAGGACGGCTGTGGTACTTTTCAGGGGAGCTCTGGTTCTTCTATTGCACATCACTTCCTGGCTCCATTGTACATCCCTTAGCCTGCTAGCACAGATCCTTCATCCCACTGGCACAGACTTTCTAGCTTCCATCACTGACCTTTGGGCCTTCCCAGTGCAGATCCGTGAAACAGGCCTGCATGAGATGTTGTTATGAGCTCTAGGCCTCCCGTTGAACTTGTGGGAGGCGTTGTTATGAGCTCTAGGTTTTCAGCTGGACTCATGCTGATATTATCATGGGATCCAAGCCCTCAGTTCAATTCTTTGGTTTTTAGTGTATGGACAGATTTTCTGCACTCTCTTGTATATGATTCTTTGGGTGACTATTATAAATAATCTTGTAAAATATGTGTCCTGTATTATGTTACTCCTCTTGTAAAAACTCCAAACTATAAGAAAATCTTTCTTATCATCCAGTAGTTCCATTTTATTCTATTCCATACATATTCCAATTTAAGTGAAAATATAACTGTAAGTCTACTTTGACTTTTCAAACTCTATGTATGTCCAAACATTGTTTGCTTTCTTGGTTTTCATTTTGTTTTTATTATTTCACTTATGGGAAAATTTAGCACTTCTCACCTCATTTTCTATATCTTTGGATGACGTGGTACTTCTTGTTTAAAAAGAAGTCATGTTCAATTTAGGTGGATTTTACTTGTCTTGCTAGTTGCAATATGTTTGAAAAGTTGAGACTGAAAAGACTCAGGCAGAGTTCAGAATCTGCAAATAATCATCTCTCTTGCCACTTGATCTTGCTGGACTGTATTATGACTCTATGTAGTCTCATTTCTTCCCTTGCTCCACACCTTACTTGGTTAAATATGGCTTCTGTACCCATGGTGATTTGCCAGTGACCTCATCAATGGTTGACTCTTACACACAGGCTATATTTAGCAGGATGAACAGTTTTGCTAGCACATTCCATAGTTTTACCCTTACAGGCTACATGGGTATTTGATGAACCTTCCCACTCCTACTCTACTTTCAGCTGTGTTTGGAGCAGGTCCCATTTTCAACGGGGCACTTTCCTTCTGGGAAAATATTGTTACTGACTCCTTTGAGACTGTCACAGGTAAGGATCCCAGCCATTCCTCTTGCCCTTTATTGGTTTGTCTAAAGGTCCTGGCTTCTCCTAAGGCTCTGTTACTCCAAGCTAATGTGCCATCACATAAAATGTGAGTTATTAGAATACACTTCATCACTAGTTTGCTAAAAATCCAGTCTACAAGGATTTAATTTTCTGTTTCTCTATAATAATTATGATTTAAAGAAGGAAATGTGAAAAGAATCAGAAACAAATTGCCTCCATATCCACATCAGAAGTCCCTTCACTGACATTTGGAAATAAGTCATGTACTTCTACTTTTACATAAAAAAATGTAAAGATGACATTCATTATGAAAAATTCACACATTTTCTCTCTTCTCTGTTGCTATCACTTTTTGTCTTTTCCATTTTTTCTCCCTCTCCCCCTCTTTATCTAGGATGTCATGTATATGGCAACTTTTTT
>NW_004955407.1:21659437-21729870 GCF_000276665.1 Chinchilla lanigera
GTTGTATGGTATGTATTCCCAGGGGTTGTTCAAAGTTTCAATGATTCACACATATCCGTGGGTGGGCAACTGCAGTCGGTGCACGGTGGGCCAATTGTGTCACTGTTTCTCTGTGTCATGATAGATCTCAATTGAGCGGCGGAGGCCGGCCTAAGGGCCGGCGCGCAATAGCGCTTGCCGCCGCATGGCTCCCCATGCGCTGGGGGCCCACCCTCCGGGAGCCAGCAGGCAGAAAGCTAGCCAGCCAAAAGGCTGGCGCTCCCCACCCGCAGCTCCCTGTGAGCCGGAAGCCCTCCTTCCGGGGAATGAGGAGGCCGGGAGTGAGTCGCCGGTCCGAAGACCCCAAAAGACCAGCGCTCCCCACCCGAGGCTCCCCGTGAGCTGGGAGCCCACCCTCTGGGAGCCACCAGGCAGGAAGCTAGCCAGCCGGAAGACTAGCACTCCCCACTCGTGGCTCCCTGTGTGCCAGAAGCCCTCCTTCCGGGGCACGACGAGGTCGGGAGTGAGTTGCTGGTCCAAAGACCCCAAAAGACTGGCGCTCCCCACCCGAGGCTCCCCGTGCGCTGGGGCCCACCCTCTGGGAGCCAGCAGGCAGGAAGCTAGCCAACCAGAAGGCTGGCGCTCCCCACCCGCAGCTCCCTGTGCGCCGGAAGCCCCTATATGGCAACTTTTAATGCAGGTTATGAATGATGACAAAGAAATAATGAAGATTCAGATATTTTACAAAATATATAGCATGTTAAAAAGTTCAATAGATCTCAATGTCATTGCAGGCTTCTGTTCTAGTAATCAGAAGAAAATAATCATGTGTATATTAGCTATGGAGAAAAAAATATGCTTCAATATTCTGTGTTTAGTAAGCATATAAAGGACTTCTATTGTGTATATCTTTCAAAGCATTCTAATGAGTTTTAATTTTGAAACATAATTTAAATTTACTTGTGTAGCGTGCATTTTCAAGTCTATGCACAAAGCATTGCATAAGATGCGTTAAATATTAATGAACTGAACTAAACCTCAAAATGTATTATCAACCTGAGGACATACACAGGATGTAAGATATATTATATGGTTTATTGTATTCGTGTATATTTTCTTTGCTCTACATAAACAAAGTCTAGATAATCTAAATTATTTAGACAAAATGCTAGCACAGATCATTAGAATTCTTATTAAACTGCTGAATATGAAAATTGTCCTGTTTTCTAGAGAAAGTTCATATTTTTATGCTGTGGATTGTTTCATTCTGATGTTTTGCAAGTCTCATTTGCTTCAAGAAGTGCTACTGTCTCAGTCCTTTACTCAAATATTTAGGGAAGGTTGTGTTTCACAGCTCAGACTTTTTTATATTTTATAAAGATCAATTGGCATTTGTATTGTATGTTACTTAACACTTCAGTAAGGTACACAATAATAATTCTGAAACAAAATGAATGAATAATGTCTATGTTAATTGGATTTTAAACACCAACAATAACATAAAGAAAATATTTCAAATAATTTCATGATCATTGAAGTACTGTTTCATCAACTAAATAAATGAATTAAAAATATAATTTCATTTAAATATGGTAAACAAAAAATTAGATTATAGGAGATGGGTAAAAATTTAACAAGGTGGGAAACATGAAAGCAGTGTACTAGGTAATTCAAAGCACCTTTTCAAAATGAGATTAGATAGTAATTTTAAAAACAAGTAGTACCCAAATATCAGCAGGGGATATATACATAGCTATAGGAAATATAATGAGAATTTGTAATTCTACATGTGAAAATTGGGTGGCTTTGTCTTGTTTTCCATTTGATGGGAATTTTCTTACCTTGTATTCCTAAGTCACTCAAGCAACCCTAATGATGTACCGCTTACAAGATGGTGTTTCCTCCTTGGCAATTGAATTTATTTTTGCCTCTTAGGTAAAAAAAATATAGCTTAGAGAAATAGTCCATGCCAGCATTAAGAAGTATATATTTGAAGTGTCAAGTGGGAATTTAAAAGAAATGAATTCTGAAAGATTGTAGAGGTTTAGAAATGAGAGGGATACACATTCTTCCAATCTCCCACTCAGCTTCATCTTAGAGAAGGAGGTTTTGAGCTCCTAGTTCTTAAAGTTCTACAAGTAAAGCAACATTTGCCTTTGTTGATGACTGTGGGTTATCCAGTGTGTGTAAGACAAGTAAGAGATAGAAATTAAATCATTTGTATTCTTCTTGTGCAATTTGAGAAATAATGTTATATCAAACATGTAGGATATATATTATGGACATATTGTGTATTTTAGTCAATTCAACAATTAATACATTTATTTGTGTATCATTTTATTACTTATTTTGTCACATATGATCCTAGGCCCACAATAAATAGTGGAAAAATATGCTGGCATTTTGAATGGCTTACATGCTCTTCAAATTGCAACTGTTATGCAGCAAAAATAGCATTTGTTTAGTAAAGCCAGAAAGAGGCAAATTAAATTCAGCTCATGGCAGAAGAAATATTCAATAAAAAAGTTATTTGTCATTTTTATGCTTTCCAATTTTCTCATAAGACATAAGTTCAAAGATTCTATATCTATTAATATTGCAATACCTAATTATCTATACTTTTTTCCAGAAAGAGAAAATATGTTTTCTTATGAAACCTACTTGTCAGCAAGTTATTGTTCACACTGAAAAAGCATCTGTTCACTTTGTGAGAAGAAAGTTACAGACAAGATGCTAATAGACATCCATGTAAATTTGTCTCTTGTATATTTCCAATGTTTTATTTTTATGCAATGCTTATGTGTGTGTGTTTTATTATAAGTATGATCTAATTCAATGGACAAACTTAGACATGAAAAGCTTTTCTCAAAATAAAAAATTTAACACAGTTTTGTTTGAAGAAGGTCCTTATATCAGATTTTCTATGCTTTGAACCAAGAATTGATGATCTACATAAGATTATATAGAGAACACAACTGCCAGAACTATTGTCTATACAAGTCTGTGGTTTTCAAGAAATTATAAGAAATGAATCCTCATCAAAATTTCTTCACTGGATTTGTTTATATTAATTTCTAAATATGCTCAATATGATATGGTAAATTACTCTAAAATATATACAATATGTATCTATATATGTCTTTAAATATACTTTTAAATATTTATGAGTACTGTTTTGAATCAAGATGATATAAAAATTTACTTATCATATTTCTATAGATATTTCTTACCATAGTTTTTTTTACCTCATTCTTCATTATCCAATAATCCTTTAGCATTGCCATGGAGTAGTCCTAGAATTTCTGTGAAAAAAGAAATGCATAACACTACATTCTGTAGTTTTAGCTTTTAAGTTGAGTATTATCTATATGCATGCATACATATATGCACGCATACATATATGCTTGAATTGATTATGTTAGTAATATATTAGTGTATGAATTTCATTCTCTTAAGTTAACCCAGGGTCATTAGAGAGTAAATGTGTTTTCTAGCCTATGTTATGGTAAATGAAGCTGTTTCATGTCTGAGAGCCAAAAACTTAGATACATTCATGATGTAATTTTTGAGTTAAATAGTAAAAATTTAGCTTATATGTATACTGAATATTACATGTGTATAATAATACTCTGTGACCTGCAAAACTCACAATCATTAATATTTTTTTAAAATAGAAACCTTGGTATGTAACCAAGGCTGTGTTAAAAGGGAAACTCATGTCCTTGTAGGTTTTTGTTGCTTAAAAAGAACAAAAGCAAAACAGTGAAATACCAAAATCTGCATTAAAAAGGAAGCACTTAGAAAACAATTTTTAAAATGTGTCAATTAATAAAATTGCAAAAAGAAAAATTGAAGACTGGTTGTACAAGAACTCTCCTTGGTGTCTGTATCAGTAATATTCTGCAGATACATAGAGCAATAGTGTAGTTATATAGACATGCCTTTCACAGTGAAGTTTTACCCAACAATGGCTGCATACATTATAGTAGTCTCATAACACTGTACCCACGTAGCTGTATTAGTTTGTGTAAGTACACTCTGTATATCTGCAGGTGAAATCATCTAATATGATCATATGTATTAGAATAATTGATTAGTGATACGGAGGCTGAGAATCCCATGACAGGTCTCCAGCTGAAGAACTTGGATTGCTGATATCATGGTTCAATCCAAGTTCAAAGGCTTGAGAACCTTCACGGCCATGGTTGTAAGTCTTGTAGATCAAAGGACATACAGCCTGGAATTCTGATATCTAAGGCCAGAGGAAGAACATAGCCCAGCTCTAGTAGAAAAAAATGGTCAATGGGACTTCCCTCTGCTGTTGTTGCTATTGCTGTGACCATAAGAGGAAAGCTCACTAGGTGTCATCGGCAACATAGAAGTTAGAGCTTCTGCCTCAATCTATGAACTTAACCCCCCAGTCTCTCCTAGAAACACATTCAACAACATATCTAAAAGTAATGCTTTAGTAGTTTTCTAATTATTCCTTAATCTTGTCAAATTAAAAGTGCCTGAATTGGTGTTTAGTGCTCAAAATAGCTTATTGCATTGAAATTTCATACAGCTGTATGAAGCAGATGCTATCTCCATTTCATATAGGGTACTAAGAATCAGGAAAAGGAAGAAAGTGACACGGTGGGGTGGACAGTGACTCGTGATTGTGGAATTCAAACGAGTTCTGCTTGAGCACATGCTCTCAGTAAATCATATTTATAATATACAAATATAAGCCAGGCATGATGGCACACACTTGTAGTCCCAGAACTCTGGAGACTGAGTCAGAAGGATTGCTGAGAGCTCCAGGCCAGCTTGAGCTACAAAATGAGTTCAAAGCTAGCTTGAACTGTGTAGTGAAACCTTGTCTGAAAAAGACAAAAAAAGAAATACAAATACAATGCAGATTCTCAAACAGATCAATGAAATACAGTAGTTCTTGGACATATTTTGGAATAAAAATGTTTCTGGTACTCTCATCTTCCAATTATATGGTCTCTCCCTGCACCTTTTCAATCAAAGAAATATTTAGGTACCTCTGAGAAATCAAAGGGAGAGAATTACAGAAAAACATATTGGGAAAGATTAACATAAAGCAATAGGTCATGGAGAAGTTTAAGTTTGCAAAAACTATATAGGTTAATTATAAGTGAATATACCTTAGAGAGTAGAAGTATTAGGTGATTATGTTAGAATAAGAAGAAATTTCCTCTCTGCTACACGCAGCTGTGGGACTGGAGCTTCAGCCAACATTTACAATGGAGTAAATTGCTTGGGGAGAGATCCAGAAAATACTACTGCCTACCAAACCAACTACAAGTAGAATCATGTGCTTCCCAACAGTGCCTGTATTATCCCTGCCATAGGTCTGAACCTTACTGAGAAGCCAAGAAAACAACATTGTATGAGAATACAATAAACAAGAAATACAGCATCTGAATTATGAGTGAATGGTATTGTGCTGATGTTGTTTAAAATGTATGCAATTGTATAACTTCATTTTATAACTGTGTAGTACTCTATTGTTAAAAAACAAGAAACCAGGAAGTGAATAGTGGAGGGGGAGGAAGTAAAATGAGATGAAAAACTCAATCAAAAGAAACAAGAAAATTGTGTGAATACCTTGCCTTCCCCACACACATGGGCACAAAGCAATCCCTTGCACACACACACAGACACAGACACACACATACACAGACACACACACACACACACACACGGACACAGAGCAAAACCAAGAGGCCAATTAAAATAGGATGTCAGGTGCTTTATCAATCTCCTTAGTATCAATGACATGAAATTTAAATTCATATAAAATATCAGTATGCATCTAGTTTATTACCAGAAAATGAATACTGGTAATTCAATAATAACTACATTAGGCAGATGTGATGAGGATGAAGTTGGATTATTTTTTAAAAGACGTTTTTTTAAAAAAATAAAGTTTCACTCAAATATAAAAAAACAAATTCAAAGTAACACACAAAGGTCTGTGCATCAAATATCACAGCATGTGGATCCATAACAACTACAAGGGAAAATTTGAGAGAGAAACAAATGCTAGAAAAGATATCAACTAGCATTCTATGATAAGGAAAGTGAGACAAAGTTATAAAGAATTCACAGCAAATCAGACTTAGTGTGCAGGAGCCCCTCAACCCCTTATCTATAGGAACATATCCCAAGTGCCCCAGTTACCGCTTAAAACTGTGAAAAATACAAAACTCTACATATGCACTGTGATTTTACCTATAGTACATACACATGGAAACTTTAATTTATAAATGAGGCACTGTGAGATATTTGTGTAAATTATTAATAAAAAATAGAACAGCTATAACTAGGCCATGTAATAAAAATTATGTGAATGTGGTTTCTCTCTCTCAAAGGATCATCTTCCAAACTCACACTGCTTCCTATGATACTATGAGGAGACAGAATGCTGTGGTTGATGGTAAGTAACTCAGAAAACAAAGAAACCACAGAAAACAAAGCTTCAGATAAAAGGGGACTAGCGTGTTTTATTGTGTGTCTTGTAAATACAATATATGCACACTCTTCACATATAAATGAAAAAGATCTCTATGATTTTCTATCATTAGACAGAGCAACCAGGGTTGAATAATATTATGTTGGAAGAATCTAGTGCAACAGACGTTTTCTTATAATGTTGATGGGATTACAAAGTGCTGCAAACACATCATGGGCAGAATTCTTTTCAGCAAAACAAATACACTTTTTGAGCAAAAATCCATTGAGGACTGTATAGCTCAAGCACATTTACAAGTTTTGAAGTGATGCGTGAACACATCAACAAAAGCAAATGAAATAATCTGAGTTTGGAGATACCGTGCTTATAGCCCTGGAACAGCCAGGAAAAAGAAGACAAAATGAAAGAATATGAGCTAAAAATATTGCCATAGAAAAAGCAGGATTATGACTATTGTATATACAATGATATACTTCCTTTTACATAAAAGTCAGAATCACATCTGTGGATCTGTCACCCTTCTATCAATATGTCTGTTCATCTCTTCATTTTGAGGGCTCATAAAATATCTCTGAAAAAATAAATAGGACCATATTATGGTGTCAGAAAACTAAGTGGGTTGGAACAGAGCAGGGAAGAAGAGATAAAACCTTGCTTGACTTTTGAATTTTAATGTATTTCCTTATTAAAATCAGAAAAAGAAACCACAAAAATCTAGGCAATTTTTGTCTTTTTCTCTGGATTTGTTGCTAAATATAACACAGTTTATTCCTATAGAATGACGTTAAAGGCTACTGTTTGATGATGTGACGCTTCCAACTTTGACCAGAATATGCTTGAAAGAGTTCAGATGTTTAATTTGGCACATGAAATCCAGAACAGACAAAAACAGCCACTGCAGATGTTAGATCACAGACTATTCCATCCAGAATCACTCTGAGACTTGGGAGACTCAGGGTGAGTCTGTTCACGTTATCTCCAGATAGCAGCTGACTCACCAGGCGGTGAATGCACCCAAGCAGACGGAGCAGTACCTCTGTGAGTTCTCACAGTCAGAACTCCCGAGAGAAGAGGAAGAGGAAAGAAAAGCTGAATTGGAAGCTAAGGAATCTATTCATCAGTAACTGAAGCAGAAGAAATTAGAGTGACAGTTGTAGAAACAATCTGGAACACCTGATCAACTAACAGAGGAGAATTTTCAGTTACAGAAGCCAAAATTGTAAGGAATCCTTTATGGAAGTTTGACAATTCATTCACTCACTCTTTTGAACAAAATTTTGAGAGGTGAATAATTTACTTCAGCTGTTTAAAGTATTTTGTTCAAATGATTGTGTGTGTATATATATATATATATATATAATATAAACATTTTATGCCATTTGAGAGTTGAGCCTCAAAACAGATTCCCTTCATTTGGACTAAAACTACCCTACAAAATATTATTTAATACTGAACTGTAAGAGAATCACTAACTCTTCTTTACATCACATGACTTTTCTCTAAATATAAATTGCTTTTTACCTTTGTCTTTTATTCTTGATACAAATATATTATTTTATGACAAAAAATTATTTGGGGAAATTTATTTAAAGGCTCTAGTTTCTACTTTATATGCTACATGAATTAATATGCAGTGTACCAATACAGGATGTGATATGTTAGGGAAATCATATTTATTACTCACCTGGTAAATATTTTACAAACATGTGCATGTGGGAGCACAGTATTTTGTATACTAAGAAATGTGTTAATTATCAAAATTCAGGCAGCTGTGAAAAAAATTTTCTCTGATTTCTCTGATGAGCAATTCTTCACCTCATTTACTTATATTGTAAAGATGGAGAGAAATAAAAAGTTTCCTATCAAATGGATCTGCATGACTCAATCAAAAAAACAAAAATACTCCATAAATGCATTGTTTCAAGAGCATCCTTGAAAGAATATGTGTGGAAAAATCCACAAGATTGTGTTCTCTGATTTATTTTATGAATTGGGTTCTAGAGAAAGTCTCATGTGCAGCTGAGAAAAATGTGTATTATGATGTTCAGGGGTGGAACACTCTGTGTATATCTGCTAAGTCCATTTGTTCGCAGATTTGGTTCAGATCTGTTATTTCCTTGCTGATTTTTTGTCCAGTTGACCTATATCTTTGTGTCAATGGGGTACTGAGGTACCCTATTACAATAACATTATTAATTATTTCAGTTTTCATGTTTGTTATGATTTGTCTTATATAGTTTGGTGCTCTGATATTTGATGCATACATGTTTGTGATTGTTAGCTCTTCCTCTTGCACTTTTCCCCTAACAAGTATGTAGTGACCTTCTTTATCTCTTTTGATTGCTGTTGGTTTGAAATTTGCATTCTCTGCAAACAGAATAACTGCACCTTCTATTTTCTGGGTTCCTGTTGCATGGAGAATTGTTTTCCATCCTTTGACTTTCAATTTATGGATTTCCTTTTGAGTAAAATGTGTTTCCTATATACAGCATATGGTCAGATTTTGTTTCTAAATCCACACTGCCAGTTGCTTTTGATTGGTGAATTGCGGCCATTTGCATTTATGATTATAACTGATATGTGTTGGCTTATCTTTGTCATATCATTTACTTGTTGTTGGTTTCCTACTTTTTCTACCTGTTTAATTGCTTGCTCTGCTTGAGGGTTCTTTTCTATTGTTATTCTTGAAATTGTGGTCATTTATTTCTCTGTCTAGAACATCTTTTAGTACTCTTTGTAAGGTTGCTTTGGCACTCCTGAAGTTCTTCAGTTGTTCTTTGTGGTGGAAATATTTTATTTCACTGTTGAATTTGAAGGACAGTTTGGTAGGATGCATCAGTCTTGGTTGGAAGCTGTTTTGTCTCAGGACCTGTAGTACTTTGCTCCAAGCTCTTCTTGATTGGATGGTTTGTGTTGAGAAGTCTGCCATGATTCTGATGGGCTTTCCTTTATAGATGATCTGTTTCTTTTCTCTAGCAGCTTTTAATATTCTGTTCTTTTGCTGGAGATCTGGGATCTTGATTATTATATATCTGGTTGTAGTTTTGTTTTGGTTATGACTAGTTGGCATTCTGTATGCCTCATTTACCTGTAAATCAGATTCTGTTTCCATGTTTGGGAAATTTTCTGCTATTATTTCTGCAAAGATTCTTTTCATGTCATTTGTGTTCCCTTCTGCTGTTTCGTTGATTCTTATTAGTCTTATATTTTTCCTCTTTGCTTCATCCTGCAGCTGCTGAATTCATTTTTCCTGGTTCCTTGTTGATTTTAGGAGATCTTTTCTTTCAGGATCAATAGCTGCCATGCTCTCTTTAAGATCTGAAATTCTATCTTCAGCTTCATTCAAGCGGTTTTGCCAGCTTTCAATGGAAGTTTTGACTTCCTGGATATCTCTTTGAATCTGTTTCTTGTGTTCTAGTTAATGCTTATATTTTTCATTTAACGTTTCCATCTGTTGCCTATGTTCACCTATTTTTTTATATATTTCTTCATTAGATGTGCTAAGCAATTCTTTCATTATTATTGTCATTTCATTTTTTGCCTGAGTGATTATTTTTGATCTGATCTCTTCTATGGCTTGATGCAGTTGTTTCTTTACTTCCATTGTGATTATTTCAGCCATTTCAGGAGTGTGTTTACCAAAATCTCCTATGTCGATGTCTGCTGGACTTGTTCTGAGTGGGGTGGAGCTCTGAGATTGCATTTTAGTCCTTTGTCTTATTATTGATGCTAGAGGCAGGAGACTCAGTCTCCCTCTTCCCTGGCAGCTCAGCCAAGGTTGCTAGTGTCCCTAGTTTTCCTGGTGTCAGGCTTTCTCTTCAGTGACCACTGCAATGAGCTGCTTAGTCTGGTGTCTTCTGGCAGATGGTGAACTGTGCCTAGTTCTCCCAGGTCTCAGATGCACACTGTGATGTTAGCAGATGGCAGACCATCTGATCCAGTTTCCCCTTGCAGCTCAGGGCATGTGTATGACCCAGAAGTGGGCTGCACTGGTGGTACAATCACAGATCAGTGGTCCTGTGTCCCCAGGCAGTTCAGGGCACAGGCAGAGCCCGACACGAATTGCAGGGTCAACAGTTTGTGGCCCATCTGTTTCCGTGTCTCCAGGCAGCTCAGGACAAGAACAGGAGCCAGACATGGGCTGCACTGGTGGTGATCACGCACCACCTGTGTCTGTTACCTCCAGGAGGTAAAGCCCAGACGCAAACCGCAGTGCCAGCAGTTTGGTGCCTGCTCTAGTACCTCAGACTGTGCAGGGCATGCACAGGGAGGGCACTGATGTGAACCCCGATGTTAGCAGTTCGTGGGCCTTCTGGGTCAGGATCTCCTGTCTGCACTGGGTGCAAGGACAGTGGAGACTCAGACTGCAATGGTGGGGGGGTGTGGGTTGCCTGTTCTGCCCCCAGGAAGTAGATGGGAAATACCTGGTTCTCTGGGCATTCAGCTACAAACTGTGATGTCAGTGGGTCACACACCACCGGATTCTCCATCTCCAGGCAGCTCAGGGTGCACACAGGAGCCAGACGTGGGCTGCACTGGTGGTGATCATGGACCACCTGTGTCTGTGATCTCCGGGAAGTCAGGGTGCATGTAAAGCCCAGATAGGAACCAAGGTGCCAGCAGTTCCTGGACTGCCTGCTCTAGTACCTCAGGTAGCACAGGGTATGTGCAGGGAGGGCCTAGATGTGAACTCCCGTGTTAGAAGTTCATAGACCTTCTGGGTCAGGATCTCCTGTCTGCACCAGGCACTTGGAAGGTGGAGACTCAGAGTTTCTTAGCACAGATTACATGCCAGTCTTCTTTAAAAATTCTATTTTTTGATTTTAACACAGACACTTCATTGGCATTTAAACTTGAACATAATAAACGCATTTTAAGTGCCATATTTTCATGGAATTATTAGAGTAGATTCAAAGATTTAAGGATAACCAATGAATTCCTGTTTTATTCAAGTTTTTTCTTGTGTTGGTCTTCTATATGAGGACATCAGTGCTACAAAAGGAATTCTATTGTGAAGAAAGATCAATAAATTTTCAGTCCAGATAATTTTGCCAACTGTTTGACTTAGACCAAGTCCAACTATGCAGTCTCTCCATAATCAATTATTTAATGGCTAATAACAATACTATATATCTATACATGCCACATATATTTATATATACTGAAACAACTATGAATACTCAAGTCAGTATTAAGAATTTAAGCAAGTAAAATTCAAAGGTATGAAAATTTTTGAAAAATGGAGGTCAATGGAGAAAATTGACATTTAGTGTATGTCATTTATATGTCAAGCATATTATTATAATGATCACAATTTTTATTCAAGTTAACATTTTGAATGAACTAATGTTACATGTTAACATTTTACATGAATTTTTAGAGGTAATATTGGTTACAATTTCTTTTTCATAAAGTTTTCTTTGGACAATTTGGGGAGTTTATTTTGTCAAGAATGCTTACAAATATCAATTACTTTTAGCAAATAAAATTGTTCTAATGCACCAAAGTGGAGAATAATATGACTAAAATTTAAGAGTTAATTGAATTATCACTCCAGAATACATCATGAAATTTTGAAAGGGCAAAATGGAAATTGTAAATATTGTAGTTGTTTTATAAATAGTTGCAATCACAGACTGGACTGTAATGTTCAGTTCTGATCATAGGAAGTACTATACAAAGTAATTAATTTTGTTTAAAATATTGTTAAAAGAGTTCATATTAAGAAGAAACCATGGATAAATTTCAGTGTTGTCGAGGGAATTCCAAACGGTGGCAGTTTTATTATATGAGTAAATTTACCAGTATTAAGCTAGTAGGCTTCCAATTACATACACAGGTTTTTAGCTTGGGAGGTTGGAATTTCCTTTAGTGTGTGTGTACCAAAAATCAAACTCAGGACCTCGCACTTCCAGGCAAGCACTGTGCCAATGAGTTAAATCCCCAGCCCTAGGGAGGTTGGAATTTCTAATTGCTTCATAAAAAATGCTTATGAGAATATCATAAAGTAAAGTATGTACCACTTTGTTCTCCATGATTTAGATTCAATTTTGTGAAATATTGTGTATATAATTTAATCAATTACTTTGTGTCATAATATAAAAAATAATGAGTAATATAATATGTACTTTTCAAATACTTCAAATTATTTTAACGATGAAAATATATATATAAATAAAACATTGGTATATGATGTATGGATATACAAACATTGTTATTCATGCATTTATAAGTGCCTAAACCTTAATGTCCAAGATCAAATATTAACAAATATTTTGTCTAATCTACCTTACATAGCATGATAACAAATATAGACTTCTACATTTAGAAAGTTTCTATTTTTAAAAAGTGAGTAGAAAATTATCTTGATGTAAAATTGAGCTGAAAATCATCTTTCAAATTGAGCTCTCAGAAATCATACTTTTGATGATATAATTAATGATCTTCACATGTGCAATGAAATCACAACACAATTTACATTTCTGAATCTTAAGTGCAGATTCATCATCACAAAATTTACACTATACCACATATTGAATTATTTTCAAAATTGACTAGAGTATAATACGACTTTTTTTTCCAACTAGTAAACTTATTCTGGAGCAGTGTGATGGTTATTATTATTTGCTTATTTCTCCCTCAAATTTTGCAACTTTTCCCAAATTGTCTTTATATTTCATAAGGTGTTTCTTGCTTTTTGTGTGTGTGAGATACATTTTGTGGGAGCTGGTAGAATGCCTAGTATGCTATAAGAGCAATGTCATCAGATATTTTTTCTGAAAAATCTAGTGAAAGAGAAAGAGTGGGGCTTTCTAATTTACTTAATTATAATAATGAAATGAATCATAATGAAATCTTCACTTCTAATTCAACTGCAGTTTTGATTTTTTAAAACTATAATACGAGCTGGGCATGGTGGCACATGCCTATAATCCCAGAAACTGGGAAACTAAAGCAAGGGATTGCTGCACATTTGAAGTCAAACTGAGCTATACAGCAAATTCAAGGCAGCCTGAATTATATAGTAAGAACCTATCTTAAGACAAAAAAAATATAATTAATTACCTTAATGTTCATTTTAGAAGTACAATGTTATACAGTTTAGAGATAATCCTTACATTTAAGGCTTTTTTCTATTCAGTTTTTAACTTACATTATTTAAAATCTCTGTAAGAGAAGCTGAGCACTACATTTTAGATTGAAAGTGTTTATAAAAATCTTTTAAATGAGATATAGGAAATTCAAATGCCAAAATGAAAAAAGTTGAAAAATAGTTTAATACCTGGTGATTTTAACCCCTTCTGGAAAGGCTGTATTTTAAACATCATTTTTAAGGCACTGAGTAAATTCTGTGAAGCTATTAACTGGTAGTTATCTCTTGATTCATATTTGTAGATGTTTCAGCTGACTCTAAGGTAGAGCATGATGGCAGAAGGGCATCACAGAGAAAAACTGTCCATGGCATGGCCAGCAGAAGGCAGCAAGTGGGAAGCAGCAAGCAGCAGCAGCAAGCTTCCCTTTCCCATTTATTCCATTCATGTTACAAGTTTTAAGATGGTGCCAACCACACCCTGACTGGAACTCCCCATTATCCACACCCAGAGCTATGTTAAACCAATCAGTGGACTAACTTAGTTATCACACACCCTTAATCTATATTCACACACCGTAATCCATATTCACATACCCTAAACCCAACCACTTCAGACAAAACCTACTTTTGAGCTCAAAATTCTTTGGGGAAACATCTAGAAACAAGCCATAGCACATCTTCTTTAGTTATTATCAACATATTGACCTCATGTATTTAGGAAAGTCATGTTTTTATATATGAAATTTTGACTAAGAATCATACCTAAAAAATTTGCATTGGTATATATAGAGTATGGTGGCAATTTAATTAATTATAGAGCCTGATTACTAATATTAGCTATTTTAAGTGAGCACCTACAGATTTATCAGGTATATTTACCAAGTTTTATCAACATTGTTGCCTTCTGGACAATACCATGAGAATTTTCCAAAATGAATTGTGAGGTGTTGTTAAGGAGGATACTTTCTTCTGAACTTCAGCATAATCAACACTGAATAACCATCTGAATTCACCACTATAGTCGCTTCACCATTCTTACCTAAATATCAGAATGAATTATAATATTATAAAATTATACTCTTTTGAACAAAATTATAGTCATGAATCTATACCCATGGAAATATACTGACTTATTGAAAATGGAGAGAGAGGAGAGATCTTCCTCAAAATAGAATGGTATGTAATAAATGTAGAAGAAAGATTGAAATAGGAAATCCCCATTTAGCACTCATCACAGTAATAATTAATTCAAACATCAATGGGGAATAAAACTTGTGTGTAAAAGTTGGATGAGCACCGGGATATTTGCTTTCTCAAAATACTTTCCTATGGAATTCTTATCAATTATAACAAAGGAAAGAATAATATTAAGGTAGAGAGCTACTACATACAGTTAACAGAATGATTAAAGTTAACATTCCCAATAATGTGATAGATTGACAATGAGAAGAAATGCAGTATCACTTGTCTGATATTCCTGCCAGAAATACACATTATGAATCTCATTATTAAAAACTTCACATAAATTCAAATTGAGGACTGGCCTATGTTTTTGAAAAGCTGTAAGGTCATGATAATCAAAGAAGCACTGAGGAACTGTTTCATAATGAAGTAGACTAAAGAGATATGTTGATTAATGCAAAGGAATCAGATTTTCTTAAAAAGATATTATTGAGACAATTGGTGAATTTGAATGTCATGTCTTAGCAAAGAGTTTTGTGGGATTACTTTCCACTTTTCTAGCAATTTTTCATTAAATTGTAAATTACTTCAAGACAGAAAATTGGTAATGATACTGCTACGAAATGAAAAGTGACTCTTAGCCTATTTGAGAACATATTAAAATGAAATTATGATAAAGATTAGGGACTGAGATTATTTAGTATTCAATCTTTTGTTAAGCATACTTCTATTCTAACATAAACTATGTGTTTTAATTTCTTGACTAGTTTAACAGACATGCTAACTGGGGAAAATTAGAATTTTTCTGTGAATAATTGCAAACCTGACAATCCAAAGAAAATGCATTAAATTTATTTCTGCCAAAGAATTTTAATGAACTATTCATCTGCACAATGATATCACAATATATGTCTGTTAAAATGATGCATACTTGATTATTTTTCATTTATTATTATTAGAGATTCAGGCATCGTCCGCCAAATAATTATCTATCATGACAATATTCTTTTTAAACAATGGAGATTTTACTATGTCACAATTAAAGCAGAATCTGACTAAGATTATGTTATTCACAGTGTACTTAAAAACATCTTTTCTCACAAAATATAAATTCTTCCTATAATATCCAATATGTAAGTTATCACCCTAAAAATAATTGTGAAATTATAAATCATATTCTATGGTGCTTAATGACTGTCTCAGATATAAAGACTTGTAACGTCTTGAAGAAGACTAAACAATAATGTAATTGTGTGTTTATTGTATGATAAGATTCACACCATGAAATTTTACTCAGATCACAATTAAAAATAGTTTATTTACAATGCCCCAGGAGAGAAGATCACCCCTAAATCACTTGAATGTTATGCTCATTTCAATTTGTTGTGGTTGGAAAGAAAAGAGGCTTGCTTTGCAATTGCAGTTTTTCAATTTCAGTAAAACAAAATGAGATTATGTTAGTTATATGAAAACACCTGAGTTCTGGTATACAAGTCTTGTTTTCAAAATGAAGTGTAGGTAGAAAGATATTTAAGAAATATCATTATCTTGTGCACTCTACTAAAGATTTTGATGAAAGGGATATGTAGCAATTCATTTTTAGCAATTTGAATTGCCTGAGTTTTGTGAAATGCTAAGATTAGCATCTGGCAGAGGAATCCCATAATCACAAATTCTAGTTATCCCTTATATTACTTTTTATAAATATATTGCAAATAAATATGAGGTATTTGTTTAGAGAATATTCCAGCTACTCGTATTGAAGAAATTATATTTTTCTAGAAATCCAAATAGACTTTTGTAATGGACTTCCATGATGGAGGCAGTTTGATACCTTGATTGCACTGTTTCATTTTTCCCCTGGGCACAGAAAAATATCATTTCCACAGGCCTTTATTAGCTAGATTTTGTCAGGTAACTAATTCTGGGCAAGCATTATGGTTCCTGTCTGGATGTCCCACCAAAAACTCATGCAGTCAGCAGGGTGGGCTTTTTGGAGAGGCTGAATTTTTGTGACTGGTTCATTGCCCAGTGCTGGAATTGGAAGTGTCAGTGCTACACCCACCTTAGGGCAGGTAGCCTGCATACAATATAAGGAGGGAGAGAGGCTTGCTCCTCCCCTCCTTTTTTGTTGCTTTTGCTGTTTTCCACCACCATGAACCTTTTGCCACACCACCCTGCCTTGGAGCCAGTTGAGTATGGACTGAAACCTCACAAATTGTGAGCTAAATAAACCTTTCCTTCCCTAATTTTGAATATTGGGTATTTTGTCTCAGCAATGAGAGAAAAGTACCTAAGGGCAAGGAAATACTCTATGGATAAAAGTGATGCAGTGCTCTACCAGTTCTAAATCTAAAATGTCATACACATTCTTCCATTTTGTCCCTTCCATTTTTAGTGGCCAGAAATAGTAGTGGATGATGGTAAAAGCCAAAATAACCCCAAAGTAAATAAAGGGAAGATATTACCTTTAAAATTCACCTTTGACGGAGAATAACTCAGGAGGATTCTCACATTATATGAATGCAAAAATAACTTTAATGATATTACTCTTATTAGAATTACGGTTGCTTGTTATTGTTGCTAATTTATTTGATGAATATATCCTTTGACTAGAAGCATGAGGTTATCTGGAAATAAATGATACATAAGTACAGATGTGAATGTAAAAATGTGATAAATTGTATAAATTTCCTATTAATTTTCCAATAGAGTAACTTCACTTCCAATGTCATCTTTGCAGTCCATTTTCAAACAGTATGCATTATAAGTAAGAAATCTTATGGTGATTTACTATTAAAATAATGTAAATCAGTACAGATTTAGGTAAGCAATCTCATCATCTGTATTTATAGGTACCCTACAAAGGTACCCTATATGTATATATCCACATGTAAATTTATGTGTGTGTGTATATATATATATATATATATATATATATATGTATAAAATTCATCCAGGGTATTTGTACCTGTACATCATACATCTTGATTCCTCTTTTTTCCCATTGCCCTACCTACCTTCAACCCTTCTTCCTTTTCTTATTTACAAAAGCTTTGTTTCCATTTTTTCCCTTTTCTCATTTTTTTTCCTTTTCCCTTCCTTCCTGTCCCTTCCCCCTCCCTATATCTCCTTCCTATTTGAACATTCTCTTCCTATTTCACAATATCTAGTATACATTTTGGTTCTTATTTGCCCTTCGAGTTTCTCATACCAGAGAAACAATGCATATAGGCAAAGACTTTATGAACAAAACTCGACTGCATGGGAAATATTACAAAGAATCAATGAAGGGGATCTCATCTCATTAAAAAGCTTTTGGACAGCTGAAGAAATCACCAACAAAGAGACAACTCACAGAGTGGGAAAATTTTTTCTCACCTGTTCCTCAGACAAAGGACTAATAACTAGAATACATGAAGAACACAAAAAGTAAAACACTCCAAATGGAAAGACACAGTCCAAATACAGGTGTCTGAAATGAGTATACACTTCACAGAAGAAGAAGTGCAAATAGCAAATAAAAATATGAAAAAATATTCAACATCACCAGTCAGTTGAACCATGTGGGAGTGTGGACTGTTGCAACCACTGTGGAAATCAGTGTGGAGGTTCTTCAAAAAACTAAAATTGAGGTTCCATTTGACACAGCTATTCCCTTTCTTGGCATATTCCCAAAAGAGGAAGAATTAAAATAATTAAAAACATAATACCACAGTGATATGTGCACACCCATGTTTATAACAGCACCGTTTGTAAAAGATAAGTCTTGGAAACAGCCCAAATGCTCATCTATCAGTGATTTGATAAAGATGATGTGGTGGTTTTTTTATACCCTGGAGAACTACCAGCAATAAAGAAGGATAAACTTGAGACATTTATAGGTGAACGGATGAACTTTTCAAATTATGAAAAATGTATTGTATGGGCCAAATATTATTTTGGTTATTAATACCCAAAGGGAGTGCATAAAACTTAGTAATTAATGGGTGAACAAATTAGTGGGTGAGAGGTGCCAACTCCCTCTCTTACTGTTCCTTCATGAATATTTAAAATTTCTTATCATACTAACAGAATATAAAGCTGACATTTACAGTATATTTGGTAATATATGGGGCAATTTACATAGATCATTTTATGTAATCCTTATAATCAACCTAGGAAATGAGAACTCTGGTGTTTACTACTTTACAGCTTAGGAAATAAAGCCCAGATGCCATTATTCCACTATTACCGCAGGATAGTAAGCACTTTGCTCGTCAAGGTATCCTCAGTCTTTTGACCAGCACCTGCTAACAATAAGTACCTGGAAAAGGTTCACTGCAGTAGATAATGAGCAAAGATTTTCCCATGTATTCTGCTCCAAATCCACCCTGTGTGCCAGAATCACTGATATCTCCACTCAGGGACTAGCACCATATGTTAGTTGTGTCCATCTCTTGGGGCTTTCAAAGTACTTATTGTATTGCACCTCCAATTAATGATAACAGATCATGTGCCATAAAACAATGGAATAAGTAATCTACTACTCCTTCTCTTTTGAGGAAAACCTGGAAACTAAATGCATTCTTATGAACTTATTATAAGTTCATTCTGAAGTAACCTCAAACTGACAAAAAACAAGCGGGTGACTTGTACTTTAAACACCTCCCAACTCAACTCCTTCATACCCTGGGAGGTATTCTAATACTAAAAGACCAATGTAAGAAAAATTCAAAGCTGACCTCAGCTGACAGTTCCAAAAATCAATGTTCACACCCACCTAATCACAAAATGCTGCTTCAGCCTGGATAGAACATGTGGTGATCGCAGTGGCACCTTCAAGATGAAAAGAAAACTGCATTGTCTAGGTTAATCAATAACTTCCTGAGGAGGAGCAAGCCGTTCAGCTGAGCTCCAAGTAAGATTCTTCTGCCCAGTAAAGCTATCAAAAGGCTGTAATGTGTGTGAATGAAGGTGAGATCTTAAATACAACATTTTAAATGCTTGGCATTTGGTGTTTACTTTGCTGAAATATAGGAAAACAAACAATGGACTGCATGTCTTTCTTTGTTCTTCTGCTTAAGGAAAAATAGAAAGTAAGACCATCTTGAGGAATTAGGAAATACCAGAAAGAGTTGGTGTTGATATTAAATCCAGTAGTTATATTAATATGACTGACATATGGGGAAATGCATTTTTCAGATCAGGAATTAAATTCTTCCGACACACTGCAAATATTTATTTACGTTTAATTTGGTTTTGAGGCTGACATTTGTTTATGTTTTAGTACTATCTAAATTTACAATATGTGAAAGGTATGTAGCTCACTTTTCATCCAGTTAATTCAACATTGAATCACTTTTACTTTTGTATTTTATTTTCTATGCATTACAAATGGATGGAGATCAACTCATGAATTTTTAAAAAATGCTAAACTGCATCAGAAGTTGATTTGTTCAGTTCAAATTGGAAGAAACTCTATTGATAGTTGAATTGTATATTACAGAAGGGTAAAAAAGAATTTAAAATTTATTTCATTTTTACAATTTGATATATATTATCTAATTTGAGACTAATGAAGGGCTCTATGAGATATGTTTTGGTTCTCATTGTTAGCTTTCTCATTTTTTAAAATATTTGAATGAGGCAGAGATATTCAAGAGTCATGAAATAAATTTTAAGAATTTTCTTTAAAATGTTGAGAATGTTGATTTAGTCATTTTGCAATTGTGTGTGTATGTTGACTGCATATGTATGTGTGTGTGTGTTTACCAGGAATTAAATCCAGACCCTGTGCATACTAGGCAAGGGCTCTACAAGTGAGCTACCAGCTCATTCTTCATTTAAGAATCTCCTAATATTGGCATCTCAGTGGAACCTTGGACTTCAGCCATTGAATTGAAACATTTTATTGTGGACATTTTTGAGGTATCACAGCTGGCCACAGAAATTTGGGTCCTAAATAGAAAAGGCAGGTAGTAAACTATTTCAGCAGTGCCTGTAATTATTAAAACACAGGGTGTAGTCAGCCAAACAAATAATAAACTGGATATATTTAATAGAAGAGTGTAACATGAGGAATTAGAGGCTTACATAATATTTGGAAGACCCAGGAATTCTAAGATCTGAAAACTACTGTGTCATAGTATCTCAACTACCTATAACACTAAAATGAATAATTTGCTCATCTGGAAACAGATGGAAAAATATCTGATGTCTGCATATTTTCATATGCTTGCTTATAGAACTTACTAAAGAACAGTGACTATCAATGCTTATCACAAATAGAGCCTAACCCCCACTCTTGTAGAAAGGGATTACTACCTTCCTCAGGAAAAGGGCACAAAGGGGTGGGAAAGATGTTAATTAAACTGCAAATATTCCCACATGACTTCAGTTGCCAGGACTAGCAACAACCACATAGTAAAAAGTATTCTTAAAAGTGACAGTGAGGATATAAAATTATAAAATATGTCAAAATATCCATGTTTTAAGTACACACATGAACTAACAAAAATCCTGTGAAATAGTGTTACTCTGTTGGATGAAATGATTTAAAACTGAGTTTAAAGGAAGTCTTTGTATATATGACTTTTTGAGGAATAATTGGTGATGAAGTTACTATTTTCTAAAATATGTGCATTCAATTAACCAATTTTCAAAATACCTGCTTATTTTTTTAGTAAGATTTACTGTTAGAGGAAATGTATTAGCAAATTGACCTGTTATAAGCTTGAGATTACTAGTAAAGAAAGAAGCCTTGCAATTGATTTAAACTTAGTGTTCTGACAGTTTTCATGCTCACTAAGACTTTAACAAAGATATCCAATAGCAGTTAATAAGACCTCATAGTAGAAAATGACTCGAGAGCTGGTGCCTTGGTTCTCTTTTCTTGTGTGTGTGTGTGGGGGGGGGTGTCTAAACTTGCAAGAAAAACCCAATCCTCTTCCAATGTACGAAAGTAACAATTAGTGGAGCAAAGGGACATCTTACAACTTCACACAATGCACACATCATTAGGTATAACCCCATGGGTAGGATAAGCAGCCACTGGCATATATCAAGGCACAATTGCAAAGTGTTTCTTTTACCCAGATGCACATGCACATGCACACACATGACAACAGGCCTTTAATGAATGAGGCATCCTGATTTATAAACGCTATTGTCCCAGAACATTTTGTATTTGGTATTTTTAATATTTAACCCAGAATCTTTAATTGGCAAGTATAAAACCTAATGTAACGCTTTATTTATTGCTCTCTTCACTGTGGTGTAGGGACTCCGAGTTCACCTAAGATTGTGAAAACAGTCTTCCTCAGACAATGTGAACTGAGCTTTCCAGTCAAAGATGTGTTTTTCTTGAGATACTGGTAAGCTTTTTTTAGACCTTAGAAATAAATCTACATTAGAAAAAAATGAAAACACTGATTCTGACAGATTGTAAACATTTTTGCCAAGAGCTATATTTTGTAACAATGCATACTCAGAATAACAATTATTATAAGAGTTAAAATAATGAGCATTCTTTGCAAGCTATGCTTTTTAACTGATGGCAATTTCAAAGTAGATTAAGAGACAAATAAGTTCTAAATACTAATTTTCTGTTTTGTTTTCCTCTGACTACTTCCGTTTGTTATTTGTTTTCATGACTAATTCCTAGTTTGTTTGTTAGTTTGTTTTTCTCTGTGAGGAAACATTACTTTTGTTTAGTTTTCTTTCCTTTGTGAAAGCAATAGGATTTATTGATGGTTGTTATAGTACTCAGGGCTCTCCAGAGGAACAGAACCATTGCAAATTTTATATATATGTACACACTTTCCACACAGAATTGTTCATAGATTTCAGTAGAAAAATTAGTACTAAAATGGCAATATAGTTTTAAAATTATAAATCAGTGTGTCTTCAAATTAACACATGAGCTATCAAATACTCCCATTAAAATAATGTCATTGTGTGCTATGAAAGAGTTTAGAATTGATTTCAGAGAAAGTCTATACATATATATGGCTTTTCGAGGTAAAACTATTGATAGTGTGAAGCTATTGCTTTTTAAAACATACATATATTATAGAATGCACATACACACATGTATATATGGACAAAGCAAAGGAGTTATTATAACAACTGGTTTACAATATTATGGAATAGTTTCAGAGTGGTATAGTTCTAGTCAGAGCATGAAGACCTGAAATCTAGAAAATCTAATGACATAGTTTTATTCTGAATATGAATTTGACAAAAGACTACTATTTGTTCTCAAAGACAGAAAGAGAGACAGTATTCTATCATAATAAGCACTTCATTCAGGCTTTCAGCAGAATGGATGAGGGTCATGTACCATAGAGAGCCCAATATGCTTCACGTCATCTACAGACCCAAAGGTTAATCTCATCGAGATAGTATATCCCACAGACACATAGAGAAATTATGTTTAACCAAATATATGAGCACTCTGTGGCCTAGTCAAGTTGATATATAAGATTAAGCATGACACTTGCCCATATAATGAGGCTTGCATTTGCCTGGAACAACACTGAATATTAAAATTCAAGTGGCCAGGGTACCCCGCCAGGCTGACAGTTGATTAAATACAATTTGTGAACTCAGGTTCCTGGTTCACTTTTTCTTGGAAAAATTGAGGAAAAGAATTACTTATGACAAGATCAAGTTTGATATTACCATTCTTTGTACAATTAACTTTGAAACTCTTACAGGATTACTAGATTAAATTCCCTCCATTCTTTTCAAATCTGGGCTATGATAACAGTAATATTTTCAATGGTAGGACCTATCTGAAGCACATATATATCTATAATGCTTAGCATTTAAGAATAAACACATTATTCTTTAAATAACTAGTAAGTGCTTATTTTGTTCCAGAAACCTTCCTAGGGTATTAACATACTGTGTTCAGAATTTTTAAAAATCACTTTGAGGATCTTGGGATCTTGTCAAAAATTTTCTCTACTGAAATGAGTTTAATTGAAGTGACAAACAGCACAATTTATCATCATATGCTGATGAGTTGTCAGTTCTGCATAACGCACCAATTCAGCCATTGTTTTGACCAGTACTATTTTATAACGTCAAGTTTTAGCATAGTTTTAATTCAAGTAGTATTCTCTTTTATACTGTGGGAGAGGTTGTAAATCACTTACTTTTTCTAGCCCTTTGAATTTGATCACTATACTTTTGTCTACCACTTAAGAGTCACTTAATTCTGAACACCAAGGGCCTTTTCTGACACCAGTATATTGCCCAAAACCTGGTTTAGGGGAGTTCAATATACATCATCTTCCCATCTTTTGATTCAGACCTATTTAACGATACATGAGATGTTTGGACCTGTGCTAAATAAACACTTCTTGACAAGGGAACAAATAAATTCTGGTGTTGGAAATCTTGGTCAGCTCCTACATGCCTTGCATTGCAGCAGGGACTAGGAGAGCCTGGTCAGCAGTTGTCTGACCTAGCCCACTCAGCTGTGACTAGACTTTCTCAGCTTCGCTACAGGAGAACAATCTTACGAAGCAAGTTTATATGTACTAAAGAAATTAAATCACCAAACGTTGTATAGGACCTAGGAATGGAGAAATGTCACTTACGTAGTAGTTTGGGCATGAAATAAAGAACAGGTCAGCACAGTCCAAAGGTGAGGACACGCTCTGTTATTATATTGAAAAAGTGATGGCAGAACTCTTGAAGTTGTCAAGACCGAAAATAACTCCCATTCCTGAAGACAGCAGCACTGGGAGGCTGAAGAACAGTTTCCTCTTTCCATAAAAAGAGTACAGTGACAATAGCTGAGCCAAAAGTAATTTCTCAGTTCTACATGTCAGCGATTGAAATGGGAAAGGACGCTTTTGTTCTGCACACAAACATTACAAGGTAATATGGAGGAAGTTGTTTAGCTTATATAATTTACATTGCAGATTAAGATAAAAGTTTCTTTGGATTTAAGTTTCGTATAGACTCAGTCTTAGGCATCAATTCATATATTTGAAATATAGTGTTATTAGCATGAATATCCCCAAATGCCAACCACGGAATTGATTTACATTTTATGTAATTCTACATAAACAGCTACAGTTGGATTTCAAAAATTATGACATTGTTGTAGCAGCAGATGGCATTTGTACTTTATTAAGCACCTCAGTTTCGACTGCTATGAATTGGCACATGGAACACAGTTGGAAATCAACAGTTATTTTAGATCTCTAAGATGTATTTGCAGGGTCTTCTCGAGTGCCCTTGATATTTATGAAGCTTTGCTTTGTTTTGTCCCTTTTGCTTTGATTTTCTGGCTGGCTTACTTACCTAGCTTTATAAAGAAGTCTTCTGTGTATTTTCTCCATATTTACATACAGCTAAACAATGGGAAAAAATAAAATATTTTATATACTCACTTGAAAATATTTTCACATATTGATAAAAGTATGGACTAGAGAATAAGATGAATTTGTGCCCCACGAATCTGAATTTATGTTTCTTTTTGTTCTTAAGAAAGTAAAAAATAAAAGAGCTCCTCGTAAAAGGAATAATAGCCTAAATTAAACAGCACTTCACATTATCAATAAAATGTTCAGATTTAAAAATGGTTAATACCAAATACATTTAGTACTACTACCTGTTGATTACCATCATTTCATTGTCCTCTATGTGTGGACTCATATGCATTCACCTTAGAGTAAAACTGGATTTTTTTCTGAAAAGGACCAGAGGATCAACTGTCAGCCATACTCATTTCACAGAGTGATTAATTTTTTCTCAGACATGATTTTTTTCTACCCTTTCTGCTGCCCCTCCCTTCTCTTGTCCCTCTCCTCCCCTCTCCCCTCCTGCTCTCTGCTTCTTCCTGCTCTTCCACTTCCCGTTTTCCAATTTTTCTTTTTCTCCTCCTTATCCCCTCTTCTTCTTCTCCTTTTCCTTTCTTCTCCTTCTCCCCACCCCCCCCCAGCTCTCTCCTGGAGATTGAAATCAAATCTATGGCATCAATGTGCTAAGCAATAACTCTGTCTCTGCATTACACCTCAACACTATGACTACTTTCTCAAAGTTCCTCTGATTCTTCTAAATTGGAGACAAGTTAAGAACCAATGGACCAGAGTAGAGTTTCCAGAATTTTAACATACATGCAAATAGCCTAAGAATATTAATAGAATGAAATATCTGATTTAGTAATTATTGACTGAGTTGTAAAAGTATGTATTTATACACCATTCCTGGGTGATGCCAATACCTACATCCATATATTCCACGTTGGGTAGACAGGTGCAAGAAGATGTGCCAGCAGTAATTGCAAGATCAGTAGAATACCTGTTATGGTTGATACATTGTGTCAACTTGGGGGGTCTACAGGTTTGACTAAGTGACTCAGCAGGAAGCCAGGGTGCTTACTTTGTGTCATCCTGAGGCTGTGCAAAAGGAGGGCGTGGAGATTATGTGAGTGCTACATGCTCCCTGGGTAGAGATAGCCTGGTTACAATGTAAGGGAAGGAAAGAGTCTTGCTCTTCTCTGCCACTCCTCCCTTTTGCTTTAGTTGCTTTGCTGTTTTCTGACATCATGAATGTTTGCCCTCTGCCATGTGCCACTCTGCCTTGGGGCCAGCCAAGGATGGACTGAAACCTCCACAAACTAAGAGCTAAATAAACCTTTTCTTCCTTAATTTTGGGTGTTGGGCATTTTGTCTCAGCAATGAGAGAAAAGTAACCAAAACAATACCATAGTATATTTCTTATCATAGCTACAAACCACAATCTTCTTTCTAACTTTTTAACACACAAAAATAAATATTATCAACTGTAGATAGATATATATTTTGATAGTTTATTTGTTTTCTAACACAGGATACTTCACCACCTTAGCTCAAAGTTAGTTATGTCATCTACTCATTTTTCAAAGATGCAATTATCAATAAATGTATTTCCTGAAAATAGTCATATGTCTGTCTATAAATTTTGAAACATAAGGTTCCAGCTATTGAATATGCTGAAAGGTGACAATGTAGTAAAAATTAATTAATGATGGCACAGTCCCTATGGCCACTGCTTAAAAGTATAAGTTCATGAGCAATTACATTAAGTTACTATATGTACATCAGGGATTATTATTAATCAGGATTTATCTATTTTTCATTTTTATTTTCTAAAGTGTACAATTTATATGCACGGTTAGCTAAATTCTGAAGCATTTCAATCACTTTATGAATGATGAATGATTGAACAAAATGTTACTTAAACCAGGAGTTTTCCTAACACTGGTAACTTCATAATTGTAATGACTCAAACACATTAAGCATTTGCTTTAGCTTGCTTTTGTGATAGTATCTATGTGGTATATTTCAGGAAATAATAAATACAATGGTTTCTGTTCAGCTTTTCCTAAAATATTTTTTACCTTATGTCATAGTTTTTCGAAATACAAGACTGAGGTTTACATTTGTTGCATTTTTGCAAGTTCTTTTTATTGCTTGGTTGTGACAAGATGTATTCAGAAAAGTAGTGAAGTTTCATGCTATCATTGCAGAATTCCTTCTTTGTCAGTGGTGTGTGGAAAGCCATCTGTTCTCTTTAGGAAGACAGTGATGACTTGTGGGGACAGTAAGGGCTTGTCAGCACCTGGAAGAGTCCTCCGCATACATCATTATCTTGTCTTTAGTAGCACAGACATGGAACCCTTTTAGGCTGCTTTTCTGGCTCAAGTTGGCATACACTGGGGGAAGAGTATCAACAGCCAAAGAGAGTTGCTTATTAAATTACTCATCTCACTTTTACAGAACAGCTGCTAAACCATACTGGCTAAAATATCTTAGTAGTTATCCACAGCATATGTTTGAATACAGATGCTCACTCTAAGTAATTCAAAAACTTTAGAGGTTGATAAATGTTCAGCTGTTTGAATACAAAGTCATGGCTAAATGGATATGTCAGGATTCTTAGCTGCTGCTACTTTTAGGAGTAAAATAAAAGTAGGCTTTCTTCTAATCCTAGCAGGTGAAAAAAATAAATTAATGAAAATACTTATCTAGTGCTTTTAATAAAACATCAGCTCTATTTTATTAGATTTTTTTAAGTAATAAAAATCTTTTGATACTTTTTAAGTCAAGATAAGTCATAGGATTATATGTTTATACAGTGAGATGTACAATGTCTTAGGATTATATGTTTATACAGTAAGATTATATGTTTATACAGTTTGCTTATATATATATATATATATATATATATATATATATACACAATATCTTGTGACATTATTTTGGGGGGCAGAGAGTTCATTTCAAAAGACTATTGATTAAAGGTTGATACATTAATTTAATAGCTGCCACAAGCATGGATTTGAGATATGACACTTTGCTTTAAGGACTTGATATCAAAGCACTAGCTAATTCTCATAGGTCAGTGTACAGCCATCAAATTACAACAAATTTTAGTCATGACTACCTTTTGTGATGTTTGTATTGGTGACCTAGAGATGAAAGACTCTATAACTCATTACAAATCAAGACTTAATCAAGTGGTTCTGTTTTGAAGTAAGGAAATTCTATTTTTTTTTTCTAAATAAAGGTCAATTCCTCATACTTCTTGAGCTTATTTCAGCTATAAAATCAAAAGTTAATAAAACTAGGTGGTTTTTTTTTGAGCTCTTTTTGCCAACATAAGGATTGGCTCAGGTACTCTATATATTTTTTTTTTTTTTAAATTAAGAAGACATTGAAGCTGTTCTGGTATATTATATTTTAGTTTGGATTCTATTTCCTTATAGGTCTTTATTAAATGCATTTGATAAAAGTTTCTTATTACTAGTGATGCTTACAAAAGTATTCAAGACTGTAGAAATTCCCTAGACAGATATAAACCCAAATAATCTTTAATATATTCTTTGATTAGCTAGATCCTTAGTCATCATTATCCTATACACAGTGCTATATTTTCTGCTCAATCCACAATATCAGTACTGATTTGAAAAATTCTCCATCTGATTTTCTTACATATTCATATTCAAGGCACCTTCAATTTAAAGAAAGTTGAAAATAATCCAGGATTGCATTACTCTTTTGCATTATTCTGCAGATGTAATTCCAATGTTGTGATTAATCCTAATGTGCAGAAAAGATTCATCACATATGTAGGTTACTGACGAATGTGAAAATGTGATATTAGCAACCTAATATTAGGACCTGATATTAGCAAGAAAGATAAAAGTAGAAAAGTAGCATCATCATTGTCCATTCTTCTCTTAAAATATTGACAGTGCTGTCACTTTAAAGAAATAGCTAAGTAAATTAAATTGTTGCAAATAGGCAACATACAGAATGATCACAAAGCCTTGTAAAATTTTTCTTTAAAAATTAGTATTTATAATTTGAAAGTGTCTCCTAGAAGTATGAATTTTCCAAATACTCTCTTCACTTTCCACAGTTTTTCAGGCTTTTATGAGGAGAGAAAGTATTAATGAATAAATCATGGTTGAATTTAAAATATCTACAAATGGAATGAACTTTTTCTACTCTGTATCTGCATTTAAATAGGTTGTCAAAGATTCATTATTGGAGTTTTCTCTTCCTTTCTTTTGTTCTTTTCTACATCAGAGAAAAGTCTTCATTGGCTTTTGATAAGGTTAGTTCAGCCCAGTCTCTGAATCACTTTTGTTGTAGCTGTTCTGTCAAAACCTAAGGGATCTTTAAAATCTCATGAGTACAATTTATGTTTTATATTATTATTTATTCCTCCTTTAAATTATAGTCACCTGTTTTATTGTGACATTGTTAAGAGATGGCAAACTTAAAAATTCTTTCACATTTTCCACAATTCATCATTATGCACAATCAAAACTCCTGACTGTCTGAATTGTATTCACTACCTTTTATAATTTCATATGATTACAAAATTTACCTTTCTAAAATTTACCATGTAGTATATTTAAAAGTATATTATAGTTTAAGTTAGTGTTTTCTGTTGTCAGAGTTTTTTCCCTTTATGTGTTAAATTATTTTATATTTTTGAAATAGTAGCATCATAAATAAATATTTAAGAGTATAAGTCTTCATGTGCCTTTTCCAGGGTAAATCTATAGATATTGGGTTAATTATATCCCTTAGTTATTGTGGGCTGAGCAGGTCCACAATCTCCTGAAAGAGTGTACAGTGAAGGCTAAATATAAAGAGGCAAATGGAATGATTTCAGGGCTCCAGGAGGATCAAAACCTTCTCACAAAATTCGATATTCTCTCGGGGCTAAGACTAAGGCCTTCTCTGGCCAGCCCGTATTCATTTTATTACCAGAAGAAAGAAGGGGAGTACTCAAGAAGGGTGAGATTTCTCAAAGACTTCTCCAAGAAAGGTACTAAATTAATCCTTAATAGGGGTTAAATTAATCCACCCAGGAGTGAGATGCCTGAGGCTATAGTCTTTATCTAGTTGAGACTGGATCCAGGTGTCCTTGGCTGTGATCTTGTCTTATCCTCTGAGCTTGTCTTATCCCAGCGTCATCTACCATTACAGGTCTTAGTAGGGATTAATGACACATAGAGGTTCATTTACTATGAGTCCCCAGCTCACCTCCTGACAAGCAGCCCAGGCCTTGGGCAGACTCACAAGTAAACATAAAAAGCCAGTTGGCTAATTTAAATCCTGCTTGGAACTGCTTCAGAGTGGTCTCCATTATATAGAATTTCTTCTAAATTATCATACTCTTGCATAGCTTCATAAAATCTTTTATGGCAAAGCCTCTCAGTTTATCATAGACAAATCAAATATCATTTCTCAAAATCTTACATGAAGTGACTTTTCTGAATGATTATATTCCTTAATCTACCTTCTTGATTCCCTCTACTCTTTAGGTTTCGATGAAGTAGTTAATATTTAATTTAAACAAGGGTTTTTCACTGAAACAAGTACAGAGGCAATCATTTCCTTTCACCTTTAACTCCAGCATTGCTCTCCATTTTAAAAGAATGCAAACCTTATGATTCTGACTATAATAAAGTCAAATTTGTTCATGGTAGAAATTCTTTCCTATTAATTCACTGCTTCATTTTCAGTATCTCTTGCATAGTCTTTATGAATAAACACTCAGTCATCCTGCTTTTTTCCTTTCTTATGTCACTAGATTGACGTGTAACTTACCCTCATGTAAGCTATTTTTTTTTTAAATGAATGACATGGACATGAATGTGCATAAATCAAAGACACAAAGCTTGACAAATTTTTTTAAAAATGAGTACTCATTTGCGAGGAAGAATAGAAATTTAAACCAAGATCATCATCTTTTGCTGGCTTTTACAATCTACTTCCCTTGAAAGTGAAAAGGACTTGTGAATTTTACTACTGTGATTAGATTTCTTGAACTGGCAAAGTTGATCTTATTTAGGTCAAAAGTTAGTTGACTATGAGTCAAAAGGGATATTCCCCTGGATTGGATCACCTAATCAGATGAACTTCTGCAGAGTCCAGGCCTTCTCTATGGGGAACTACTTGAAGTCAGATTTTTCTACTGCCTTCAAGGATTACACGACCATCCTTTCCAGGAGGTAGAGGCTGCAGACAGTGCAGCAGTGGATATCAGCCCTCTGATTACCCTGGCCCTTTCATGTGAGAATCTGAATGTTGTCAACAGCCATGTGACCTGGGAAGAGGACCCTGAGCTTCAGAAGGAACCCAGCCTGGCAAACACCTTGATTAGTGCAAGACCTGGAAACAGACTCCTACTAGTGACCCAGCTAAGCCATGTCTGGGCCCCTGAAACATAGAAACTGGGCACTAACAAATGTTTGGTGTTGTTTTTCTTTGTTTGTCTTTGTGGCACTGCAGGTAGAACCCAAGGCCTTACGTATGCTCGATAATTCCTCTAACACACGACTAGCTCGTCAACTCTTTCGTTTCATGACAGGGTCTAAGTTTTCGAAGCTGGCCTTAACTTGGGAATTCTCCTGCCTTGGCTTCCAAGTAGAGGGAATTACAGGTGTGAATCACTGTGCCTGTTTGTTTTAATACACTCAATTTATAAGGATTTGTTCACAGGAATAAAAGACTAATATAAAAGACAAACAGTAGCAAGCACATGGCCCAAATAACATCACAGTTTCAGCATTACAGAAGCACTAGCTGTTCCTCCTGCAGCTGCCATACACTAGATTAATTAATGACCTTATTAACATTGGAGGGATTCTGTTGGTCTTAAATTTTCTAGGATTGGAATCATACCCTACACAAATTTTACAGTCTTAGTGACTTCCATTCAATATTATATTTGCTAAATGTATTCATTTTCAGCATAGCATTCGTACATTCACTCCCATTGTTAAGCAGTATTACACTTTCTGCATTCAGAAAGAGGTATTGTTTGGCAGACAAATGAAATTTTAGATTTTCTAATAGAACATTACTTTTTTTAACTGTTCTTTGAGAACCTATGTATGCATTTTTGTTATATATCAAAGTGTGAAATATCACAGTTTTAAGGTTTGTTCATTTTCAGATTAACAAGGTGATGATCAACCTTTTAAAGCCTTTTTTCTTCTTTAACTGTACTGTTTACATATGTGCTGTTTATGTATATAGCATATGGACCTCAATGTATCTCTATACTGCAACTATCTGGCAGCAATAAATATCATTTTTATTCATTTAAAATTGACTGTTGATGGGTAGTATTTTAAATTTTATTAATTTTAGTTTAAAATTTTATTAATTAATAAATAAATTTTATTAAAATTTATTTTATTACTATCTGTCTCATTGAAGTGGCTATTTCTAGCCAGGGCATGATGGTGCCTGCCTGTAATCCCAGCACACAGGAGGCTGAGGCAGGAGGAATGGTGCAAATTCAAGACCATCCTGGGCTACAAAGTGAGCTCAAGACCAGCCTAAACTCCATAGCAAGACTCTGTCTCAAAAAGATAAAAAAATAAAATGGCTATTTCTGTGGGGGAATATTCTGCTCTGTATTTCAGTCAAATTTTCTGCATTTATATCTACTATGCTCTCTTAATAATTATGGTTTTATAGATAGTAATTTCTTTTTTATTTATTCTTCAAGAATAGTCTTTCCATCCTTGTGTCTTTTGAATTCTTATAAATTTAGATTGAACTTTTATACATACATTCATACCCACTACATGCATATTAACTGTTCAAAACTTGCCTAAATATAAATTGCATTACCATTGAATCTGCTTATCAACATGTGCAAAAATGACATGTTTATATTATTGAACTTTCCCATCCCTCTTGTGTGTTGTACTCTAATTTATTTCATTCAATTGTATTTTGAATTTATAGTTGCATAAGTCCTACACATCTTTGACCACGCTTCGACATTTTATGTTGTGTTAAGTGGAGTGGAAAGCCATACTTTTAAACTATACAAGTAGTGTTTTTGCTGAGAAGTAGAACTAAATTAATTTGTTTAATTTGTGTCATTTTTCTGGTGTCTGGCATCCTAGGTAAACTCTTGAATTCTAAGTGTTTATTTATAAAATCCTAGATTTTTGTGAAAAAAAGATGTGATATGCAGTTAACTGCTATGCTAATTTCCATCTTCTACTTGTTTGCCTTTTATTTTCTTTTTCATATTTACAGTGTAAAACCCATAAAAGTTTGAGCAGAATCATGAAAGTTTATTTGCCGCATATCTAATTTCCAAAAAATACCTATAAATAATTTTTCATTAATTATGATTTGCTGTTCTCAGTAGTGTGCACTGTCTGAAATTAAAGGAGGCCCCTTCTATACCAGTTTGGTAAGAATGTATGTAATGAATACATGCTGAATTCTGGCATAAGTTCTTCCATGTCTATTAGGATAAAGTGATTCCTTTTTGACTTTTTAATTAAAGGTGGGAAATCAATCTTCAAATATTAGTTTATTAATCATCATTGAAATACAGCCCTTTTGGTCTTTGTGTTATCCTGTTTCCTTAAAGATAAGTGAATTAAAATTAAAATTAAATTTAGTGGTATATCTTTCTCTACTTTTTAAAATGTTTTTGTATCCTGCATTTGACAAACAGCTTCTATGAGTAGAATCAGTTGTGTTTAGTTTTCACCAAGATTGGACATTTTGGACATTTATTCTGAGTATTTGTCCACATGTACATAATCAATGAAAAATGATGTATTTGGCATTCATATAAATATAGTTTTTTCACTTAACTCAGATATTTTTATTTCACTTCTTGTCTATTCTATTGCACTGAGCAAATTTAAAATTTCAAAGCTACCAAACAGACTAGTTTCAGAGACATTTAATTTTTTTAATGGCTAATCTGGTACTTACACTCTGCATTCTTGATTTATTGTTGCTTTTAGGACATTATTTTCTTCTGACAATTAACCAACCACTTCATTATGTTAATTTTTAATTATTTGCTTGTAATACAATTTTGTTTCTATAACATTTTTCACTTCACAATTACTTTAATTTAAGAGTTAATTATCGCCATTCAAAATCAATAATCATCTGGGACAAAGGATCAGACTCCCCTCTAAGCTTTTTACAGAGGCTGGGAAGAGACATAATTGCTGTACTCGAAAATGATCATCTGAGCTGAATGTGGTGTTCTTGGCTGAAATTCCATGTAATAGGAAGGCTCAGGTAGGAGGACCACAAGTTCAAGGCAACCTGGGCAATTAGCAAGACCTCTGTCAGAATAAAAACAGGAGAAGGGTACATAGCTCAGGGGTAGAGCACTTGCCTACTACATAGGAATTTTGGTGTTTGTTTCCCCACTGCTGCAAAACTTAAATTTATAAAAAAGAAAATTTAAATGTGAAATGCGGGGAAAAAAAGAAAAACAAATTGAGTATAAGCAGGAATCAAAGGGCTGAAAATGAAAAAGACCAAGAGGAAAGAAAACTATTTGGTGTTGATATTAAAGTGCAGCTGATGTCCAGTGAGTTTCTGGAAGTTTTACAAAGTCTAAATAATGACCCAGAGTCAGTGGGAAATATGTTTAAACTCTTACCTTAACTGTTCCCTGACTGCACTGCACCACTTCACAGGGGATTGCTGGAGGCCCAGGTGATGAGCCACAGCCCTCTCTTTTCTTATTTTCATTGCGACAATTTCCTTACCTTGCTAAATCGCCCACGCTGGGTTCAGATTTGCATTCTGTCTACTTCTCCTTCCCAGGGTGTTTTATTTTCCTTATTCTGGATCAATTCCAAGATTCTCAAAACAATTTCTAATTTTTTCTAATTGAAGTTATTTCCGTCATCACTTAGCGTATATTAAGCACTGTGTGCCCAGTGAATTATTTGTATTTCAGCTGATCAATACGATCATATTCTCAAATATAGCCGTGTTCCTATTGTCCACCCAAATATTTACTATGCAGTCAGTAGTTTCTTCAGTGGAATAATGCAAATTTCTAAGTGCATATCTCAAGGATATACTTTCAGGGATCATTTCTACGGTATGCTAAGTGAATATCTCTTTCTTTTCAACTATATAACTTATTATGTTGCAATTATTTGATTTGTCATCCCGAACTCATCTGGAATGGAAATGTCAAATTTTTGCAGCACAGCATAGAAATATAAAGGATCTTCCCTTTAATTGTTATGGTGGTAGTAGTGGTATGGCAGTAGATGTTTGTCTTACATAACTTAAAATTAAAAATTGGTTCCTCATATTGAAGTTTCTTTGTTTTGTATTTAACAAAATAAAGGGTTTCTTTTAAAATACAAATGTACTGGCCAGACATGGTGGCACATGCCTGTAATCCCAGCACTCAGGAGGCTGAGGCAGGAGGATCCTTGTGAGTTTGAGACCACCCTGGTGTACAAAGTGTGCTCAAGGGCAGCCTGAACTGCATAGTATGACCCTGTCTCAAAAAGACAAAAGAAAAAAAAAAAGAAATTCAAATGCAGTTGGAGTCTAAGAACTGGTTACTAACAACTGCAGAATGTCTCAACACCAATCACATTATGGATTCTTTTCAGCAAGTTGGAACAACAGTGGCTCAGTACTCTAAATAGTATGCTAGATTAAAACTTGAGTATGTCTGAATGTGTGTTAGGTACTGATCTTATCTCTCAATTCTGTTTCTTGACTGCTATTTCTTTTGTACTCTGCATGGATTTATAGAAAATTAACTGAAATTTTCAAATAATATAAAATTCCTATGAAACTTTTTTTGATAAAGAGTATAGAATATCTGTAATTAGCATGTAAAAACAAGTTTATCAATGCATTTATAACTTATTTTACTATAAACTAAAATGGTTCTGCATGGTAAGTTACAAACTATATCTTATAAATATTGAGAATTCCGTTGACTACAAAAACAGTTCAATTTGCTTTTACTTAAAATGTACACATATAATTATTTATGAAGTAAAATTATCAAATGTAAAAAGACCACAATACTACAAAGAAGATGGAAATTTTGGCAATTTTATATATGAAGTCTCAATTTTTCTCAATTTCAATTAGTTCTGTTTTAAAATTATTTCTGTCCTTCTCTAAAGAATATGGTTCAAGGTTTTCACAACACTCTCAGACATATGCATTAGTTACTACTCAAAGTGGAAGTTAAAATACATAGCACACATCACTGACATGACCAAATATTATACTTTGTGAGACTACTTATGCTGATTTTTTTTTTTTTTTGGTTTTTGGTTTTTGGTTTTTTCTCCGGTACCAGGAACCGAACTCACAACCTTGCACTTGCCAGGCAGGCGCTTTGCCGCTGAGCTAAATCCCCAGCCCCTTATGCTGATTTTTAAAAGAAAAATAAATTGCTTAATATGCTGATAAAGATCTGCAGTTCTCATTGCTTTCATGGTTTCCTATTACTGTATTCTTCTATATGTGCACATAATAAATATAAGCAGTTGAGTGTTTATAAATATCATAATGAAAAGAAGAAATAAAATTTTCTATTTTGATGCTTTGGATAAAATTATAGAAATAACAATTTTACGGTTATTTATTTTCATGAACAAAGATATTATGTCAACATATAGTTTAGCAAGGAAAATTAATCCCATCTCAAGAATATAAATATTATATAAACACTGCAACATGTACAAATTCTAAACATTCATATTAATTGTTACCTCCAGGCTCAATTCATTAATTGTCTAAAGTTTTGACCAAGATCAATTATCTTTTTATCTAAATTTAATTCAAAGTGGGGCATGAAAATTTAATTTTCTACAGAAAAATGAAAAATTGAAAATTGACATTATTCTGTCTCACAATACAAGCCCAATGCACTCAATTTCTTTTTTAATTTTTAATTAAGTTTATTGGTACAATTTAGATATATATGATGATCACATTCATCATTGGGAATTTGTGCCTATACATGATATATCTTGAGTCCTCTTTTTTCCCATTCTTCTCCACCTCTTTTAATTCCTTTTTCTCTTCTTATTCGCAAAGATTTGTTTCCATTTTAGCCACCAATGAGTGGATAAAGAAGATGTAGCTTTTTTGTACAATGGAGTACTACTCAGCCATAAAGAAGAATAAACTTGAGACATTTATAGCTAAAAGAATGGACCTTGAGACCATACTCCTAAGAGAAAAATATTGGGCAAAAATGTGTAAATATCTCATTATCTCTCTGGTGTGAGAAAATTAAAGTATGAATAAGGACCAAGATATATTCTAGATGTTGTAAAATAGTAAGAAATTGTTCAAAAGGGAAGAAGAACTAGGGAGGAAGAGAAGAGAAAGGAAGGGAAAAGAAAAGAATAAGACAACAAAGATAAAAAGGAAATACAGTCCCCTCACTTTCAGTGAATCTCTGATTGGAATCTAATGGTAAAACTCAGATTCATTTCTTGATGCTTTTGTTTTTATACAATACTGGATAATTCTTTTTAATTATTTTGGAGGAACAAAATGTTTTTAAAATTATAACTGTTTATGTTTTTACAAATGACAAAAAAAGACCTGTCATCTTTTGTCACAAAAGCTTTCCTTCTATTTCTGCCTTTAGATACTTCTGATCATATTACAGGGAAACTGCACTTCACAATAGATGAACAGGTAAGATATTTCCTTAAATTTATAATTCAAAGTTAGCTATTATTTATTTTTTAAAATATAGAGCTGTCCAAGAAGATACATGATTTTTATTTTTTTGACTACTTTAATTGTACTGAAAGAGAGGTAAGAAAAATGATATTGCAGGCTATTATTAAAGGTAATATTTTTGAGAGTTTGTATTATTACATATTGATTACAATGTGTTTGTTTCATCCACGTAGAAGGTAATGGGAAAGGAGAGATGGCTATCATGCTGCTTGTAGAATAACATGTATTTATTTTTTTAAATTCAGGACCTTTTAAAATCTTGATTTACAAAAATATATTTTGTATAAACATCACTTAAGGACCACAAATTAAGTTGCTGTTTTATTCTGAAATTAAGTAAAAGTTTACATTATGATCTGGGAGCTGCTAACTTCCGCATTCTGGAGTTAACTTACACCCACATGGGATGGTCTGCTCCACAGAGAGATCTTTGCAGTGGGAACTTCTTCCTAATGTCACTCCTGAAGAAACACCCCACATGTAATTCAGTTACTAATCTAATTACTACAGTTCATTTCATTCATTCTCTCTTTCTTCCTTTCTCTTCTTTCTTAATTTATAAATTTTTAGGCTTCTTTTCCAGTATAGTATAAAATTCAAAATTTAAAGTCTGTCAACTTTAGGAAGAACTTGCTTGAATCCTGACTGTCCTGGTAAACATTCTAGAGCAGGATCTAACTTTGATTTATCTTCCAAACCAGATTTTGAATTATGTCCTGTAAGATTGCTGTGAGAGAGGCCTGTCAGAAAGTTTCCAATGCAGTTATGCTTATCATGGTGCCTAAAACAAGGAAGACTACCCTGGATTCCTTCTTCTTCTCTGTGACTCAACTAAAACTTCGTTATACCTCTTCTAGTTCATATTTGTTACACGGTGTGAAAATTCCAAAGAAGTGACACAAAGTTTTTGGGACTATTTTAAATCTGGGGGACTGTTTCTTTGTGGTAATTTTCTCATATGTACAGAAGTAGCCTCTAGGGTTCTGAGATAAATAAAAGATTTTTCAGTTCATTTGAGAAGATGGCAATTTAAGGTTCTTAATAACATACTTTTAATGTTAGAAAAGTACTTTGAAATCAAAGGACAGTTTATTGCTAGAATATGACTTTCTCAATTATTAAAATATGAGAACTATAATTTAAGAATAATTCAAAAATATACTTATATTTTTTGTATCATTTTAGAGTGCACACAGACATGCAACTATACATAGAAAAGGGATAATTAAGAGAAATTAAAAGAGATTCCAAGCTAACATCAGGTACTACATCTCAAAAAAACAGATCTTAAAGTGAGTAGAAGAATGTCAGACACAAGGTCCTGGAAAAATAAGTATTATATCAACAAATTCCTCCCTGTACCTTGCAGATGATCAAACTGATAATTAGAATTTAAATTGTTGGCACAAATTAATAACAGCATGTGATATTAGGGCTGGATCTAAAACTGAGGTCTCTTATGTTCTTTTTTTTCGTTGGTATCATACTACTAACAGCAAAAGTCACTTCACCAGCCAATAATTATCGTTGGTTCTAAAATTTAAGAAACCAAGTCTAAGACAGAGACTATAGCAGTCCTTTTCCAATCATTTCTCTAAGGATATTCCAAATGGCATGTCATAAAAGAGGTTCAGTGGAAAATAGGATGTCTTTGATTTTAACAAATTTAGGTAAACACAAGGTCCCTGGTGTATTGAACTAAAGGAACACTGAGGTAAATAAAACCATTCAAAATGATAGAACTTTTGCATTATCATAATAACAATATTTATGTACTTGTATGTAGATATGGAATGAATAATCTAAACAATATTATTTTAAAGAATATGTTTTGAGTGATGCAGTAGCTTTATATCAATTTTCCATGATGTATGTGCATCCAGCTAGAATTCACATTCACAGAGTTACCATTTCTTAAATTTCTAGTCCTGCAATGATTTCTTTTATAGTTTTGGAGTTTTTCTTGAACCCATGAACTGCAAGACTAGGGATTTAAACTTTAATATGATTTATTGAAATAGTTTTATGAAAATATTCACATGCTTTATTCATATATATGAATAAAATGCACTATCTTGAAATTAGTTAACAAGTAACTATAAAGAATTTGTGGAGTGATTTGTGTATTATATTTAGAAACAACCATTTAAAGCAAGTCAGTAGGGAATTATAAATATGTAGAAGTTGCAAGCCAACCCATAAAACTAATTTTGCTGATTTTAAAATGTTTTTTTCATTTGGAGCATTAGCCCATAGAGTTTATTTTCACATAGGTTGTCTTATTATCTTTCAAGTACCTTTTAAATCACTATGTAATCACTATCATTATATATATCACTGTAGAAGAGTGAAGATGACACAATTTTTGACTCAATTATATTTTTGGTATAGGAGAATGAACCCTAGTTTTAAAACCATGACATGAACATTTAAGACCTTGATAAGTTGATCATCAATTAATGAATTGTCACTTCAATTTTCTCACTAATTAATGCTTTACATGTCTCACTAAGCTACACAGACTAAAACAGGCATGACTATGTAAATTTCTTTCTGTATCCCCTAACACCTTTCACACATTGTGAGCTCTATAAATACATTACCATTCTGTGTTCTGTGAAGACTTTGATAAAACTCTAACATCCTTGAGCAATGAATATCCCTTACTGATTATCAGAATTTGAAGAGTTATCTTTTTATTTTTTGTCTTTTTGACACAAGGTCTCACTGTGCAGTTGAGGCTGGCCTTGAACTCAGTTTGTAGTCCAGGCAAGTCTCAAATTTGCAATGATCCTCCTGCCTCAGCCTCTTGACTGCTGGGATTACGGGCATACACCACCACGCCTGGCTGAAAAGTCATTTTGAAACAAACAAACAAAAAAATTAGATATGAAGCAAGGAGAGTGATTACAGTTGATTACTAGGTCACAAATATTAGCCTGTACATGGAGCCAAGTTTAACAGTACCAACTAGAAGTTTTTGCTCAGTGAATTTCATTTGAACTGATCTGTGGGATGAACAAAGACAACAGGCTTTGGAATACGGAGTTGTTAACAGTTCTAGTGCCTTAAACTTTCTTTCAGATATTTCCTGAATTCTTTAATTTCAGGTAACCATGTTTTATTTGTATATGTTTTATCCAAAGGGCATAAAGCATTACAGAAATAATTGTAGATGTTTTGTCATTCTAAAGAACGAACATGTATACAAGTAGGATGATTTGTGTGTGTGGAACCAGAATGTTTTTGAGAACCAGCCTGTTAAGGATCTGATCAGTTTCAGAGCATCACAAAAGTATCCAGGTTGACCTTCATTTGGACAAACTTCTCCAAAGAAATAAAACATATCCTACCTAATGGAAAATACTACTGTCTAGACATACACTCTTCAGTGTAGTAGCTATGAGTCTTCTGTAGATATTTGCATATAAATAATTAAAATGAAGTAAAATGTAAAGTTTCTCTTCCCATCTCCACTCAATATATTCCACATGCTAAATAGCCACAAATATAATTGGGCTGCACCAATTATAGAAGATTTCTATCATTGCAAAAATTTGTATTGCTGGTCTGTTTCAAAACTGATATGAATGATTTTTATTCATTAACTGACCACAAAAATGTGATATTCTAAATCTAACAGTTTTAGTTTTAAAATCTTTTCAAAAATTTCTACTCATTTATTGATATCATGCCTTGTCTATTATAGTGGAGATCAAAGAAATAAAAGTGGAATGCATCTATGTTATTGTATATACAAAATGTAATCTACATTAACTTCTATGTGAACAATAAAGTATGTTTTACATATGTGCCAAAATAAATTTTTTAAACACTGAGATGGGGATGGGGATATAGCTCAGTGGCACAGCACCTACCTGGCAAGTGCAAGGTCCTGAGTTCAATTCCTGGTACCAAAAAGAATAAATAAATAAACACTGAGATGATTGACATTTAAAAATGTCTAGAGATATGATTAATGTAAAACTTTAATGAACACTTGTCTCTTTAGTTTTTAAAACAAACCCATGGTGTAACAATATTGAAAAGCTCTGGGGTAATAACATCACCACAGCCCTGCACCAAAAGACTGGGGACAGAGCCAAACCGAATCCAACATTCTGCTTTCAATTAATTGGGAAGATAGGATCTTTAGACCGACACAAACCAACAAATACCTGAACGTACATAATAGACGAAGTATGAAATAGGCATACTTCAAAAGTCTTCTCTTTTGAATGTTTTGCTATATTCATATGCATTAACACTATAATTATAAAATTATGATAATTTAAGCCATTTTAACATGATTATATATTTTACTTATAATTCAGGTCTAATTCTATCATTTTCCCCTTATATATTAGTGCTTTTTAAATTAGTTTTAGGGTTCATCTATAACTAGTGTCTGCTGCATTATCAAACTGCATGGGAGAGGATTATAATCATCTAACTCAGACACTTTAATGTCCAGAAATTCTTCAAAGACTCTCATGTTGTATAACACTTTTAATCTGGCTGCTTATTGCCACACTTATGATGGCAGAGCTATTTTACAAATTATTAAATCCTGATCTCATAAAATTAACAGGCAACTTTTTCTTGAGATTTGACATGATGACGTCATTTAAGCTCTTCTGGTTTAGAAGAAAATACGAAGGACACTGAAAGGAAGATTTACTTTGCTGAACGCATATTCACAATTGCACAGGTACACAGTGTATTTGCAAGGTGTTTTTTATAAAAGAAATTTAATGTTGTAACTGTAAAATTTAAAATGTTAAATTTAAATGGTTAATTATCTTCATATTATTACAACAAATAGCATTAAATCACTAGTCTACTGAAATAGTTGTCCAGGATAGTTTTACCAAATCTTTGAAAAGTAGTGACTTTCCTCTTTGAATGAATCACTGACTGTGGACTCATACTTTTACATGTGACCACTTGTTTATCTTGTGGAGTATTCTGCCTTGCACCTCACTGGTGTCTCGGGTTCTACAGTTGGAAATAATATGGGTCATTGATGCATCAGGCTTGTCGCCTCTGTCCATACTGAAATGCTTTTGCTCTTGTTATCATTTGTCTTCATTCTTCACGACAGTTCTTTATCCAAGGAGCTGTCTTCCAAGGGTCTCTGTAACAGTTGACCTTGTAGATTTCATTTTCTATCCGGTCATTTAGCGAAGAAGTTGTACTGTAGGAAAATTATGTCCCCAATTTTCTCTGACAACTGTATTATTTTATCACACAAAATACTATCAGGTTTGTCAGGTGTACTTGTCTTGCTATGATCCAGGCTGATTTTTTAAAGCAATTCATCACTCATGGAATGATTTGTTTTCTCAATTCTGATCAGCATTTCTTGTTACTTTCAGTGTACCTGAATTCAGAGAAAAATGTAACTTTTTTATTTGCAGTAAAAATACTAGAATTTTCTGCAGTAACTTTCTTTCGCCCTCTCTCTCACTTTCTCTTCTGTCTCCTATTTGTTCTTTCCCTCCTTCCATTTGTTCTTTCCTTCAGTTCTCTTGTCCTCCCTCTAACTTCCTCATCCCTCCCTTCCTTTCATTTTTTCTTTACTTTTTCCTTCTTTCTCTTTTTCCTTTTCTTTTTCTCTTGCTTTCTATCATGCTGAGGTTGAACCCAGGGCCAGGCTCACACTGAGCACATGCTCTGTGACTGAGCTACTCGGTGCCCTTAGTATTTTTAAATCTTCTGAAATTGATTATTTGAAAATCTCTCTGTCATTTTTGCAAGGATTTGCAGAATTAGCAAGCCATCTCTACATACTTTGCCTTATTAACTTTATACTCGTTTTGTGTGCTATCAGATAGTGTTAAAAGAGGACTTCACATGTGTAACAGTTCTCCAAATTTGCAGCTATTATAAGTGATATATAATACTGGCTATGATGATTCTTTAAACATGACACACATTTTTTCCTCATTTAAATTGTTTGATTTGTAAATGTCAAAACAATCCAAATTATATTTTCTCGGGGGCTGGGGATTTAGCTCAGCGGCAAAAGCGCCTGCCTGGCAAGTGCAAGGTCGTGAGTTCGGGTCCCGGTACCGGAGAAACCCCCCCCAAAAAAAACAAAAAGGAAACAAATTATATTTTCTCATGTCCTTGGTGTAGAAAAGGAAAATTTGCTTGTCAACAGGAATTACTAAGTGGCTTCATTGATTGATAGTCACTTGGGATTATTTAGTATCAAACTTATGCTAAAGTTGGAAAGGGTCTAAGATGGATATCCATCTCTCATGAAAATTTCCATTTCTTTTTTTATTATGTTCTATGGATTGTAATAAGCAGTACTGTTTATAGAATCTTGTATCTAAAATTAATATTTGCATGACCCTGGACAAAGCATTTAATATTCATAAGACAAATTCTTTGTATGTAAAACAAGAATTAAAAACAGAGCTTGCTTAGCCAGGCATGGTAACACCCACTTCTAATCTCATAATTTTGGGAAGCTGAGACAGGAGGATCACATGTTCAAGCCTAGCCTAGGAAACTTTAGCAGCACCCTGTATCAAAATAAAAATTTTGAAAAATCCTTAGGATGTAGTTCATGGTGACAGCAGAAGGTTCAATGCCAAGTGCTAAAAAAAAAGGAAAGAGAAAGAGAAAAAAAGGAAAAAAAGGAAGGAAAGGTATCTGCTGTATGTTGTACAGGTTTACTGCAGTTGAAAGTAGTTGACATAAATAACAATAACTACCACAAATTCAAGTTCCAAAGGATCTTTGCTTTGTGAATTGAGCATCAATTATTTCACTCACTGTTTCCTAAATACAGCCAGCTTTAAGTATATAAATGAGAATCTTGAAGCTGATATTGTAAAGATTCTCATGAATGGGCATAGGGTTTGACTCCTGCTACACCTCTACAAATACTTTATACGAAGACTGACAGAGCTAGCATTCTAAAATGTTTCCAGGTATTGAATGATCATAAACATACAGTTAAAACCCTAGGATTAAAAAAAGGACACTGGAATAAAGAGTTGAATGCTTCTTATGAATAAAAAAGGGACAGAGGGAGCACTCAATTCCTATTTCTACCAAGCCTTGGTGGATAAGGAAACGAGAAATTTCTGAAATTCCTTCACTTCTAATCTTTTTACATTGAGCTTTAAAAACAGTTTTCTTAAGGTCCCACTGATGTACAAATATCCTGATATGCTCCAGTGTACAATTTGTTCAGTTTGGATGTATGCAAACCCCCATGAACCCATCACCACGATCAGGACAACAGAATATCCAATACTTCACAAAGTTTTCCCATGCCACCTAAAGGAATACAGTCTGACTTCATCCCCTATTCTATTGCAAAGTGGTGAATGGGAACATATCTAATTGTCAGATACAAACCATTGCTCTGCCTTAACGCAGAGCAATTTTTGATCCATTAAAAAATCTGTAGTCAAGGGGATAGAATAGAAAAAGGGGTTACACTGAGTTATCAAGTGTGAAAACATTTTCCAAATAAATTATGAAGTTTTCGGTGTCACACATGATTAATCTTTAGGACACTTCTGAGCATTCTGATGACCTGGAATGGTTTAGTAATGTGACACTGGGTTCACGCACGCACAAGCGTCGTGACCACTGGCTGCAGAGGCTGCTCACCACAGTGTGACTGCAGAGGAGCCCACAAGACTCAGCACAGGAAATAGGCTGTGGTATGTAGTACAGGACGGCATTCTTAATAAATAATGTCCATTTTGTTCTGTGTTTCCCATTAGATCTGGGTGCACATTTCAGAAAAGAGAACTTCTACTACCTCAAATAACCTAATAGTTTTTATATGTGCAATCTTGCTATCCATCTGAAACGCTGACAGACATTCTTCATATAAAAGAAAAATATAGCTTAGCATACCCCTTGATCTTGACTAACTTTTATTAAAAATGTTATTTCTGCTATTAATGCTTTAGTTACTGTCTGTACTTCCTTTCATTGTTTTCAAATTTTATATTTTAATGAGTCTCAATTCTCTCAAAATTTAATGGCTCATTGTGTGGTTTTTGCCTTGGCCTTTACTTATACGTGGCGGCTCTTTAAATTTAGTCAGTTTCTTAGACGGCAGTCATTGCTCATGGCTACATCCTTGCTTCTTAATGAAATGTTTTCATGTTTTTCTTTATTTCTTGCTACTCACATGATAATTTTTCTTTTTGACATGTTGGCCATTTTCCCTATGATTTGTCATTTGTTTCTCATAATGTGTCTTTGTTTCATTCATTTTACTCTTAATTTCTCCTCTTAAGTCAAACAAACATATCATAAGAGATGTGGTCACACGAGGAAATCTCCATATTTTTTCTTTTGTAGTCACACAGTTTAAAAATAAACTCAGATTTCCTTATTTCCATGAGAATATAATATATATAATAAATATATTTAATAAAGATATATATAATAAACATACAACATCTCTATATTTGCCAAAAAACGTAAAGCTTTGAAATAAAATCTGTAGTCATTCACAAATATAGAAAATATATTAAGAAATTAATAAAATTCCATTTTTCAGAGATTAGCATACACCATTTTGAGAGATTTTTATGTATAAAGTTATACTAGTAAAATCAATTTAACTATTTAAACTTATTCTTTACATAGTTTATCATCCTTTTAATATTTTCTAGGCTAGTGGCATATTTCTATATATGTACACACACATATCTAACTATATTTACACCTAATCTATCAAAATGATTCTCCTGTTCTGTAATTTTCCATTACTTCCATATAGATGTGATTGATTGTTATTCCTGTAATTCTGCAATTTTTAAGTATATCAAATGACCAGTCATGATCCAGGTGTTGGCTTTTAGAGTGAAACATATCACAGTAAACACTAGATACCATATACAGTGTTACCTTGGTTCATGAACTTAATTCTTTGCACAATTCTGGTCGTGAACTGAGTTGATCTTTGAGTCAAACTTCCCCACAAGGGTTGATGTCACTAGAGGCAGAGTTTGCAACTGAGAGCAAAATTTTGCAGAACGCTTCTTGTAGTGAACCGAATTTTTCTGAAACAGATGAGCCAAGGCACCACCATGTGTCGTGTTTGCTCTCAGGATCACCATTCCAGGCAGGGAATCGCATCTTGATTAGAAGTTCAGATTGAACAGTTTGTATTAAAACATTTTACACTTATTTTTATTCCTATCCAAAAATTTTAAATATATTTCCAATGGACTTTTTATATGATGATCTCATGCTGTTAAGGTATTAACAGCTAACTTCATATTGACAGCTTCTGAATGAGTGTGTGTGTGTGTGCGCTCTAAAATGGCAGAAGGTGGCTGAACTTTACCAAGGTGAAAGAGAAAAGGGCATTTATTTCAAAAGCAGGCCACTTCCAGGGGTAATTTTTTATAATATGAAAGAAAACATGGCAACTCAAATCCTCATAGACTACAGGGCCTTATCCAATCAGCAGTCACTGTAGGAGTATGCTTTCTCAATGTTTTCTGCCAGTGGCAATCAGCTGCTCTGTCTGAGGACTGAGAGTACAGGAGCTCAAAGGGGAAGCTTCCCAGCACAGCTCCTGCGTGAATTCGATATATGGGTCCCTTCACTATAACTGAATGCCATATCACTAAATCTGAAAATGTACCATCTGCAAGCCATGAACATGGGAAAGGTCCCTTCCCTGGGAGTGTGCACGCATTCTGAAAAATCACTGAAATGCATAAACATGCTTTTCAACAGGATTGCAAAAGTAGATTGTCAAAATATGTTTAGAGACTTTGCCTTACTGATTGCTATAAGGCATTTCACAGTCTTTTGTAACTTTCTCCATGCTTAAGTATGAACAATGGTTAAAAAATAGACTGATGAGTTTTTAAAACAGAAAGATATATTTTTAATACCCCTTTCTTATATCCAATGTATGGTGAAGAAATATGATTTTTTTCAATATATTGCAACTACTTTCAGTAACTTTCTATATTTATTGCATACTCATTATGTGCTTAGAATTTTTCTAGCTAATATTGAGTAAGATGACAGGAGTTGATTTTGGTTATATTTCTAACACTCATAGTGTTTAAAGGAAATATTTATTCACCAATGTCTAAATTAAATCCAGACGTGTGCTGCCAACAATACCTAGCAATCTTTTTCATAAATTCATGTGACACAATTTTGAGAATTCACTTAATATTTCCATGACTACAATTTTAAACTCCAAACAAGCAATCAGAAAATACTTTTGAAGGACTGTTTATACTTGCAAAGGTACTTTGAATTCTAAAAGGAATGTTCAGAATTAAACTGGCTGAGAGCTGCCTCTGAGCTAACCAGAAAACAGCACAAAAACCAAGTATGTCATTGTGGTTTGCTAAATTTCCATATATTATTTAGTTAACTAGTATTTCCTATTAACCATATTAAATCAAACACAGGTTAGGGCTCTTCTTTCCTACTCAAAGTGAGTAGAATGCAATGGAAATCTCTTTTAAAATTTTCTTTATAAACAATAAAAAGCTTCAGAATATTGAAGACAGAATTCTCTAAACAAGGCAAGAATGTTATATGTGAATCCCAGGAGGGTTTATATGAAAGGCCAGGAGAGGAAAATGCAAGTTTAGAACATGGTAAATGCAATGCAGTTACAGATACTAGATAGTAACTCATTCAGTTAGCATAGAGTATATGTGGAAGAGTGTAAGTCAACTTAATATTTCAATAATTGACATATCTACTTCCTATCCTGTACTACCTAGGGCAAATGGATATATAAAGAGTTGTTTTGAGGAGTAGGGTATGTAAAACTTATTTCTGACCAGTTGACAGTATCTTCTTCTGTGTAACCACAACCCCAATATAATCTATCTATCTATCTATCTATCTATCTATCTATCTCATCTATTTTGATAAAAGACAATAAAATGTGCTAAAGAGAATCTTCATGAGAGTGAAAATGTGTTACCAATACAATTGCAATATCTGGAGAAATGTAGATGTATCACATTTATCCAGCGCTTATTATAAAATACAGTTTTACAAGTGTTTTATATAGATTATCAATTATACTCTGATAGCATTTGGATGACATGCAAAATATTTTTAAATTTTACAAATAGGGATACTGAAGATACAGGGAACTAAGGACAACCCTGAACATCACTTGCTTGGTCAGTGCTCCCAGTTTATAGTGTAAAATAGTCTTTTACATACTTTACAAATACCTCCCTGCTCTTTTTATTCAAAACACTGTTTCCCTTGCCTTCAGTCAAATAAAGTGTATTTTGTTAAAAAAATGTGCTAATTTACAAATTTACAAGTAAATATTACCAAATTAATGATCGTAACACCTACATACACATTCTTATACACACTTACATCTTTGGAATTAGTGTAAAGTTGTAGAAAAAGCTGTACTGTTTCTTCTAGCTGGAAACATTTGTTCATCATAAAAAATTGCAAATTTAATACAACTAGTAGGGCTATTATTTGTCTACACACAGCTAAGAAGTAACATTGTAACTCTAAAGGTCTTTTCCCACTTGACAATGTTTTAAAATCAGCTTTAAAATGTAGCCATGAAAGAAATGAAAATATTCCTTAAGTTATAAACACGCTGATACAATGCATTATTGATGCACTAGCAGATGTATTTTCCTTTTATCTCACAGAAGGCTGTTTTAAAAGAGACGGGAACTTGTGGTGCAGAGGAAGGGGTGGGAAGAGACGGCAGAAACGGTGCTGCAGGGTGGAGACCGTAAGAGGAGTGTTTCCGAAATAAAATTAAACATTATTAATGAATAGAATGATTGGAAGACAAAAATAAGCATTTTAAGTAGGAGAAAACAAGAGCAAAATTAATTTTTGAGAAAATAACATTATACTAAGTTTAGAAATCATTTTCAACAAATGCCGACTTACCAGAAATTAATATTCACTCAGTAGTTTGGAATAATAAATTCCAAAAGAAGCTATGACTGCCTTGTGACTAGATTAGCTGTAAATAAAACAGAAGGCAGCTTTTGTCTCCACCACTATGGAACACACTATCCATTTGTTGTGGCAGAATACACCAAGAAAGCTAAAATACAAAATTTAAAAAAGACCTTGTAACATTCATGGCATGTATAATCTAATTTCATGTGATGTGACACTATAGTTCTTTTAAACCATGGCATCAGTTAGCATTTTAAAAAGCTGTAAAATAGGAATTTATATCTCTTTTGTTATTTAAAAGCTAGAACTCCAGATAGTTGAGCTGTAGCCAACAAACATCAACTGAAACACAATTAGCTCTCTTGTCTTCAGTCTGGTGTGCGCGTTTCAAAGAGAGTCTGTACCAGCAATGACCAGGGCCATGAAATGCTGGAATCTAGGTTTTGTTGTTGCCAAAGGCCAAGTTAAAAAAAAAAAAGTGAACCATTTGAGCTTTGGGTATTGTTTCTTCCACACATTAGCTTTGGGAAAGTCTGAGCCGAGAGGAAATATGGAAAACAGGCTTAGAAAGGGTTTCACTGCTTATAAAACAATAAAGCTAAATGATTAACTATGAATACTTGAAATGGGCATCTTAGTATAGGAGTGAGAGACAGCTTATGAGTTCCACATATTTTACAGTGAAGTTCACCTCTCCAAGGACTCTCTGTCGTCTGTCATATTCATCTTCGTAAGATTTCAAATTGTTTTAGAAACATTCAAAAACATGCCTTTGCATTCTGTAAAAAATATGCGAAGTAATTTAAGAAATTGCAGCATTAAATAGTGACAATTTATGTTGTAGCTTATTTTTAAGCAATCCTTTGCTTTCTCCCAAGTTTTAGTGTGTTGGAAGCACTGTGAATATAGAACCTGCTTATGGGTAGGATGACCAGTGGTGTCACTTCAGCTCGAGAACAGGGTTAGGTAACTCGGGCTCCCTCTGGTGTCTGATTCTTCGCATAATAGTTAAAATAAAGAGCAAAACTGATCAACATTTTTAAAAAATCAGTTTCTGTAGTAAAAACTGCTATAAAAATAGTAAGAATGGCTTACATTTTTACATTGTCTTCCATAAGAAGTCAGCATGATTTTATGTTTATTTTAAACAAGAAAATGGGCGTTCTTATGATAGATGTTTAAAATGCATAGGTTATTGTTTACTAGAAATAAGAACATAAAATAAATGTAATTTAGGAATAGCCTTTTGTAATTTTGCCATAAAACACTCTAAATTTTTAGAAATAGATTTTTATTGTAACTATGGCTTCCTATATCTATATTTAATTTTCTAGCTAATTTGAACCATCAATAGCTATTTGAAATATAGTCCTGAAAAAAAGATAACATGTTTAACATTAATTCCTATGCCTTAAAACAAAAATCTCATCTATAATAGAGATAATTTCAACAAGTTATAGAAAAAATTAGACTTTGAAAATCTTGTAAAACTTTTAAAAGACTATTTTAGGATTTAAGGAAGGCAATATGAAGACACAATAATTTATGACTATGTGGAAAAAACTGTATTTTTTAGTGTTTTGTTTTTTTCTTTTGTTAAATATCATGTGGTAATGTATCTTTCTAAATACACTTGATATTTATTCTGTGGAATTTGTTCTGAACATAATTTGGTATTTTCAACCTTAGACGTAGTCATACATTGTATGCAATATTTCTTTTTATTAAATTTTGTAGAGTCTGGTAGTAGAATATGATATTTCGTTACTTTGATTGTTTTCATAAAACCGTACTCCCATATATTTAATATTTAAGAAATAGTTATTGATTTTACACATTTATTTGCTGTTGTGGCTTGTTTCTGGATGTACCCCCAAAGCCTCATGCAGTCATGAGTCAGGCTTCTACAGTTTATGTCTGATCAGTGGTCTAGTGCTGAGTTTATGGGTGTGAGTGCTACACCTGCACAGGGGCGGGAAGCTTGCATACAATATAAGGGAGGGAAAGATGCTTGCTCCTCCTTTTTGAGCTTGCTGCTTTTGCTGTGTTCTGCTGCCATGAACTGTTGCCCTCTGCCATGTGCAACTCTGCCTTGGAGTCAGCTGAGTATGGACTGAAACCTCCACAAACTGTGAGCTAAATAAACCTTTCCTTCCTTAATTCTGAGTGACAGGTATTTTGTCCTAGCAAAGAGAGATAAGTAACCAAGACACTTGGTATAAATACTAAGCATCTTTCATGTGTGTACAAATACAAAATATATAAGTATGTAATTATATAATTTGTGTATATTTGTACAAATCAGATTACATAAATTGATTACATAAATTATATATTTATATAGAGTATAAATCCTTATTTAAATTTTGTATACTATGTACACAAAATAAAAGTAGCTACTGATGCTTCCTCATATGTCATTATTATTGATATATTGCTGTTCCTTTTTTGTTCATTAGTTCATATTTGCTGTGCATAATGATTAGGTCGTTATGGGGAATTTGTATTTTAAAATTCAAAATTAAAATTAGGTAAAGCATGCAGTAAACAGAATAAAATTTTCTAAATAAAAGCTAACACTGTCTAGACTAAATACTATTCTCTTCTTAGGATCAGGTCATTGTTAGCTTTTTAGAAGTTCTACTCCAAAATAGAAAATACATTCATAAAAGAAAACAAAAAAAGAAGATAATGACAATGGTGCTAACAAAGTTAATAATGAAATATAATAAATAAGTTTGAAACATTTTCTGAGACAAACCAAGCTAGGATAAGAGTAATTGGGTAGTAGTTCATTCACTCATTTATTCACTCATTCATCAATTTTAAAATGCATATTATGTACTTGTTATGCAGTAAGAATATTTTACTTGCAGCATGGTGCTATAATTTTATCTAATTGATTTCAAAGAGATGAAAAGGAAGAATGTAACATTAATTTTACTTCTCAAAGGAGAAAAGAAATCAGAATGTAGAAATAGCTTGAAAGAAATTCAAATATATTTGTTAGTATAAATGTTTAACCAGCGATTTAGTACTGCCCAAAGCTGGAAAGATTCAATCACGTGGTAACTGCCATTGGTGATGGACAAACCCCGTAGCATACTAAGGATCGGCACAGACATGGGGAGAAGTTGGGCATCTGGTAAGAGTGGAAAAGTGATTATTGGTCCTGGTGACTGGTAGAGGTCAGCATCAGAGAGTCAGGTACCAGGTGTGCACTCTGCAGAGAGCTAGAAACGAGCAAGCATATGTCATTCAAAAAAGATTTTAGCTAAAACATAACTTTGGGTTGCCTAGAAAGATTCCACTAATCAAGAATAAACATGTTTGCTTCTCAGGTACAGATTTCATAGATGTGCATGGCATTAAGATTTAGGGACAAGAAATTTCCCTCAAGAAGGATAAAGTACCACGCAGTTTTTTGTACTAAAGGGAAGTCTGTGTATTCGGTTCCTAAGTCTGGAGACCAAGATCAGCGCAGGGAAAGCAGCAAGCTCAAGTAGATTTGACCATGGCCCTGTATTGGTGTCACCTAAAGGGACTCACTAACTTCCTCTGGGTCAGGAACAGAGGCTGGTCGGAAAAGCATAGATTCAGAGGTGGGAGAGAACTGAAGGAGTCAGGTGATGTCAGCTGACATGGGAACTAGGCACACCCTGCAAATGTTAGGTTTTTTACTGAGATATGATGGGAATATTTCTCAATATATCAATAATACATAACAACATTCTTATCTATCAATATCAATGGGTAGTATAAACATTCCAGCTTAGAGATTTCAGGATAAAATTTACCTGAATCCAGGAAAAGAAACTGAAACAGTACGTCATGACTTTTCTAGTTTTCCAATTGTTCCACCTGGACTGTATCCTAAGCGCAGAGTACAGAACTCTCAGTTCTATGTTCCTGGAAGATAAATGTCCAACAAATAGAGTTCTGTCCAAAAATGTATGTGGATCTATTCAGGCAGTGTCTACATACTTTGGCCTTTTTGTTCAAATGTGACATTTTTTCGTGGAATCATATTCAATGAGCTCTGCAGTGCTGCAAGTTTCTCATCTGATATGTACATGAATAAAGTGCTCTCAATACAGACGACATTTTGTCTCATGTAATAATGAAGATGACAGCATATATTTTGTTTTTGTTTTTTTATGTTTTTGAGACAGGGCCTTGCTATGGAGTTCAAGCTGGCCTTGAGCTCACTGTGTAGCCCAGGCTGGTCTCAAACTCGCAACGATCCTCCTGCCTCAGCCTCCCGAGTGCTGGGATTACAGGAATGCGCCACTATGCTCGGCTCACAGGATATAAATTTACACTTTTGTACTTTGGTTGAGCAAGAACTTAGAGATAAATTTGAAAATCTATTCTAATTTGTTTTGCTTTTTAAAAAGATCTATATATTATTATTCATATATCCCTGATCATAATATCTACATATATATGCTTATAGACATTAGCTCATAAATAGACAATTTGCATTTTACATTTAAATACTACTGGAGTTTTAGGAGCAAAAGATCCTTCAAACATGAAGTAGAGTGTGCATAAATATATTTCTCAGGTCTAAAATAAATCGTTTCTTACATAGAGCTTTGAAAAAAATGAAGACGTTGATGCACTAAATATATAAATTTAAGATGTAAGACCAATCTTTTTTCTAGTTATCTGAAAAAGTACAGTTTTATGAGTCTTGTTATTGCAAGCAAAATATATGTTAAACAAATGTAGCTCAAAGAATTAATTAAAAATGAACAAATAAAGAACAGTTTGCAAAAAATTTCATTTGTTGATTTGTTAGCAGGTTAGTTTGTTTGCAAATTTATTTTGGAAAAAAGGTGTTCCCTGACTTGCCTTTGCAAACATGCTCATATTTTTTTCCCAGAATTCATACTAAATACAATTTTTATATAAAATAGTTGCTAGCTAGCTAGCTAGACACACATACACATATATTTAATCAGAGGAGATACACAATATGTTCATGTGTGCATTTATAAGTTCATACACTTTGTTAATATGTTATAGTTGTATTATATAATGTTAAAGACCTACTTGATTGTCATATTGATAATATGGGAATCATTCCTAAAAGAAGAGTCAGCCAAATATAAAGTGTACCTCATACAATCAAAAAAAACTCCAACTCCTCTAATGAAAGTGAGAAAAATTTTGAAAATTTAAAAATCACAGAGGAAATAGAGACATGAAAGACTGATCAAATAATTAATCATTAACTGTTCCTTTCAGTAAAGCTATAGAAGTCAGTAGTACAAGTATGTTAGCTACCCTGTATATACATACATACATAATTTCCCCTTCTTTCTTTTCTCTTTTCCCTCACCCCAGTTGCTCTTTACTTTTGAGCATTTTCCTTTCATTTCACAACGTCTGATTTGTTTTCCTGAGAAACCACTTTGGGGATATCAATATGTAATACAACAACCATTGTTAATTTCCTACCACTTTGTCTGTAACTCTGTATTGTGTGTATTGTTCTTATGCTGTTTTGTAAGTGGATGTCCTTTTTTTCATGTTTTCCTTCTTTTACCCTTCAAATTAATTTAAAAAAATCAAAAAGGAAGACAAAACAAAACAAAGAGAATGTGTACCCATATAGGTATTTGGAAAGCAGATCCTGTCTTAGCAGAAACCCACAGCGCCAGTGCCCTGTGAGATGTCACACTCCTATCATCCTAGCATTTGAAGGCGGAGGGGAGAAGGGAGGGAAGATTGTCTGAGCTCAAGTGTAAAAAACAATAGGCTGCAGGGGGAAAACCAGTACCATAACCCCCTGGGAAAAAAAAATGTAAAGTTACTTAAACAATGCCATTGTTATGTTAAGGAACCATATGCATAATAACAGAGGCATGGTTTCTCTTCCTCTGAGACTGTTTTCTCTGAAAAAAAATATTGTTTTTCTTCAGAAGTATTTGCTTCTCACATTATCTCGTGAGAAAAACATCTCCAGACGTCTTGTGGGAATAGTAAATTTGAATCATATGCCTACTTTGATTCTCCCTTATTATGAGTTAATAATGTGCCTCCAACTTCTCAGATATCCAAATACATTCAAAGTAGCACCATTGTCTTCATTGGATTAGTCTGCAGAGGAGTTCAGACCTGAATGTTCCCTTAGGAAATGGAAGCTGCTAGGAATAGGTGCTTCCCTGAAAGGCCACGTTCCCCACCCTTAGCACCTCCCGTCTCACTCTGCTTCCTGGTCACCAGGATCTCAGCAGTTTTCTTCTGCCAGACCCTTCCAACAAGCCCTTCCTGGCCTGGAGTCGGTCAGTCATGGAAAAACTCTGAAAACCATGAACCAAAACACAACTCTCCTACTTTAATTTGTGGGTGTCAGGTATGGTGTCCCAGAGATGAAAAAGTGACCAAGACACCCCTTGTCCCGCGATTTCATCCACTGTCTTTCCTTATAGACGAGCAGTGCACATTCAGCACCCAGGAGCTTTGCTAGCCTCGGGAGGAGGTCTGGGAGATGCCAGGTGACTTGACACAATGATGAGAAATGTGAAAAACATGAAAGAGTGTGTGGAAAAAAGTTAAGTCCAATTGTTAAACAATCATTTTAAGTTCCTAACTCCAAAAGCTTTACCCTTAATGTTAGAAGCATTTGCAAATTAAAATCCCTATACATTGTTCTTCTTCTTTGACAGGTACCTGACACTGCAGCAATGAGCTTCATATACCTGGGTTCATGTTTTTAGATTAAAATTGTATAGGTCATTAGGTTTTTACATAAGGAACAATGAAGGCAACTGAGCAACGGCGCTGCAATTCCACAGATCATTACAGCAAGGAAAAGATAAGCACCCAGCAGGCAGATTTACCAGTGCCACATCCAGATTCAGTAGTAAGTTAGTAACACAGCACTTTTGCCAACTAGTAAGAAATTAACACTGAGAGCAAAAACAAAGGCCCTTCCATCTTCTAGTTTATCTGGAAGTTGATAGACATAGGCTGCTTATTTTTTTGCTTCCCTGACAGAACATATACTATGGATATAAAATACAACATCATTCTATTATTTTAACTCATCTGTCAGTCTTGATAATGTTATCATGCTGTAATAGATTCAAAAATTTGTAATTCTGTTTATTCAAGACTCACTTTTCTCAGAGATAAAGATATTTCAAGGTATACATGAAAATTTTAATATAAATACTGCCATGGCATTTTCTTTACTCTCGAAAAAGTACAGTACAAGGTATGTGTAAGTTTAAGAGTTCTGCTGATATCACTTAAGAGATATCAAGCCCATTTAGAGAAGGAATATGATAATTCCACATATGATATATTAGAGAGGCAAAATTATACAGATCTTTATGATCCTATTTAGTTGTTATATCAAAAGGATGAAAGAAAGGTTTTACTATGTTATATAAAATATGAATGGCAAAACAGTGTATGTTTTTTCTAACTAGATTACTTTTATTTTTTGCTGTTAGAATATTTTATTATGGTTTATGGTTTTTGGGTTTTTTTTTGTTTTTTTTGTATGGAGAATTGAACTCAGGATCTTGTGCTTGCCAGGCAGACACTTGGGCTGCTGAGCTATATCCCTGGCCTTAGATTACTTTTTTTACATGCAATACTACAGTGTAATATTTATGAATCATAAAATTAGGTGTACAGGCACAAATTGATTATGAGTTCACCAGGAAGAACACAGGATAGAAATTACTTTAAGTAATCTCCAAAATAGGAAAGAAGAAAAGAACCTCATAAAAATGAAAGCAAAGAATCAGATTTTTATGAAACTAACTTAGTCTATTGAAGAATGACATAAATTATAGTGATTTTTATATTCCATAGTAGTATATTTGTATTTGTTTGACATCACTAACCTGACTAAATAAAATTTTGAATACAAAGAAAATTATTATTATTTTATATATATTTTTAAGTAGAAGAGTTGCTGTTTATTCATGTGATATAAAAGTATGTTGTAATAGTTTTGGCTTGGAAGAAGGTAACTCAGTGAAAAAGTGTATGCATAACTTTAAATGTCAATCAATATTTCTGGATTTCAATTTGAATCTTAAGGGCTTACATCCATTCCTGAAAAGCCTTGAAGCCCTAACATCCTGCGATCCTAGGGCATGCTCTTCACGTTGTCTCCTTCCCTGTCTCATTTAAGTGGACAGAGTATGGCACATGGATGGCCCAGAGGTCTCTGTCTGCTTTGCAGACTTTCAGAATAGCCTTTTTAGAGAGCATTCCAAAATAGTATGTCATATGGATGATGATCTTTCTCTCTTTGGTTTACTTTTTTTATTTGTTTATTTATTTTCTGTCTTTTTGAAATAGGGTTTTGCTATGCAGTTCAGGTGGGACTGGAACTCACTTTGCAGCCCAGGATGGCCTCAAACTCACAGCAATCCTCCTGCCTCAGCCTCCCAAGTGCTGGGATTATAGGTGTGTACCACCATGCCCAGCTTGGTTTGCATTTTTTCTTATAATACAAATGTGTGCTCAAGAGACACATGTATGGACTTTCCAAAAAACCAGAATGACAATAAGTATAACACATACTTTGTTAAGCAAGTATATTTTCCAATAATTTCTACAGATAGTAATTACTTTCACTACATAAAGGCTTATAATATTACTAGTTTCTCTACATAAAGGCCTGTAGTATTAAATTGATGTCTACAGATTAATATTCAAGGCAGTGAAAAATCCAACTACACAACAGAGGCTATCTCAGAACACAAATTTAGTCACATTGTCCACCCAGTGGGCTTGATTCTGATCCAAATTAGGCAAATTAAACCAATACAAACACCTAAGCTTTCATATGCACAGTGGTCATTTTAGCAAGGGGACAAAGTTGTAAAGGGTTAGAAAGTAGTAACACAGTGTCCTTGCACTTCTAATCACACAAAATTTATTTTAATGGAAACTTCTTTTAGATATTTTAAAGCTAAGATAGGAATGATAATACATTTTATGGTCATATTCCAGATTTTCTTACCAAGTGAAAAAAATATGTAAAATAGTGGTACTCTCTAGCATAATTTATGTTAGTGCCTCCTTAATTGTGTTTGCAGTATTCACAGGGAAGCATTCTGTTTGGATAATTACTCATTTTGGTGAAGATCAGTAATTTGGCTCACAAGCACTTCAGAAAATTACTCAAAATATTGCAAGAAGGGAATTTCTTACAAACATTCAGACCTACATAGTATAAGTGAGTGCTCCTTTCATATGATTTTCACTAGAACATTTTAAGAAATTCTTCTAAGTATTTTTATGCTTTTAAATTACTCAAAAGAATGCCTTTTTTGGTAAAGACAGAGCCAGTTATTTTCTTTTTCTGTATGTTTCAATTATTATGCTATACACTTTTAACATTATAAATGTTATGACTTAGAGGAAAGTAAGCATTGCTAAGATTCTTATAAGTGATAAATAAATCTCATATGAATAATAAGTAGAATTACTGAATATAATGTGTGAGGATATGTGATGATTAAGTTTGTGTCAACTTGATTGGCTTGGGAACTGTCTTGGTTACTTTTCTCTCATTGCTGAGACAAAATACCTGATGTCCAAAATTAAGGAAGGAAAAGTTTATTTAGCTTACAGTTTGTGGAGATTTCATCCACACTTGGATGGTTCCAAGGCAGAGTGGCACATGGCAGAGAGCTACAGTTCATGGCTGAGAAAAACAATAAAAGCATCAAGAGCAAAGGGGAGGAACAGCAGAGAGAGAAAGCCTGTTTCCCTCCTGTTATGGTTGATACATTGTGTCAACTTGGGGAGTCTAGAGGTTTGGCTAAGTGACTCAGCAGGAAGCCAGGGTGTTTACTTTGCATACATCCTGAGTCTGTGCAAGAGGAGGGCATGGAGATTATGTGAGAGCTACACGCAGCTTAGGTGAGGGTAGCCTGTTTACAAATTAAGGGAGGGAAAGAAGATGCTTGCCGCAGTTCCTCCCTTTTTCTCTGGCTGCATTGCTGTTCAGCTGCCATTCCCCCCTTTGCTCTTGTTTCTTTGCTGTCCTCTGCCTCGGAACCAGCCAAGTATGGACTGAAACCTCCACAAACTGTGAGCCAAATAAACCTTTCCTTCCTTCATTTTGGGCATTGGGTACTTTGTCTCAGCAACGAGAGAAAAGTAACCAAGACACCTCCTTTATATTGTATTCAGGCTCCCTACCCAAGGGCAGGTGTAGCACTCACACCCATAATTCCAGCATTGGACCATGGAAAAACTCTAGAAGCCCACCCTGTGACTGCATGAGGCTTTGGGGGACATCCAGACAAAAACCATAACAAGAACCTCTCAAAAGATTCATGAAGCATGCTTCTGGGTGTATATCTGGGAGGGTTAATGGGGCATGATTTGGGGCATATATCTTGTCCCTGGTTAGTGCTTCTCTAGTGTTGTTCTCCTCCTAAGTTTTACAGTCACCATGAGTAACATTTTGCTGCACTTTCCACTGGAGCCAGCCGCCCATAAACCAGTTTTTGCCATGGAGCCAGCTGACCATAAACTGAATTTCCCAAAACAGTAAACTAAATTAAAATTCTCTTGCTTAAATTATGAATGCCATGTAGTATGTCCAAGAAACAGGAAAACCTAGAGTTTTTAAAATTAAAACATTAATATTCATTTAACAGAATATTCATTATTATTATTATTATATATAGGTTACATTAATTCTTTCTAGGTGTTGATAAGCAGTAAAATAATGGTGGTTAAAATGAAATATATCAGTTAATATAGTTTGAAAATCTTATTGAGTATCCATAGTTATAAATGTGCCCACAAAGAGTTAAAGCAACAGTAGTAGATTTACTTTTCCTGGGGAACTTACAAACTAGTGTGAGTGTGTGTGTGGGTATGTGTTTGTATGTGATAATCACTGATAATCACTACACTAAACTTTATGACTTGCAGAAATAAGCACATTAGCATCATGAAACTTTTAAATTTGAAGTCCTCACCCTAGAATTATTAATGATATGGTTAATACTTTTCTTGGGCCTCTAGTGCATCAAAGTTGTTGTCTGTGTTTAAATTCTGAAATTTTCCACTTTTACTTTTATGATATCCTTGTTCCTTAAGAAAATTTAGTAAGTAGCTGGTTGGTATATTAAATTTAAAAGTGACACCTTAAACTGAATAAAATCATGCCTTCATTGTCAGGGGTGCTTGGGTTCAAAAGAGAGCTCTGCTGCTCCATGGCTGGGTAACCTTGTGAAATTGCCAGAGCTTTCTGTCTCTAGCTTTCTCATCTATGAAATGGGAAAAACAATTTTGCTCATAAAATGTCTGAAAAAATAAATGGATAATGTGCATGTTGTGATCCAATTAGTACCCATCAATCTTACCTAGTAAAAATTTTATATTTACTAATGAATGCAAATATTAGTAAGTTTTCTAGTTTTAGATATTATACATATATTTTACTATAAAATAATATATATAATATATTTTCCTTTCTAAAGCTGTAATTTGTCCTATGTCCCATTTTTCTTGTTAAATTATAACCATCATAAGAGTTTAGTCATTTTAGTTGTAGGCATGTCAAATTTGATTTTTGTCATTTAGTAGATGCCTTGTAAGGTCCTGCAATCAATGAAATAATTCATTATGTTACAATCAAAACAGAAAAGGAGGTCTATTCCAAGATGCTGCTAGTGTAATGTTTCCTGAATTATCTAACTGAAGTAAATATAACTTGAAATTCTACTTTCTCTGTTTCCATTATGCTTAAAAAGTTGATTATAACCTATACAAATTATTTATTGAGTATATGTTTATCAGACACCTTTTTTGAAATAGTTCTTTGGTGGTTCTTGCCAATACACTTTTAGCCTGTGATGTCTTGGCTCATTTTACACTTTTAAATTAGATTTTGGCATTGGTAGCTATAGTCACTCTAATAATTAAAGATGAAAGTTGAATTAGGAAGATAGGAATCTATTACTACATAATAATGGCAACAGAGCCACCAATAAATAAAACTATTGTGAAATCATTAGGATAGAATTTACCTTTACAAAATATCTTAACAGGCAAAACTCTCACACCTCATTTACGAAATAAATTATTGAATTATGTTATGTAGTGAGTAGGAAATTGATCTTGCAGTTTTCCATTCTTAAGCATTCTGTAATAGAAAAATCATTACCCTGGACTCAAGTCATAGCTTTGTTCTTGAAGCTCTATGAAATGGGGCAAGGCATTTAATCTTTCCTGATGTCATTTTTTATATGTAAGTTTACAGAGTCAGACTCATATGCTATCTACAAATGCTTTATACTTATGGTTAAATCACTATGGAATATAAATGGTGGTTGTACAGAGAACAAAATCTTTAGTTTACAACTATATATGTGATTTCTAGTAAAGAAAGATCCATTTATAAGAGACAAATTAAAGAATGGAGTATTTTTGCTCCTGTATTGAAAGATAAATTCAAGTAAATGGAATACAGACAGAAATATTAATGTAGAAAATCGTGGCCTGTCTGATATTGAATGAACCTAATTTTACTGTACTTAGGAGTTACAATGATACTGTGTTTATATACTATCTGTAAATGGATGAAGAAATACTGAAAGGTCAGGTTTTCTGAACGTTGATTTTCTTTCTTGTATGAACAGTGAATTTTGAAGTTACATTTTATAGCTATTCTTTATTATTGCCATTTGCTAATTTCAAGGTGCATTAGGTATAATTATTCTTTTAATAAGGGCAGCAGTAAAAAGTATATTTGAGGAGCAGGCTTCACTGAAGTTGCCATAATACTGATTCTTCTCTACAGCATTTTCCATCCCTTCTCTGCAAACAGTATTAATACTAGTCCCTCAATAAACAATATCCTTGAATACAACTTATATGTCAGAATTATTTAAATAAAAGAACTCAGCTGTTGTAAGACAATGCCCTCAGCACTGATGAACTAAGATGTGCTATGAATTATATCAGAAAGACCGCAGCATTTCATTAGGAGTGCTACAGGGTGAGAGGGAGCATTGCTACGTTTGCAACTCTAGGGAGCTGATCTTCATGGCTACTCATTAGTGGGATTATGGAAACCACTACGAGAAGACAAGGTAAACTGAGCCCTAAAAGAGGCCCAAGTGGGGTCTGTTAGTGAAGTAGGAAACTCAAGTTTCTTATGAAATGTCAGGGGACATGAACTGAACTGATGAGGAAGGGATGGGATCATAATCAAAGATGGAGAGTTTAAAAGCCAGTGCCTGTGATGTGCAAAGTGTTCAGGAGCAACTGAGGGGTAAAGCCAAGAATAGGATGGCAGTGAGGTTTCAGTTCAGCCTAAAGAAGATCATGAGTGGGTCAGGGATCCCCACGGATGCATCCGTTCTTGTTTACTTGGCGCTATGGTCTGCGTGTTTGTGTGCTCCCCGGAGTCACATGTTGAAATTTTAGCACTTAGCATAATGTGAGGACATTATGAGGTGGAACATTTGGAAAGTGAAGGTCATGAGGGCAGATTTCTTAGGACTGGCCATAGGGCAGTTGTAAAGAGGTTGAGAAAGCTGTTTTGTTTATTCTACTATAGCAACGCATAATATGTGGGAGACTCCTTCTTTCAACAACAAAGTGGGCCCTCACCAGACATCAGTCTGCTGAGGTCCTGGACTTCGAAGACCCCAGAACACAGAGGAATAAATTTCCATTGCTTATGAATTATCAGTTTGTGATGTGCTGTTGTAGAAGCCTCAATGAATGTTGTATGTGTGTGTGTGGGGGGGGGCATAGTGTTAAGTACTCTATGTAGAAAAAGGAATCATACAATTTAACGATGAAATATATTAAATATCAAGATTTTGATGAAAAATAAAATTTCTATGAAAGATAATTAAAATGAACTTTTAATTCTGATTTGATTCCAAATGTGGGTTTCTGTCAAGAGATAGCACATTAGATAAGCAGTGTTCTTCTTTATTTTCTTTCTCTTTAATTATCAGATATCTTCCATGCTTTTTGCCTTAGTACACTCATTCACCAACTTTTTGTGGAATCTATATCATTCTCTAAATGCTGTCGTAGACCTTGAGAAATATACCGTTGCACAAGGTAAACTATTTTCTCTTCATTTTTAAACTGCTTGAAATATCTCTTCTAAGTCCTTCTGGACACTGAGGCAAATTCTCATTCTTTTTATCTTTGAACTATTCTTTCAACACTACTTGGGATAAAATAAAGTACTAAAGTTATTTTATTACCTTGGATATATAATATTTTATTAACTTGGATACATAATAAATCATTTTATTACCTTGGATATACAATATATTATTACCTTAGATATATAATAAAAAATATTTTATTATCTTGGATATATAATAGTTTGCTGAGTAAAGACTTTACCTTAGTATTTTGTAAATAGTCAAAGCAGGAGACAGTTTAAATAAATTTGCGTATCTTTGCATTTGGATCATGTGTATTGTTTCTTGGTTTTGATTCATTGATGAGTACATTTCAATTCAAATGTGTAAGACATATGCTCACCATTTTTTTCTGGAATACTCTAGAACACATAAAGTCATGTGCATGCTGTTAGTTCTACCTTAAATGTTAATGTGGTTATTTTGAAGCATGAAATGACCAGTGAGCCAAACTTTTTTTATAAATATATTTATGTTTTTATTTTCATGAAATGAGACTGTCAAATTTTGCTCTAAACAATAAAATAATGTAACTGAAATATTTCTGAGAGGAAAATATGACAAACTTTTGTTTTAAATGCTATTTTTCCTCTTGTATGATACCAAGGAGTTGTTTCTAGACTCAGCCTAGAAAGACAACTTCAGGGTCCCTCAGCCTGACATTTCTGGAGTGGATAACTGTTCTGCCTCTTCATCTCCTTGCAGTAAGATATTCATTAGTCTCCTGGGCCTCTCCACACTGAATGACAGAGCAACTACCTTCTGGCAAAGTCTGGAGATGTTAGGAAGTGTTTCCCGAGGAACAAAACAGTCTTTAGTTGTGAGGCACTAGTTCAGAAAATCTCTTCTTGAGCTGGTAACTGGTGTGTAAAAAATTCATGGCACCAAGAAAGAGAATCCATTAAGAGATTCTATACAGGAAACAGAGAAGTGAACACAGTCTCTAGGAGAACTGATAGGTATCTATTATTTAAAGCTGGTTTTCCTTTTATCTTCTGCTATGTCTCTATTATTCTACACTTTCAATATGCTTTATTAATGCTTGAGCCCAAGGACTTAAAACAGGTGACTGTGTTCAGACTTTAAGGGAAATGATACAGAAAGGTAAAGTATTGGGAAGCCTCTTATAAACACAAAGAAGTAGCCCAAAGAGAATACAGATGTGGCTGATAACACAATCCTATCATATTTTGTGTGTAGAACCTAAAAGTAATCCTCAGTTGTCTTCAGATATCTCTGGTAGCAAATGGATAAGGATGCTTAGACGATACTTGTGCAGATGCAACAGAGAAGTAAAAGAGGAAGTTTTTCCTGGTCAGCTAGAGTAATTGAAAAACTTTGGCCACCCATCATCATAGAAATTTTCAACATCTTATCCTATGAAGTATAATGGGAATTTCTGGATTTGGGAACAGAAAAATAAGGTGGAGGGGCAGAAGATATTAAGGATGTGTATGGATATGAAAATTTACTTGACTGATAATTCATTTGAAGATGATTTAAGGAAGACAGTACAACTAGAAGTTCTTAGCAAATTTACACAGGAAATATAAAATAAAAATATGGATCCAATACATACAGTCATACTTTATGACAAAGTTAAAAGTTCCAGTGATATAAGGATTTGCATAATGTTTTCAAAACTTTATGGACAAAGACATTTACACTCAACTGTCATTCATAATAAAAAAATAAAAAGAAATTCTTAATGGCTTGGTGTAAGAAACTTGTTAATATAGGGCCTGCTTCATGCAATCAAATTCAAATAAACTCGTATTTGTAAAATTAATGGCAATGTAAAACTTATTCCCATTATAAGCCAAAGTTAAAAGAGGTTAAATAGTAGTAATATCTCAAACTATATTAAAAGAAAATATGAAATGTTAGGATAAAATATGACAAAATCTTCAAGAATATGCTCTTGCAGAGTATAGCATTTTTATACTTATAAATTTCTGTCATGCAGGACTTTGTGAATAGTAAGTATCCATTCATAATAAAATATGTGTAGATTTTTAGTTTCATTTGTGTATATTAATTCATTTAAAATAGCCAGACTATCTATATTCAGGCCGTTTTCATCCATAAATATTGAATTTCTTGGTTTCAGGAAGTCTGCCAAAACCAGCAACAGGTGTTAAATACAGATTTATTTAAACTGAGGACGAATGATAAAGAGGTGGTTGCAGGAGAAAGTGTCTGTTTTTTTTTAAGACAATGAGGATCATCTCATGTAAAGGTAAAAGGTAAAGTTTTTCCCTTAAATAATACATACTAGAGTATATTATAATGATGAACATTGGTTTGTTATTAGGGAGAATATTAGCAGTTTGTGATTATAAAGAAAGGAATCTTATTACTAGTGTGGTTTTTAATAATAAAATAGCTTGTCTGACTTGAAAATAACAGAAACGTAACACAAGTCATGGAAGAAACCCAAAATTCTGTGCAGTAAGATATTTTCCCATTTAATTGCCAATTCTATCATGCTTCAAAATGCATTCCATTAACCTCCTATGTCCTATCAACGTTATACTTTGTGGTATCAGTTGCTAGGGATGAAGGGTTTGTTATCTGTAGGTAATAACTGTCCGCTTCATGATAGGATTTGTGGAGATGTCACCTTGGTCAATACTATCCAGTGACAAAAATATGATTTCAGTGTGCAGTGATCAATATTTGGGCAACCCGCAATTCACATCATGACCTTTGTCATATCAGATAGGTTCATTACTAGCCCCTGCTTGATTCTTTTCGCCTTTCTTACTTTGTCCTTAATATATTTTTAAAATCGTGTCAATCACGTTTTTGCCATTATGCTACAGGTCTGTTATATTTCCTGCTCAGTCCATTGTCATATTTTCCGGGGTTGTCTGGTGAAAAGAATATAATATCTCTTAGAGTTAAGAAAATATTATTCTGGCAAGTGGCAAATTATAGGCAGTCATTGCATAATTTCAGAGCGAAACGAGCAGTTATTTGCCCAGAGGGAACATGAAGTAGCCATGAAGGAAAATGACCCCATGTATCTTGAAAGAAATTAAAGAGTAAGAATCTGTGACAATTAGGGTGCCTAAGTACCATAAATCTGGCTCTTCTATTTCTTAATTTCAAAGGGAACACTTAAGAGTATGACATTTACCAATGAAGGTGTTAAAATATAAATTCTACCACCACCAAAAGATCCGCTATTATGTTCTCAGAAATAGCCTAGTAAAACATCTAACATGTTGTTGTAACAAGAAAGTAGAAATTATTTTCAGAGACATGATCATTAGGAAAAGTGGCATTAATGGAGAGGGGAAGGCTGTGGTAGGATCATCTTTCTACAGAGTTTTCAGGCTATCTCTCCATATATGCAGTGATATTTTTCTTCCTTTGTGGTAATAAAAAAAGCCCAAACAGGCAATTTTCTAGACAAGTAAATGAATAGGTATAATGGTTGGTGACATTTTAAAAATATAAATGAACACATGGAATGTCCTATTTCCTGATCGTGCGATCTTGAGGCACATGAATTCTGTCAATATAGAGAGTAAACAAAAATAACACTAGGAATAGGGAAATAAAAGCAATATTTAAACACTATCCAGAGCACAGCATTCATACCTGGGCTCCATGTGTACATTATAGGTCTGCATGCTTTTTGCTTGAACAGCTTGCAGATGTAAGAGGCAGAATCTCTGCGAAGATAATTTGCAGATATAATGCACCTTATCGTTTCCTATCTCTCGGCTACTCCTTCATGTTCATTTTATTGATTCTTCTAAATCAAATTTATCTGCTTTCATTTAACCATGCATCCAGTCCTGTTGGTATCTCTTACTACTCAGTTTTTCACAGATTCTTGAGTTCTGTTCAACTCACTCTTATTTTTATAAATGAAATAACTAAAGCATCAACAAAGCCTCTGAAACATTTCTGCAGGTAGATGAAGAAGCTGATAAATTATCTTAAGTGTAAACTACGAATCACATCAAGGAGTGAGGATGCATTTCTATACTTTTTGCATCACATATAGTGTATGTGATCTCTTCATGGTCCTGTGTGCATTCATTTCCTGACAGCACTCCCTGTCTGTATAACAGAAGCGGTGTTGAGAAGGGAGGAACGTGAGCAGAAGCCGGCTCTTTACGCACTGTCCTTACACCATCAGTGTTCGGAACAGAAGCTGGCCTAGGCAAATGCAGGCAAATTACTTTGTCCTTGCAATGGGAAATGAGTGTGTGTCTGATGAGAGCCCTAGAGAAGCACGTTTATCTTTGGCTGAAAAGCACTTGAGGAGAAAAAGAGTTTTATGTGCATATATGACACTCTGATCTCCAGACACCTCAAGAAAATAAATTTGGCTAGCGACACAGAAAATCTCCCTCTAAAAAAAGAGCCTTGGTTAATAATATTCCAGTGGGTCCCTGTCTTGCCTCCAGCGTCTGAGAGCAATGATTACCCCCACCCCTTTTACATTTGTGGCTATGTTGGGATCTAACCCAGTAACTTGTGTGTGCTCGGCAGGTATTCTTACTAGTGAGCTACACCCAAACCTAGACAGACACTTCTTCACTAAGTCTGCCCGGACTGACACGATGCATCCTATGTTTCTGAGGACAACAAAGTGTTAAATCCTTTTTCCCAACTCCAGCCCAGCTTTATGTTGTCCACGCTGTACTCTTTTCAAATTAGACTTGTCTGTTCTGCACACATTGCCTGCTTTCACATGCTCATGCTCTGCTCAAACTCCTCTCTGTCCTGCCCACAGTTCTGTCTAATTACTCCTATTTTTCTGCAAAGATTCCAGAAGCCTTTCCTACTTCGCTATTCAGAAATGATCTCCTTCTCTTTTGCCAGAAGAGCAATTTATTTTTACTCTCTTTATGACAATTTTACAACCTCGGTTATATGGTCAGATATTGTGTTTATGCTAGATCATCTCCAGCAAAACTGTTAGCAACTTCAGGGCAGGATAACACAGCTGAACCACTTTTGTATGTTTCGCAGTAACAAAACATTGCTCATTCACCTCTTCAGTACACACAGATGATCTCTCTTTCTTGGCTAGTGTTTTGGTTTATATCTAGATGTCCCCCAAGAGCCTCATGAGCTCATAGATGGGGCTTTGGGCTTTGTAGCTGATTTGCTATTGGGGGGTGGGGGTGGCTGGAAGAGGCAGACCACTGGCGGCGTGACCCTGGGGTCCATCCCCGCTCTGGTGACCCTTTTGTCTCTCTAGCTCCCTGGCCATTAGGTGACGGGACTCTCCTCCACAGCCCGGCTTTCCTCCATGCACTTTCTGCCCTGGAGCCCATCAACTATGGACCACAGCCTCCAAAACCTTTGAGCCCAAGTAAATTTCCTCCTCTTTGAATTGTGAGTGACGGGTACTGTTTCTCATCACCTAGCAAGTGACTATCACACACACACAATCACAAACTCAAAATGGATTTTGTACTCAGTCTTAGGATAAAACCGTCTCATTGGAAACTTCCCCATGTCTGATGGATCACTGTGACCCTTTTTCTATTTACATCTGATTCTAAGATTTCCTGTCTAAATTATCTATAGACTTAACCTGGCAAGGTTCAGCTCCACGCTTTAGATAAAAGTAGTTCAACTTCTAACAACAGGACAATCCAATAGTCACAACCGCATTTCTCCGAGTATCAGGTGGTGAGAGAGACTTGACCCTCCGTGTCAAGATGAAAAACTGCAGACTCTGTAATGAACGGGTTATTTGGCAAAAAGCAGTTTCCTTGCAACTGTCTTCTGTGGTTGTGTGTGTGCATGTTCCCTCGATCCCTCAGAGAAATCAAGAAATGATTAAAATACACAAGCATTTTTCCTTCACACCTATAGATACACTGTTTCCATTCTTTCCTGCCAAAAATCTGAGCATGAGTTTACTTATGTATCGCTGTTGCAACCGAGAGCCAGTAAAGGGTGGCGAAGAGCGTCTTGGCAGAAGAACTCTTCGAATGTGTTTTCCTGTTGTGAAATCAGGGAGGAGGAACGCATTCTCCAGGTGCGGGGCAGGGACGCCCAGCGACTGGGGGAGTGCAGTATGGTGCAGGTTGAGAGCGGCTCTTTCCCCTCGAGTCTGAACTCTTCCGTTTCTCTATCTCATCCTATTTTCCTGTGCTTGGTGATAAGGAAAACCCCTGGGAGCTCACCGAGCCTAAGGGGAGGCAGCTGATGACTCTCAGGAGCCAGAATAAAAGTGCAGACGAGGACCCACTGTGAGACCCCGGGGCCAGCCACGGCCTCTTTCCAAGCCCTGGGCCCCGGCTTGACTGCGAGCGGCAGAGGCTTCCTCCCTCCCAGAACGCAGAACGGCCCGCCGCAATCTCTAGGCGAGGAGCGCGGGCTCTGGGCGCTGGCCCCGCTCAGCACCGCCGCTGAAACCGGGATTGGCGCGCAGTTCGTCCTTGCTCCCCGGGCGGCCCCGTCTGGCAGCGTCCGGGGGATCTGGGCCGTGCTGCGCCCGGGGACGAGGCAGAGCCCCGGGAGGGCGGCAGGAGGGACGCGGCTGGGGCTGGGGCTGGGGCGCCGCCCTCCGCCTC
>NW_004955407.1:21730330-21781556 GCF_000276665.1 Chinchilla lanigera
CCGGCACCCGAGCGGGCGGGCTCGACGGGCGGCCGTGCAGCGGAAGGGTCTCTCCGGGCTGGACTAATAACTTTGGGACTGTCCGCCGGTGTCACGTCTGAACATGAGCCTCCTCCTCTCCTTCTACCTGCTCGGGTTGCTTGTCAGTCGCGGGCAAGGTAGGAGTGCGGTGCTTTATTGCATTTACTTCCCCGTCCACCCGACCCAGAGAGGCAAAGAGGGAGGCACAGGAGGAAAAAATTAAGAAAAAAAAAAAAAAAAGAACTAAAGTTACGGTGACTGTTGTGATCCTTATTATTTTTTAGCTCGGTCTTTTGGCTGTCCCTAAAATTGTCTGTGTTTTCTGGAGACCCTTCAATGAGAGAAGAGAAAATGCAGATTTGCAGATGGGCATCAGTGAGCCGCAGATCCAGGCAAACTGCTTTTTCTTTCTTTCTTCTTCTTTTTTTCTTGGGATTTTAGCTTTCTTTGAATTTCATTTTCAAAAAATTGAATGAGTCTGTCGGTGTGTATCGATTCTTAAATATCAGAGGTGGTGGGAGGAAAGGGTCTGATGATGTTTTACAGAAGCAGCAAAAACTGTAAGCATTAAACTCGTCTGTGAAATATTCCCGTTGTGTGCAAGCAATTCAGTTCTTAGAGACTCTTTTTTTTTTTTTTTTTCCTCTTTCCCGAGACCAATTCTTGGCTATGAAGTGAACGATGATGGCTTATTTATGTTGGAAACTAAGAAGGGCCGTAGAGGTGGTGTGTAAGAAAGCCGACGGATAAAACTGGAGATGTGTTGCAGTCATTCATTTCAGACCCCCAGCTCCTCGTTAATATAGAAAGCAGAACTATTTTATAACGTGAGATTGCAATGACTCTTGCAAGGGATTTTAGGGTTATGGACAACTGGTAGGAGCTTTTATATCTGGAGGGGGAAAAAAACCAAGAATAGCCTTGTAGAATAACCGGAGGGAGAATTTGTGGAGCTACCTCTGTTGATCTGGGCAAAGATAGATCTGAATTTCTCTTGCTTGTATGGATAGCACACATTTACCTGAAATATTTTTACGATAGGTGGAAGCATTTTCAACTGTCCTCACAAGTTTGGACATATAATTGGGGAAACAAAATACTAAAAGATGCATTGGTGGAAGTCTTTAAAGGAGGCGATTGCAGTGATGCTGTGATGTGTAATAATTGCAGAAAATGTTGTATTATTAGCGTACCGTGAATTTTTAAATAAAATAATAAATTGCAAGATAAGTTAAAATATCTTCACTACATCGATGCTAAGCATTTCTAGCTTCCTCTGTGTTGTTGCTTTTGTCCAGCAGGGGGTGGTAGAACTCCATTTTAAGCCCAGAAATGGTGGTTTCTGCTCTTACAGTCCTTCTATCATTCTTCAGCAGGGCTTGACATTTTGGATGTGAAACCTTCCTTTCTCTGCCCTTCTCCTCCCCAAAGCTATAGTATTAGTGGCTGATGAAACACGATTGGATGCAGATTTTATGTTCAGAAATAAATGCAAATCCTGGCTATTGCTATGGTTTGTAAAGTGTCTTACTAAGATGCTGTTCATTTTCCCATAATGGCACAGAGTGTATAACATTAGTCTTGGGGAAATTGCAGATATGGTCATCTGGAGCTAGCATTAGACTATTCTGTTAATTCAGACACTCTTACGTCAAAGATGAGTATACACTTATTCCCCAGAGGTACGCTGTTTTAATTTTTGTCGACCTGCTAATCGTATTTAAGTATTCTTTTGTAAAATGGAAAGGTATTTCACAATACTGAGAAGCAGTCCTTGAAAATTGCTGTTAAAATACAACTGTAATTAAATGTGTAAGTGGTGTGGAGAAATATAAATCATAAGAAGCAAGTTTATGCAGACTTATGATTACATTATGAGTTGTTTGCAGAAGAAAAATGTCTCATTCATGGAGTCTGGGCATTTATCATTGCAGACAGTAAGTGTGTTGGAATTTAGAGATAGAAGGATCATCTAGGAATGTTTAAATTCTAGGCTTAAACGGTACACAAGAGCATGAATAATTTTGTTGTGCATATGTTACATATTTGAAATTGTGGTTCAGCTAATTTCTTGTCAGAATATGAAGTGGTTATAAAAGAGGACCCTGAAACGGAAGCGTGCCTCCAGGGGAGCCCATTTCCCTCTAATGAGACAGGGTAGGAAGAGAGCATCGTTGTAAAGATCTCTCTATCTAGTGCAGTTTTACAATGCGTGGCTCTCATAGAGGCATAGATGCGTATTAGAAGGACCCAGCTTTTGTGAGAACAAACATGTAGGACTTCCTTGCCATGTGCCTTAATGAAGTCAGAGATGCTTGGAAATAGAAATCCTCAGCTTGGAGTCTGATTCCTTTCTGCTGCTGTTTTGTTCTCTAATTAAGGATGCAGCAGCGAGTATCAGATACACCACTGGGAGCTGTCCCTTCTCCAAAGGGGAGGGGGAAAAGTGAACCTAGTGTAACTCGTAATTTTGTTTATTCTGTGGTAAATGGGACCACGAGAAGCCGGCATTCGGTGATCTCTGGGCTTGACTTAGAAACACTAAACCCCCGGCTTGCTGATTTATAGTTCCAACAATATACTTGTAGGGGATTTTATGAAGCACGATTGAAGCTATAGCTTGGGAAAGTGGTGAGCAGTTAGACTGGGGAAAGGCAACGATTATGTATTCTGTTTTAAGTAGTCAAAACGTTTTGAACCACAGCAGTTGAAAGGAAGAAAATGACAGAAGTGCAAAACTGACTTAAGTGGATGCCAATACCATAATTAGCTAACGAGGCCTAATAGTTCCACTCCCAACTTTCAACACTATGCTATTGTTCTACTGTAGTGAGAGCTTTTTAGTATAGCAGAAAGGCTCCTTTAAAAGCCACTGGTTTCTACTGCAAGCTCAGGAGCTAATGAAGTAAGGCTGGGATTTATCAAGTTTGATTCTGACTGTCCGTGGAAGGGATACTCTAGAACACTGTCACTTTCACGAATATTTTTGCCTTCTATTCAGAATTTGCTCACAGCCTCTGTCACCCTAAATTTCAATAACTCTGGTCTCAGGTGAACAATGTCTGTGCTGTCTGCAGTTCTGTAAATACAAATTCTCAAGCTGTAGTACGTAGGGGTTGCTTTCCTGAAACTTTTTAAATGTTTAAAATTATTTTCTTGTTCTTTTAAAAAAATCACCCAACAATGATACATCTCCCTCCCTTGCTGTTCACATATATGAAATAAAATCACGGGGGTGCTAAAAACTAACGTTAGCAATAGAGCTGTTTATCTCTCTTGCAATCAACTCTATACAGTTAGAATGTTTAAGCCAAAATCTGAGGATGGGGAAGAGGACTGTCAAGTGTATGGGTGAAACAAAGCATCTGTTTCTCCTTGCGCTCTGTGGGTGAGCACTTGTAAGTCATTGTTGGTTAGAGACATGGACCTTCTAAAAATAGAGCACAGGTGTGTGAGGGTCTATGCGTTTCAGGCCTATCGGAGAGATCTCTCCATACTCAGCTCCTTTCTAGTTTGCTCAGAGTTACCCCCTTCCTGACATCTTTTCTCTGTGTTACTGTCTTCTTTTTGCTGCTAGCTTTGCTGTGAGGTTTCTGTTGGATCAACTGCATAGCCATTTGCTCTTAGAGAAGATAGGTTATGTAAGGCAGTATCTTTACTTTCAATGAACAACCCAGGGGTTTCCCCAGCTGCTTTATGTCAAAGGAGCTAAGCAGAGGCTTTTGTCACTTTTCTTTCTTGTGCTCCATCAGCACACGCAAAAGAAGAGAAGTTGGTGGTTCCCAGTGTCAGATGAGTTTTTTCAATGACGCAGGGGGCTCATGTTCTCCCAGAGGTTACATCCTCTGAGACAAGCAATTAATGGAACAAATGAACCTTATTCTGTGTAAGAGAAATGGGAAACTTGATAACATTTTGTAAATACAGTGTTCTTTCCAGAACAGAGCTACTTGGTATTGGGGTCAGAAGGGAGCTGGGGGATGGAGACTAGTAACCCAGCTGAACAGTGTGGTTTGTTTTTGCCGGCTTCCTTGTGAGGGAGCAGCATGAAGAGAAAGAAGGAAGATCCACCCTCCGAGGCTCTGCAACTGGTGCTGCTGATGTCTCTGGCTTTTGACATTTGGGAAAACATTTTAACTTATCTGTTTTCAGGGTCATCTCTCATAGCACTGAACTTTTGAGACCAGGAAGAAAGGTGCTCGATAAGTGGTAGAGGGCATGGAATGGTTTTTGCTTGGTTTGGTTTAGTCTAAAATAAAATTAATACTTTGGGTTTTGGTGTATGCAAAATTAATGTAATAATTTTAATGTTCTTAGGAAGGGAATGTGTTTGTTTTTCAAGTTTTTTATTGACCTAAATTTTCAATTTCCCACACCTTTTATTCTCTCCCAATTATTTTGGGGATAGGCCTATTTAAGAGATTATAAATTAGTGTTAATTTTCCAAATTACATGATAGGAAAACACTGTTTAAAATACAACCGGTGCTTTTGTGGCTTTACTAACTGTAATATTACATTTCATGGGGCGAAGGAATGTTTAATTGTTCAGCCAATAAAAGTGCTTTACCATGGCACACTTGTAAATACTTTAATAACTCTTAATTATTTATAACTATGATAGTGGTACTGAAATCCCAAAGAGCAGCATATTTCTCAGCTTCACATGTTCATTTGTGCAACTAACGATTCGCCAAACATCGAAAGACATTTTAGAGAGCTCTGATGTAATGAAACAGATTTCCTTGGACTTAAATAACTCAGGGGAGTGCTGGAGAATTTTGGGAATGTTTATAGATGGAAGTTTGAAGAATTTTAGGTTAATTGATCAAAATCTTCTGGACCCTATTTTGTTTATTGGAAAAAAAGAAGAGGAGAGTGCATTTATTTTGGAGCAACATGACACTACACTGCTAAGATTCTCTTGACTCTGAAGAACAACTTAAACTCATAGAGCCACTATTTTCTCTTTTGAAAATTGGATATAAAATTATTCGGTGAGTTTTCTTTCAACCTCAGCCATGAGACAGAGTTGTGATAAAGGACATGTATAGGCATCTTGTAAAATGCCAACCCTGCTGGGCCAGATTTTGTTCATTAGTTTTAGTAATAAGAACAGAGGTGAATTTATTCATGCTTAAAAGTAACTCATTTATTCAACTTCCAAAAATCATCTAAATGCTCTCTAATTAGAAAAAAGAGGGGATAGAGTTTATTTATATACCTAGTGACCCTTACTCATTCATCATTTGCTTAATTATGTAGCTCATATTAAATGCCTGCTGGTCCCCGATGCCTCCTTAGGCAGTAGTACTAGAAGAACTGCATAGGAGATGAACAACTGTAGGGGGTGCCACTTACAGTCCCAATCGTAGCACACATTTATCTTCACAATTTGCCAGCAGATGGCAGGAAGGGGTTGCTCTTTTGTATTATGAATTCTCTCAAAGGGCTGGCATTAGCACCAAAAAACTTAGGATGGACACACAATTAGGATAAGTAACTTACTAAGGATGAAGTCAGAAAGTAGAATGGTTAGGAACTACAGCTTTGGCCTCCCAATTCTTAATCCACTTCTCTTAGTGCCTAACTTTTTGCACAGATTAAAAATAATGATCTACGATATTTTCAGGTCAAAGCAACTGATATTTACATTTTGTGTGATTTTGTCACTTAATTAACCAACATTGATCAAGGGCTTACCATGAGTTTAATGTCAGCACCTTGAAACGGTACAAAACACTTTTCCAGCGCTTCACAATTTATATCCATGGAGAACCCAACAGATGATTAGATTTGTTTTATGGGTGAAGTAGCTGATGTACAGAGAAATTATTTGACTTTATTAGTTACAGTTAGTAGCTTATTGAAATTAGTAGGCTTTTTGAATTCTATTTCATTGCCTATTTTTTAATGTATGCGATGAATTGTTTGAAAATTTGTGTGTGTGTGGAGGGGTGGTACATAGCACGACACCACGATCATAGCTGAGAAGGTGAGAAATATACATGTAAAAAGCCAAATCATCATCCATAAATCAGCAAACTATTGAGCAGTGAGGAGTTACAGTGTTGTAAAATGAAAACAAGACTTCATATAATTAATCAAAAATTAAATGGTCTAAGTGAAACCTGATAAGTTCAGCACTTAGAATGAAAATTCAGCCAAGCATGGTGGCACACGCCAGTAATACCAGCCCTCGGGAGGCTGAGGCAGGAGGATCGTAGTGAGTTCTAAACGGGCTGGGCTACAAAGTGAGCTCAAGGCCAGGCTGAACTGCATAGGGAGACCCTGCCTCAAAAAAAAAAAAAAAAAAAAAAAAAAATGCACTGAGTCCTTACAGTTGTACCAGTCCTCTAGTTATCTTATTGGCATTCTCCATTTACATATGATGGTGATGACACATAGAAGATGTTAATAACTGCTTACAGTTCCATAACCAGGACACAGGGATTTGAACTTTCAACATATTCAAGGCCCAGCCTCTGACCAGGGCATTCACTGCAGCAGGAAGAGCTTCAACATGGCAGCAGGATGTGGAAAAGTGCTGCAATGCAGAGAAAAAACATGGGTGAATAAATTACAGGGCGTGAAGCATTTAGAGGACAGAGTGAATCCAGCTTAATGACTCCAGTGTAAGAATCTATCAGACTCTTTGGGTTCGTAAAGCAGTTTCCATTAAACATCCTGGAAAGATGGGTTATGGCTTTGAGAGTGAAATGATTTGCGAAGGGAAGCCAGCAAGCCTTTGAGACCTCGCAGAGTTTGACTCTTGGGTCAATCTTTGGGGGCCAGTTTCTGGGTGGAAAAATAATGTAATTGAAGTTTGGTTTGCTTTTAGTTGTGCTGATCATATGTATTATGATCCAGAGGGAAATGAGAAAGGAGTGAGGAGATGTGACAAGTGTCCAAGGAAGAATGAAGGGCTCTTAGTAAAGGAATTCAGCTTACAGATTGGCCAACTGATGCCTGAAGTTTGAATCTTTTTTTTTCCAGAAGGAATGGCTATATTTTCATAGGAATAAGGAAGTAAATAGGAAAACGCAGCATTAAGGGGCATTTTAAAATGTATTTGTCATTTTAAAAATTGAATCTGATGAGGGAGCTGTAATCTCAGCATACTGTAAGCTGAGGCAGAAAGATTAAAAGTTCAAGTCTCAGCTGGACAATTGAGTGACTTAGAGAGACACTATTTCATAATAAAAACAAATAAGGGTGGAATGTACCTCAGTGTGAAGGCCCTGGGTTCAATTGCCAGGAGTTCAAAATTTACTACATAAATAAATACATATTATATCTTAGGTTTATCATACTCATGGGAGATCTAAGTATAAGTATCAATAATAAATTTTAAAATGCACTGTATTATTTTACTCTCATTTCTTCAGAGTTATTTCTCTACATTCATTTGTCAGTTGTCTTTATTTCATTCTTCCACCATTGTTTGTATTCATTATATAGCATTAAGCTTGGTATTTGGGGTAAAGCTTCAGAAGCATGTAGGTAAAATTTGCTTTTATTATATGTTTTTCATTTAAATCAGTGTCTTTATCATTTTCTTTTTTTTTTTTTTTCTCATTCCTGGGAGACTAGAACAAAACAGAAAGAGTAAATAAAATTTGAAAAACTAAACTAAAATTTAAATAACACAGAAAGATTTCTGGTACCAAACATACCTGGTTGAAAAATTTTCTATCAATGTCCAGGGAAAGAGGAAAGAACTAATATTGTTGAGGCCCACTGTAACCAGGAAGTTGAGCATTTTCACCATTATCTCATTTAATTCTGATTAAATCACATTTCATAGATGGCATTCCTAAATTTGAGAGTGATTTGGTTGCTCTTAAATATGGTATGTAGATTGACACTCAAAATTATAACCAAAGAGCATTAAACATATTTAAGATATATTTCAGTCTTTTTCCCACAGTGTGTATTTCTTTCATGTACTATTTCATATGTGTGATTAGTATAGAGAGGATGGTAGATCACAATGCAGAATCGTGTTGATCCGTACATAATTTTACAACTCATTAATCTTTACCTGGTCAAAAGTGAACTTCTTCAAAAGCCTTAGCAATGTGTGAAGACTTTAAGACAAATATGAAAAATCAACATAGATGCCTTGTTTAGTAGAAGAATTAGTTTCTTCAGTGGGCTTAAGAAAATCTGGACTTCCACTACAAGATGTATCCGGGAAGGTGGTGGTACATCTAATGAAGCAGAAAAGTCGTTTTCTTGTGTGAAATGAAGTTGGGTGTGTTTGTTTATTTTTGTTCTTTAAAATTTCACCACAGGGGCTGGGAATTTAGCTCAGCGGCAAAGCGCCTGCCTGGCAAGTGCAAGGTCGTGAGTTCGGTTCCTGGTACCGGAGAAAAAACAAAACAAAAAAAAAAAATTTCACCACAAATACTAGGAGAGTCTTAACTTTGAAAGTTCTAAAATTGTGATGTCATGATTTTTTAATTAAGATAAACAATATTTATTTTATTTATTTATTTTTTATTTAAAGAGATTTTTTAAAAAAAGAATAATAGCAAAATGCCAACAGCATAGATAAAAACAAAACAAAGCAAAAACAATAAGAATGATACAGGGTTTCAGAACAAATTGATAGGGATTAGCAGTGGTTGTTATATTACATATTTTTATCTTCATCAAAGTTGGTCAGATTACCAGATGTAAGAATGTAAGATTAATCAAACCATTAAAGAGAATAAAAAAAAAGTTATGAACAATACAGAGTTTCACCAAACAAGATGATAGGAATTCAACAATGGTTGTTACGTTGCTTATTGTTGTCTTCAAAGTAGTTGTCCAGATTACCAGATATAAGCATGCAAAATTGGTCCAAAGAAAGTAAAACCATAACTGTTCCGTTCAGTAAATCATTAGATGCTAGCAGTACAGTTATCCCAGTTATCTTTCTCTATACATGTGTATATTTATTTTTTACTCCCTTCTTTCTTTCCTTTCTCCTTTACCTCATCCCAGTTGTTTCCTCTTTTGATCAATTTCTTTCCCTTTCCCGGCATCTGTTGCACGTTTTGAGTTCCACTCACTCCTTCATCTTCTTGCAGTAGGGAGACAACACAACGTCTATACTTGTGGGTGCAATGTATTGCACTTATGAGTATGGTCTCTATTTGCATCCACCTACCTGTAAAAGCCTTGAGTTTATCTTTTTTTTATAGCTGAGTATGATTTTTGCTAGTGGTTGCTTAAAAATTTCTGCAGATTTTCAGTGTTCTGCTGCCTCCTCTTGTCTTTTGCCATAGGCCATGATTCTTTTTACAGCATACTTATGAAGACACTGTAGTTATTCAAGGATGCACTATATGCATGTAAAATAAGCCAATTTAATGTGGTTAGGATCTGCATTATAAATAGGTTCCCATTCCAGAATATTACCCTATTTATGCTTTATACCTCATGGTATAAGTTGGACTAGAACCTAATCAAATTTCCCCATAAGGTCAACATTGAACCTAACCACTCAATTTGGTTTGGTTCTCCTCCCACTTGGTTTGTGACCAGAATCATAGAAATAATAAAGTTTGTGAACTGAAGCACTACTGTAATTATTAATGAGAGGGTTTGTAGCCATTTTTCTACCATTATAATTTATCTGTCCCTAAGAATTTTTCTAGTACCTGTAATATTGAGCTTTCTGATTATTTCTATGTTCATTGTTCCATTTAGTCTATCTCTATTTTCCACCAATCACAGTTATTAAACATTAATGCATGAGCAGAGCAGGTGCATCTTTATTTGAGTGATCCTCACTTAGATCTGTTGCATTTGCCTTCTGTTGATTTGCAAAATCATGTTTTCTTGGCTTTAATGCACGTGAGTTGCACTTATATCATTGCTGGAATTCGCAGATTTGAACCTGGTTTGTACACAGCCTATGACTTTTATATTTTTCTTGTCTTTCATTGCCTGAATAATTTTTATTAGTTTTCTTTGCCACTCAGCCTATCTCGTCACTGAAAATATTCTTCATTTTTCTAACAAATATTGTATAAATTAATTTCTACTTAATCTAGTCATTGTTGGAGAGCCAAAGATGATAACTGTTGAATTCTGCATATGAAACTTATCGTATTCTGTTGTGACTTTCCATGTGAACTGAGTGCAAGAAAGTCTTTCCATCCCGGTGTCCAGTGATGCTGTGCATATTAGCGTGTTTATCCGTGCAGCATAGTGGGTACTTAGCAAATATATACAGAACCATTACTTAACGTTACCTGCAGAAATAAGCCAAAGGGGCAGATAACTTTAAATACATGTATTGTTCAATTTGGATAATGATTCAGTTAGTAATATATTATGCATTGATCTGGGTATTTGTTTCAAACATTTTGTTTATATATCACTGCCAGGTATGTGGCAGACTTTCAATAAATACATAGTTGTCTGTGATATAAAGTAGCAACAGTGATTATTTAATTTAGAGTGAATAGCACAGATGCCTTGCTTCATCCCAGTCTTATCTCTTTATAGAAAATTAATTAGCCTGAGAATAAAGCAAACAAGTCTTGCTATAAGATTTGTGTTTTGAAGCTATATCTAAGGTACAGGGAATGGTTATGGAGCTGGGGTTTCAGAAGTCTTAACATATAAAAATATAGAATAAGCAAGGAAGATAAAGCATGTTGACAGTAATGTAATTAACTAGATTAGATGTTGTCAATAGTAAATGTCTGATATGCCAATAAAGCAACTATTTAAAGTCCTTAAAATCAAGATAATCCCATGTGGTTAATTAAAAGTTGACTATTCCTTCAGTGTTTATTGGAAACCAGTTCTGAACTGCATGTATACAAAGGAAAGACATGCAAAAGAAGAGTTAGTTGTTTTATTTCATCTTTTATACATACCCTTGGATTTTCTCTCTCATAAATGAACTTCCCTTTCGGCTCAAATAGCCGCTTTTGTTGAAAATCTGTTTTTTTCTTTCATGGTTATTTTGGTGTTCTCTAGATCTGACTTCAGTGATGAAAAGCATTTAAGTTAATTGGGCAAAATACATTTTCAGATGGACCATAATATCTTTGTTACCTGTTTGTCTGCTTACCATTTATTCACTAATGTTACCATTATTATGTATGACACTTTTAACTTGAAATACAATATGCAATTAAAGATATTACTAGTATTTCTGATGTATCCATTTTCACATTCCTTTTCCCATCAAATTTCATAATTTATAATCACTTTAACTGGTTATTTGGATGAGTCATTTTATTTCAAAGCCCCCTCAATAGCCTCATGCTAATGCATTCTGCCTCCGTAGGGATCGCAGGTGGCCTGCAATTTAAAAACAATACTCGACATAGGTTATTAAGTGATATTATTCCATCGTCTGTGGTTTGTGAAAACTTTCAGGACCATATCCAAAATTGATATGAAATGTTCACCTTCAGTATTTTCCTGTTCCGAAAATAACATTTCCTAGTACAGAACTCTAAGCTATTATCCAGTATTGTAAGTTGCTAATGTATTTTCCCTTTCCAGTCCCTGTTTCATTTTTGTTATGATGAGACATTTTATCAATGATACCTTACTTCCCACACTGTATTAGTAAAAAGGACTGCTTTAAGAAAATACACCTTTCCTCTTGTGAGAAAAAGCCAAGGATTCTATTATTTTGTATTGTGGGAAAGCCGCCATTTTTATTAGTGAACTTTCCCTTCCGGCCCCCCACTCAGCTGTCTCTCAGCCTCATACCTTTCATCTCATTGAAAGTCTCTGTACCTGAGGAGACGCACATGGATGTAGATGTGCAATGGGAGGAGGTAAGCTTTCACAAGTCTGAAGTATTGTGGTGTTTATGACCAAAACTCATTAGACTCTCTAAAAAACAAATGTATGCAAGAAGCTAAGGTGGAATGATGAAGGAAAGTGAATGGTGAAGGTCTCTGATTTGTTTCCGGAAGAGGATGCATCAGCTTAGAGAGGATGGGGAGCTGGGTTGTTGTGCCAGATGGTTGACAAGTTTGGATAAAATCTGACACAGTTACCTGCAGAAAAGGGGAGCAGGAGATACCCAAGAATAGCTAGTGTGATTGCGGGTAACTTTGGTTCCTCAACGAACAGTGTCTATGTATGACTGGTGAATTCACTGAATAGAAGAAGAAATCCCATTAGTCACTCTGCAAAGTGTTTTTGTAGGAGTTGTTTCAGTGTTTGATGGAAGCACATACAGCTATGTGCTATACATTAGGGGCTACTACATTACAGGTGAAAGAATTGAATTTCAAAACTGATGTGTAGCATCTAATAAAAAAAGAAACTGCACAGTACTCATCCCACTGACTAAATCATTGTCCTTCAAAGTAGCAAGGGATTGTTGAACAGAGAAAGCAGCTGAGGCGCAGCTGTAGTTTCAGACTCTCACTATTCTCTCTAGTCATTCCCATCCCGGCATGATAAAGGTAAAATTTTGAAGAATTGCCTACATTTACCATGAAGAAAGTGATATTTTGATATGTGTATATATTGGGAAAGTATTTATCAGGCAAATTAACATTGTCATATTTACCTTTTTTTTTGTGCTGAGAACATGTAAGGCACAATCTCTTAGCAGTTTTTGAGTATACATAACTTTGGTCACCATACTGTGCAATAGATTGCCAGAGTTCATTCTGTCTACCTGAAACTGTGTGCCCTCTAACACTCGTTGTTCCTACCTCCAGCTCCTGTTAAATACTATTCCATAGGTCTATGATTTTTGTCCTTTTGGAGTCCTCAAATAAGTGAGCTCATAAAGTGTTTTATATCTGTACCTGGCTAATATTACTTAGCCTAGTGTCCTTTTAAATTTATTTACACTGCTCAAAATGACAGCATTTTTTTGACTGAATAGTATTTGTGTGTGTGTGTGTGTGTGTGTGTGTGTGTGTGTGTTTCTCACATTTTCTCTATCCGTTCATCCATGGATGCACATTAAACTGCTTCTATAGCTTGGCTGCTGTGGGTAGTGCTACAGTGAACATGACAGTAGATTTTTTTGACACATAGCTTTCATTTTCCTTGGACTTGTACACCAAATGGATAGATTCTGGCTAATATGAACCCAGAAATCACAAGCAACAAAAGAAAATAATACCAAGTAGAATTCCATAAAAAATCTTATTGACAGCAAAGAAAACAGTGCACCAAATGAAAGACAATCCAAAAATGAGAGGAAATTTTATAAACCATACCTCTGGTTAAGAGGTTTATATGTAAAATACATAAAGAATTTATATAATTTAAAACAAAAGGAATAATTCAATTAAGATGTAGGAAAAGAGGCTGAATAAATATTTTCCAAAAGAGGAAAGGAAAATTTCCCAAAGTACATGAAACAGTGATTAAGAGCATTAATCATCAGGGAAATATAAATTGAAAATAACTTGCAGGTTCACCTCACAGCAGTCTGACTGGTTTTTACCAAAAAGAAAAGATCATGGTGATGCAGCGGGAACAACTGGACACTCTTTGCGGGATGGGAAACAGTACAGCCATTATAGAAAATGATATAAAGGTTTTTCAGAAAACATTAAAAAAGTAAATCTATACCATCTAGTTATTTCTCTTGAATGGGCATTGCCAGGTTAGTGGTGGCCAATTAGTAAATGAGTAAATGTTTTATTGACATACAACTTTAATGAGCATGGAGAACCTGCACATTTAGAGATATTAGAGCAGTGCTCAGGGTGGCTGCTTAATTGTTTAGATTAGTATAATTCATTAAGGACTATATAACATTAATATTTAAATATAAGCTGTATCTTTAAGTGATTTCCCTTACTATGAAACACTATAATTATTAATAATTTAGTACGTCATCAGTTTGTGGTTGACTTGCAGAATACTTTCATAATGAAATTACATCAGTTTAGGGTGCCGTTAGAGGCAAGAAAGAGAACAATTCAAGAAGGCTTAAAAATAAAAAAATCTATTAGAGTATCTAAAAGGCCATCTGGAGGTGGATTTGGGTTTTATATTTCTGCTCATGATTTTGGCTGTTTTCCTTTACTTCGTGGAAGAAACTTGGCTTCAAAAATCTCCATGTATCACACTCTTGTGCAATAATATCTGTAGTTGGGAAAGAAATAAATATTTCTTTCACTGGCTTCCTTTGAAGGAAAAATTGCCATATGTTGTTCCTCAAATCCTACTGGCTGGAATTGCTTCCGATGAGCACTCCTAAACCACACATGGTTGAAGAGACTGGTGTTAGAGAGTTCCCCTTGAATAATCAATGATCTGTAGCTGATACGGAGATCTGCCCCCCTTCAAGCCGAGAACTGACCAATCAAATTTAGTGTCCCTCTACTAAGAAAAAAGAAAGAGGGAGATAAATGGGAGATAGTCAAGTATGTCAACCCTGGGCCTGGGAATGACAGAAAGGCCCTTCTGATAAAAAATATGTAAACAGTGTCAAAAGCCAACATTTATAAATTGTGCTAATTTTATATGCTTTACATATGTGATCTCATATAAACACTTTTATCAATTAATAATGAACTTATGCATTTTATTTTATTTAAATTTATTGATGCAATTCAGGTATTTAACAACCACATTCAGTATGTGGAACTTGCATTTGTACATGATATGTCCTGATTCCTATTTTTTTCCCATTCCCGTCTCCTTTCAAACTCCCTTCACCTCCCTGATCTCAAAGGTCTGTTTTCATTTTATTATTTTTTTCTGAGGGAAAGGAAGGAAGAACAAGAAAAAAATCATGTAAACTTCTGAACTTCATTTGGAAGTTGATTCTGTTTTACGGATGGTGAAATGAGATTTCCAGGAGAGTAAATGAATTGCCAAAGTCACAAAGGGGCTTAGAGGCAAGGTTGGATTTTAAACCCTGGTTGGTTGGAAAAAGAGCTGCCTTCTCTGTGCCAGGTATCTGCATGAGGGAGGACACCATCGACACAGTCCATGTTAGCTTCCTAAGTTGAAAAATGGAGAAGTAAGAGTGGGGTGTGTTGGTGTGTGCCTCCAATTCCAGCGTCAAGGAGGAGCACTTGAGTAGTCCAGGGGTTTGAGAACAATCTGCACCACTGAGCAAGACCCCACCTCACGAAGGAAGGAAGGAAGGAAGGAAAGAAGGGAGAAAGAAAAGTGAAGTAAGAATACTGATTTCTTTTGTGAACAAGCTATGATCTGGGCACTGATGTAATAAGTTTATATCCAATTTACACACAATTTTACATACTTAGCTGTTTGGAAGACTATGGTTTTTAGTGAGTACCTTGAAAGGAATAAACATATAGAACACTTATCTAAGAAGCATAATTATACTGAATGTACAGTTTCTAAATCCGTGATCTTGAACTACCCTGTCCTTTACTAAACTGCATTTTCAGTATCAAACCGTTCAGTGGTGAAGAGCTACTAAAGCTCTCTGCTTGGTATAGACACTGATTAATGAGTATACATGATCACACACAGCGTTCGCCCATTTCAGGGTTACAGTCTAAGTCAGTACTCATTTACAGTTTCAACTTCTACCTATGAAGAAGACCCTGTTTTCCCCATTTCTGACCCATCACTTTTTTATTCAATTCTTCCCCTTCCGATAATCAAATGAATTCATTTACTTAGCCTCTTAAATTAGAATATTATTCTCTTGTATGGTTTGGAAAATAAAGTAAAAGCAATTACATGTATTTCCATTAAATATGTTGGTTGCATAATATAAGCTTTTTTACTTCATTCCAAATCTGCTCCCCTAACTTTGCCATACAGTGTCTGTAGTCCTCAAGGGTAGGGCCAGGGATATAGCTCAGTGGCACAGAGTCTTCCTGGCAAGCACAGGGTCTTGAGTTCAATTCCCAGTACAAAAAAAGAAAAAAAAAAAAGTTGTGTAACAGTAGACACATAAGCTGTCAAATTTGAAGCAAGCCTGTATTCATATCCTAATTTGGTCTCTTTATTTCTGTGTAACCTCAGGCAAATTGCCTTATCACTCTGTCCTTTAATTTCCTTAGTTGACATTTTTAAAAAAAGTAATAAAAGTTGAAGATACTAAATAAACTCCAGCCTAATAACTTTATATATTTGTGTGTAGCTGTGTATAGAGATATATGTGTATATATAGGCATCTATATGTGTATACAAGTACATGCTTATCTACATATATAAGTATGCATCATAGCTTTGGAAAACCATTCTGTATTCAATGCTATATCAAAATAGTTGCTATATTTGTTTTGTTTCTTTTGTGGGTGCTGATATTCATGAATACCTTAAATGATATTCTTTGGCAATTTTTGCCTCTAAGAAGTTATATTCCACAATAAGACGTTAGGCTTATTATCTACACTTTTTGAAACTATAGACTACTTAGCTAGTGTTTAATTTTTCAAGACTAGAAAACAGTATCTTTTGTCTGTCTGTTAATGAAATAAACAACTGAACAACTTTCCTGCCTTACTTTTTAAGGTAAAAAGATAAAAAAACAAACCCCTCAGCACACAAGCATTTATAATTGATGATGTTCTCCATCAAAACATACTCAGTGAGTATAGATAAAATCAGCATTCGGCACATGAACACTTTGGTTCCAGCTCAGGCAGTGTGATTGAACTGCATGCACAAGCTTGAATTCTTCATTTTAATTTCCTTCATTTGTAACTGAAGAGATGGAAGGCAGCTAACTTTCTCATAGTGTTATGCCCTCTTTTACACTGCACTGAACAACTGAATTACAACATTTCATGTTAGAAAGCTGCAAAATAAATTGCTTAACATATTTGTAGGGGGCTGGGGATTTAGCTCAGCGGCACAGCACCTGCCTGGCAAGTGCAAGGTCATGAGTTCGATTACTGGTACTGGAAAAAAACTCCAAAAAACTAAAAAAAAAAGAAAAAAAAACCCCACATATTTGTAATATCACAATAAGGACTGAATCATAAAAGTATAGATACAAACTCTCTTGTATCTCAGTGATTGACTGTCATGTCCCTTTTGAGGATTATTAAGTAGATAATCTGCTTGTTTTTCATGACAGAGAACAAATTCATTTGTGTAAAGAGCCTTTGAGAGATATGTTGATTATGTTCTCAATATGAAACATTTCCGTATTTCCAGGTATTCAAGACAAATAAGTGTACTTATTTCGGCAAAGTGTTGGAATTAGATAACTGCTGTTAGCTTTATTATTGGCTTTTTTGAAGCTTCGTGGAAATAAAAATATTTGGAGAGCAGCTTTCTTGTTCTTTTAATAAGCACCATTGGAGGGTCCTGCTTTAAAACCTTTCCTTGACTCTCTCTCCCTCATTATAGTTTGGTGACAGCAGTCAAAATTGTTTCTGAGGTGTTCAGAATTCACGTCACGTGGCTGGCCATTGAAGCATTCTGGCTGAGTGGTTGGATGCTAAATGGAATCATGCCAGCACATGGCAGCTCCGGACGGAGGCCAACGGCTGCTTAGTGCTGCAGTGAAATATTTTCCCATGCACAAGTTTGTAGTTGTTTCCTGTGAAGAATTGTGATCCTGTAGCCTAAAGGATGTCTTCAGCAAAGAATTCAGTGACTGTGTTTTATTTCCAATTCTATTCCATGCTCAGTAAAGCCTAACCCTCTTTTCATGTCTGTGTATCTAAAAGTCTTTTCTTCTTCATTCCTTTTAGCTTCAAAGCAAGATTTTTGAAACTCGTAGCATCTTTTATTTATCTTTGTGGACGCGCAGACATCTCTTGCCTTCAAAATATAGTTGCAAGCTAGAGGCTGTAGGACGGCAGTCTGAAATCTGGCAGAATTGTATTCAAATCCAGCTTGCATAGTTTCTTCATATGAGGTCTTCAACAAATTGCTCATTTCTCTAACTTCTTTTTTACTTGGCAATATTCCTTAATATTCACATTTGTAAAATGGGGATAATACTGCTAGTCATATAGTAAGCATTCAATGAATGTTAACTTCTATTGTGAATATTACACTACTACCAAGTTATAATTACATACTTTTTGATATTTCATTTACCAAACTTCCCTGAAACACTTTCAAGGAGAATTTGGATCTGTGAAGCACAGTACCTTGTGAGATGTCAGGAGGTTTATTTTGAGGTAATTATTAGTTTGAGAAAAGCTATGTTATTACTTTCCCATTGGATAGATTTTCTTTTCCCATGCTGTACAGAGACTACATGACAGCATTTGGGTCCTTTATGGTAGCTAGCTCTTTCTCCCTCTGTGTGTTAGCTGTGTACTGTCACAGTACAAGGCTTTATAGCTGAGGCTGAATGGACATTATTTAATTACTCTGAGAAACTGAGAGCTGTCTAAATCCTCAGTCTTGTGCAAAGGTCAGTGTCTTTCTCCTGTCTTCTGCTCTTAGGGACCTGCCTTTTCCCTGCCTCCCTTAACTCAGTGTTGTCTGGATTCTATTGGAAGCTCATCATCCTTGTTTTATTTCCTTTAGTCCTTATTTCAGGTGTAGGTATTGGTTTCATCAGGACTTTGGCAGAGTCAGTATTACTGGCATTTTTTATGTTCTATTTTTACCAGAATGGTTAATATATAGTGGTTTCTACACACTGAATAAGGCTTTACTTAGGCCGCCTCTGACCCTAGTCATGGTCAAAAGCTTAGAAGTTGCTCTTCATGACCTGGGTAGTAGCACTCCCCTTATAGCCTGGGCTACTCAGTTTCCTGTTTTGAGTTTTAGTAATCCTCTTAACTGGCCCACTGACACTTTATTCTTCTCTAAACTTTGAACCTAATGAAGAATGTGAACATTTTAAAGATTTACCCACATTGCAGTAAAACCAGGAAAGAAGGGGAAGGAGGTGACTTACATGTTTGGTGGCCAACTAGACTTCTCTGTCTTTGTACCATCATGCTCATTCCATGCTTGTATTTAGAAAACAATGAAAAGCTCCAATTTTACCTTGAAGCTTTCAGTGGTGATTGTAATAAGGATTGTGATAAGTACGATAGGGTGGGCTGGCCAGTTGTTTTCTGAATCCTAGCAGGAATTGCAGTAGAAGAAAAGACAAGAGAGTATGCTAAGGAGCATTGGGCCGTCTGCGTTTTTCCTCCCAACTCCTGGCTGTCTTTTCCACCTCTTCCATTTTCCCTCCTCCTGCTCTGAGTCCTTTTAGATCCTCCTCCTTCTTCCTGTTCACCCTTTGTTCTTCTAGAATAAAAAAAAGGGTTTAAAGCAATGGTGAGGTGGATATGATCAAAATATTTAATATGCATTGAAAATCTCATAAAAATATGGAACTAATAGAGAATCTGAAACAAGGAAGATAATGAAAAGGATAAAAATATCACATGTGCCTGTAGGATTTGGCCAAAATTAAAACCATTAATGTGTATAACCAATATGCACTTATGAAAAAAATGTAAAAATAACTTTTCTTTGAGTCTTGGAATTTGACTTTAAAAGCTGAACATTAAAGGCTGTCCCTTCTACCATGGTCTGCTTAAAAGTCCTGTCAAAAAATCAAAGCTGATGATAAGTTTTTGCCTGTTGACATTTGAAATCCGCATCAAGCAATGGATGACTCAGTTCATTAGATGCAAATCTAGTGAGAACTGCAGCGTGTAAAAGACTCAGTGGGAAAGTATGTTAGAAAAAAATTTGAAAACAACAAGGGGAGAAGAAAATTGTGTAATATTATTACTTTTTTAAATTACCATTTTTATTTGTATTAGTACTTGTTTGCAGAATATGTTGATTAATTGCATTGTGGAGAGTTGGCCTATGTACACAGCACATCTTTATTATTCTCACTTTCCCTTACCCTTCTTTTCCCTTACTTTTCCCCCCTCTCCCTCCACCTCTTGCTCTTCTTCCCATTTAGAAAAGATCTATCTGTGTCCTATTATCTTTTAGTGTGCTCTTTAAATTACTTATATTTTGGGTTTCTCAGAAGAGGAACCATGCAATATATAAACTTGTATGTTTGATTTATTTCATTTGACATTATGGTCTCCAGATGCATCCATTTTCCCACACATGATAAAAATTTATCTTCCCATATACCAGAGTAGTACTCCATTGTGTTTAATACCACATTTTTCTTATCTTTTGATGAACATGTAAGCTGCTTCCAGTATTTAGCTATTATGAGTTGTGCTGGTATAAACATGAGGATGCGTGTATGATTAGTATATGACATCCTTAACTCTAGAAAGGATGCCTTAACTAGGAGGGGAATAGCTGCATCAAGTGCAATTTCTATCTTTAGATATTTGAGGAATTTCCATAGTGGTTGTACTAGTTTATGCTTCCACTAACAATGTGGAAGAAGTCTTTTATCCTCCACACCATTGCCTGCACTTATTACTGCTTGATTTGTTAGTGATAGCCTTTGTTTTTGGAGTTAGATAGGATCTCAATGTTATTTTAACTTGCATTTCTCTAATGGCCAGATATGTTGAACATTATTTGTGTATTTGTTGGCTGTTTGTACTTCTTCTGAGAATTGTTCTTTTCAGTTGCCTATTTTTTGATTGGGTCTTCTTTGGGGAATGTTCTCACTGTTTTGAGTTTTTTGTACGTTCTATGTGTTAGTCCTTTATCTGAGGAAAAGGTGGCAAAATTTTTTTCCATTCTGTAGGTTGTCTCTTTATCTTCATTCACTCTATTGATTGTTGCCTTTGCTGTGCAGAAACGTTTTAATGTGATGTACCCTCATGTTGATTCTTAATGTTATTTCTCTAGCAATTGGAATTCTGTTCCATTTTGATCTGCATGTCTGTTTTTGTGCTGGTACCATGCTGTTTTATCACTGTAGCTTTGTAACATAACTTGAAATCTGGGTTTTTAATGCTTCCTGCTTTGGTCTTGTTGCTCATGTTTGCTTTTGATATTCTAGGTCTCTTCTGCTTCCATAAAAATTTTAGGACTGGTTTTTGTAGTTCTGTGAGAAGTTTTTTAATTTTGGGGATTTCATTAAAAAAACTATTGTAACAGTTTTGGTAGTATGGACATTTTGACAATATATATTAATTCTATTTACCCAGGAATCCAGGAACAGAATCTTTAGATTTTCTGCTGGCCCTTTCAATCTAATTTTTCAGAGTATTGTAGTTTTCTTTATAGAGGTCTTCCATTTCCTTGGTTATGGTAATTTCTAAGTATTACATTTTTCTTGAAGCTATGGTGAGTGGAATTATTTTTCTAAGAAAAGCCAATACAAAATGGGTTTACAAAATCTTCAGGGAAGATTTAACACCAATAATTCCCAAGATCTTTTAATGAAATTGGCAGGAAAGGAATACTGCCAAACGCATTCTTGGAAGCCAGTATTGCCTTTATTCCAAAACTAGAGAAGGAATCACTGGAAAGAGAAAACCACAGGACAGTCTCTTTAATGAACATGGATACAAAATTCCTCAGCAGTATATTGGAAAACAAAGCACGACCAGTCCTGGGAAAGTTCATCCCTCATAACAAAGTCGCCTTTCTCCCAGGCACAGTTAAGTATGTACAAATTAATCATGTACTATATCACATAAATGGAAGCTAGGTCAAAGATGGCGTGATAACCTTAGTAGCTGCAGAAAAATCCTTTGGTGAAAATCCAACATCTATTCATGATAAAAAAACACTTGAAGAAAATATAAGAAGTATTTCTCCAAGTATACCTTGAAGATAGTATAGGAAGGTCTTATCTCAACCTGATAAAATATGACAAACTTGTTCCTAACATCAAACTGCATGGAGAAAACCTGAAAGCTTTTCTTTTAGATCAGAAACAAAATGAAGGTATCCACTATTACCATTGTCACTGCTCAATGTAGCACTTGAAACATTGTCAAAGCAATCAAGCAAGAGAAAGAAATGAAGGGACATAGACAGGAACACAAGTCAAACTCTCCTTAGTCACAGATCACATGATGTTTTGAATAGGAGACACCCAAAATCCCACCAGAAGACTCCTCATTCTAATAAGCATATGCAGAAAGGTAGCAGAATATAAAATCAGTGCATGAAAAATCCAGAATAACTCAAGAGGGATATTTACAGATAACTTTACAAGCTGGCATCATTGAATTCTCTCCAGTTACCTCTCAGTTTTTCCTGTATAACCAAGTGTAAGCCCTATATATTTGAAATTTTTCTTAATAGTGTATGTTTTTTCTTTTAGAAGCCACTAAAATATTAGATTAGTATTGACATGCAATATTATATAATCTTATGTTACTTAGATTAAAATAATCTTATCTTAAAATTTCACATTGTATGGTTATATACAAAGGTTTAATGTTTTGATACATACTATAGATGTTTAGTAAGTAGTTTTTGAAAAGCAAGTGAATCACAGCCCTGTATTGTTATTTATATTTAGAAAAAAGAAAAGTCTTGAAACTTGAAGAAAGGGAATTTGATTTGAATAAAATAGTAACATTCTTTAGTAGTCTTTCATATAAATTATAAAAAAGCAGAGAATTGTGGTAGTCAGAATACTATGTTATATCATGTCTAATCTACCTAGGATGGCTCTATCTTGGCTTGGCTCTAAATGTTGTATGAATCTATTTTAGTTACATAAAATATGGCATGGTTTTTCAAAGGAAACTACTTAGATAAACATTATTTTTGAATTATTTTATTGCTAATACTATTCTATTACCTAACTTTCAAACTATTTCTGATCACTCTGTAGGTACAGAATACATTGTAAAGTATATAACATTTCTTGAAACAAGAAACAACTGAAAATAAAGAATTTTAAATAAGATATTGTATTATTATAGGATATTAATTTCTGTACAAGTACCACACGCTAAGTGGTTGCACCACTGGAGCTCCAGGATATTAGTTTCTGAGTAATCAATTTTTAGCATTTTAACTTGATGTAAAATATTAAAACTATGGATTGTGTAATTTTGAAAACTATAGTATGTCAGAAATGAGTCTTAGGTACCTATCTAGTTGTCGTTAACCACAATCACAATAACAGAGGCGTAATCAAACAGTGAAAGAAGTCAACCAGTGTGGAACTCAGTGTAGAGATTCCTCAAAAAAGTAGGATTACAAGTCCCATTTGACTCAGCCATTCCCCTTTTGGGTATCTTCCCAAAAGAAATGAAAACATTGTACCACAGCGATATATATGCCTTCATATTTATAGAAGCACAATTTGTTACAGCTAAATCTTAGAAACAACCCAAATGTCCATCAGTGGAGGAGTGGGTAAAAAAAGATGTGGTAGTTAATACAATGGGGTACTAATCAGGTATAAAGAACGATAAACTTGAGGCTTTTATAGGTAAATAGATGCAACTAGAGACCATACTCATAAGTGAAATAAAACAGACCTACATGTGTAGACATCATATTGTATCCCTAGTGTAAGAACCTGAAAGAGTAAATAAGATCCAAAATGTACAATAGATGTGCTGAAAGGGAAAGAAACTGCTCAAAAAGGAAAGAACAACTGGGGTGGGGGAAAAGAGAAAAGACGGAAGGGGGAAAAAAGATATGTATATATCCACAAGGTGGCTAAGATAATCATACTACCAATGTTATTGAAAAGAACAGTCACTGCTTATTTGATCAATTTTGCATGCCTATACCTGGTAATCTGAGCAACTACTGTTAAGATAATAATCTGCAATATAAAACTACTGTTAATTTCATATCATGTTGTTTTGAAATTCTGTATCTTTTATTTTAAAGAGGAAAAACAATCATTTTTACATTTTTTTGTCTTTTTGTCTCTTTAAAAGAAAAAATAAAAATCTTTGATTTTACACATAATTTGCTACATCCTTAACTTATTTTTTAAATGATTTAAGATTTATAGTTTGCAAATGTGAAAGGATATATGTGGTGAAAATGTGAAAGACATATATTCAACGGGGTTCTTTAAAACCTGGATATAAAGATGGTTATAAGAAAGACAACTGCAAAAAAATCTAAGCTAGTCTGTTACCCCATTAAAAGTTGCATTGATCCTGGTGTGGTGGCACATGACTGTACTTCCAGCATATTGAAAGGCTGAGTCAGGAAGACTGCAAATTCAAGTCCAGTCTAAGCTACTGAGTGATTTAATAAGACTTGTCTCAAAATAAAAAAAATAAATAAAAGGGATGGGAAGGTTAGGAATGTAGGTAAATGTGAAGGCCTTAGCTTAAACCCCAGTACTGCAAAACAAACACAGAAAAAAACACTAAATTTAATTCTGCATTCTCCGGGAAACACATGTGCTATAGAGTTTTTGGTATCAGTTGGGAAACTACACTATTTATCTATAAAAATTTAAAAATAATTTGTTCTGTTATCCTTTAATTTGGTTAAGCAGTTTAATAGAAGGTCCTTTCCATACTGGTTTTAGAAAAGATTAAAATAGTTTATACTATCTCTTCATATAATTATTCTTTTTTTTTCTTCTGGTACCAGGAATTGAACTCACGACGTTGCGCTTGCCAGGCAGGTGCTGTGCCGCTGAGCTAAATCCCCAGCCCATATAATTATTCTTGGATAGAGTCTAGAGCATAACAGTGTATTTATTTATAATGCAGGTTACTATCAGACATATATATGTGTGCATGTGTACATATCCATATCTCTGTATCCATCTATCTGTGCCCTGAAGACATAAGCTTTTTTGTTGTTGTGTATGATTTGTATATTTTAGATATTTCAGTCATGCTAGTTTTTTTCAATTAATGCAAGGTTGAAACATAATGTAAATAATATTTTTTAAAAAAATCATGAATGTGTGTTTGAAGATGTTGATTTCTGCCTTATTCATTCCTATTTGTCAAACTCTTGCTTTCAATAGCTGTTGAGCTCTATGGGAAATATAAAAACATATGAAAACTGGATCATTTTCTCATGAGGTTTACCACCTAGCATCAGTAATAATACACTTATTCCTAAAGCAATAATTCAAAGAATAGGTGGTATTTCAATATAAGTAACAGAATTTGGTACCATCCTGTGAGTGATGTTTGATTACATGGATGTACACAAAGGGATAAGAATTCAATTGAAACAACACAGTGAAAATAAATCTCTGACAGAAAAAAATCCCAAAAAACTAACAAATTAACCAGTTTTTTTTTTCCTGTCACATACAATCAGTTCCTTTGAGTCACCACTATTGCTAGGGGCAGATGTCTAACTTTTTTAATCATGCTGTTCTTCCTCGGAGCAAAGAAGGATTTGTGTTTGCCTAAAAAATTTTAGAAAAGACAGAATAAATTGAAAATCTTATTTATAAAACAAGAGATTGTAAACTCAATATTTTTACTTTATGTCACAAATTTTGAAAATTACTTAAAGGATAAGTGGTTCGTTCAGTGCTTCACAACTAACAGTTAGCATTACTAGGTCCTCAGTCAATTTTCTGACTTGAAAAAATTTAAAGGAGTTCTTATTGTACCAGGGACCTAGAGACCAGACCTACAGTTGCTTGACGGGTAATTAAAAGCAGGGTAAAGCCTGACATCTTGCCTACATATTTTATCTTCCTTTATTACATTAAAACCTTAGGTCATATGCTTGCTCTGCTGTGCGTGAAGGCACGCTAATAACTTCAGAAGTGTCTGTCTAAAAATTAGTAGTGCAAGCTTAGTAGCCTTAAATTCATCTGGCTTATCTTGTACTCTTTAAGACTGAAGACACCCTGATAAAGAGAAACTAAAGTAACTTTCAAGGTATGCAGGGGCATCCAAGTGCCAGCTTTTACAGTGTTCCCTGCCAGACAGCCTGGAATGCCTAGACGTCCCCAGTTGTTTCCCTAACCTTTCAGTTCCTTCACATTCCAAGCAGAGCCCCTCACAGGCCACCTCATTATGAGGAGACACCCCTCCCCCCAGTCCAAAGCACTATTCTGTGATGGAGCCCAGACTGTGCCCTGAAGGGGAGCCAGCATCTCCTGATGGGAACTTCACTGTGCCCTCCAGTGAAGATGACTCTTTCAGAGTGCCATAGAGCCAGTCCTGAGCTACCGATCAACCAGGCCATGGCTGGACCAGGATTACATACCCTACCTGCTGTGCAAACACCTTGGTCGTGAAAGCCCCCAACACCTGCCTATGTCTTCTTTCCTCTAAAGCCCCAAAGCTTCACTCACCCCCCTCAGATACATTCTGAAGCTCTTTATCTGCTCATTTTACAAATTTTTAAAACTTTTTTGACTTTTTGAGACTGGGTTTTGCTATGCAGTTCAGGGTGGCCTTGAACTCACTTTGTACCCCTGGCTATTTTTGAACTTGCAGCAGTCCTCCTGCCTCAGCCTCCCAAGTGCTGAGCTCACAGGTGTGCTCCACCACTCCCAGTTCATTATCTGTTCTTCCTGGCATCACCAGGATGATTAAAGTTCCTTTTCTATGCCTGACCACTGGTCATCATGATTGGCTTCATGGGACTGGTTGCCAAGCCTGGCCTGTTAGGAATCCAAAGCCAGGGCTTTTGCCTTAATATCTTCGTAATCAGGGAAAAATGTATGTTAGTCCAAATTTTAAATCTTTTAATTGAATTATAGGCATTCTGTTTTATTATGTTATATATACTTCCCATTGCTAGATAAGGTGAGTTCATGTGTGAGTTTATTTACTGTAAAACATCTTTGGAAACCATTTGTTTCCCATTCCTTATGATAGGCACTAGGTATGAATTAGATTTGTCAAAATGAAGAAAGCATTGTCTTTAACACCAAGGCAATTTATTTTCTTTCAGAGAAGCCACTTAAGCAGAATGCTTCCATATAGTATTATAATTATAATCCATCTTTAATACATGCAAACAATTTGGAAAGGTGAAAGAATATCGATGCATTTTTTCCTCATGGTTTTCCACTAGTCTAGTCACAATTCATAGTGATTTTAACTGCAAAAAATATACTGCAACTTAATTCCAAGTTTTCTTTATGTTAGAAGAGTTATGAATAAAAATTATTAGCTTATGTACAGAAATGTACAGGAATTTTATATTACAGATAATTAGCAAGGGTGCTTTGTTTAAGATCTTTACACTTTTAATTAGAGAACTTACTAGTGTTACATACATTACTTCTCTACTTATTTCAGAGTATTTTATATAGAAAAGCGAATTCTGATTATGTAATACACAATTTCCTAATGGTGCCCTTTTCCTGAATTATATTTATTTCTTAAATCTTAGGGATTGACAAAATCATTGCTAAAATATCTCATGTTCAATGGCTTGTTGATTGCTTTACAACCTTGGTATGTCTTCTATGTACTCAATTTGTTAATTTGGTTCTTTTTTTTTTTTTTTTGGTTTTTCTCCGGTACCGGGAACCGAACTCACAACCTTGCGCTTGCCAGGCAGGCGCTTTTGCCGCTGAGCTAAATCCCCAGCCCCTGTTAATTTGGTTCTTATTAGAAACATTGAAGTCTCCCAATTGCAATCATCTTATTGAACAAATAATATTTAAATTACAATCCAATTCAAAAATTTTTGTTGTGTGAAACATATTTACTTAGAAAATTCTCTAATGAGGCCAGGTCTTTGAGAGAAAACAAACACAGTGACTCACAATTCACAAACAGACCTTCGATCTTAATGATTTTCGGTCATATTTGAGGTCACTTTGTTGTTGTCATTGTATTTAATCTTCCCAGCATCTCCTCATTATTGCCAGAAAACTTTGGTGTGTAGCCTGCATATAATCAGGAACAGACAACTGCAGCATAGACTACCTTTGCTGAATTAAAATGAGACGGTGTAATGAAATATGCGGAATTATAGAAGACAAAATTGTGAAACTGAACAGAAAATTCCTGTAGGGTCTTTTGTTCTTTGCAGTCCAAAATATAGATGATTTATGTATAATATGCTAATATTGCAGTATAAAAATCAATGCTTTCATGTGAGTTTACCTGGTTTTACTTAATATTCTATCAGAGTATAAGAAACCAGTATGTGGATGTGGGATCTAATATATTAAAATTCTGAAAATTTTATAGCTGCCATCATAGTTGTATTACCCATGTTCTCAATGTGGGTGTTTAAATTACTTTTAATATGAAAATTCAGTTTGGAAAGAGTAATTTTTGAGAGTATTAGAATAAATATATAGCTGATATGTTGGCTATCTTTAAAGCTGGACTTACAAATAAAGGAAATGACTGAGGTGAATTAGATCATACATCAGGGTTATGTTGTATTTCATAAACAGAAACACAATTTCTGATTTAAGTAAAACAAACTCTTATTAACAAAGGTTGGCATTTATATAAATATGTACAGTGTTCTTTCTTCTATTTGATTGCTGTATTGCCCTGATGCTAGGTTGCTTCACTTTGCAGATGAAGTTCATGTTAGTGGTCAAGGTGTAATCTGACTTAATCAGAAGCATTTAATGCAATTGAGAGAACAGTAGATTCTTTCTGATGTAAAATTCTTGGTTGTCATGTTGCTAGTATGCTGACTGTGACAAGCATGCAAAGTAGTTTCAATCCATACATCCTTTTTTCTGTGCTGGGATGCCTGCCAAATCTATGTCTGCAATTAACTTTTGAGATTGTCAGTTTGAGACAAATGTTGGGGGAAGAGAACCTAGGACAGAGGCTTGGTAGCTACTGTATATTTAACAATTAGCATTGGCTTTCATAATTAGAAAGACAAATAATTACTTTCATAAATTAATCCTTTGCTTGACAGTGTGTTTGTTTTTTGAACTGCCACATGCTTCTAAGGCAAATCTTAAGTAAATTTCACGTGAAGCTGATATAATTGAAAATTATGTGTTAACATCATATCACAGAATTATTCGTGATACTTCACTGTCTAAAACTACCTGCTCTTTGGCAGGGTGAAAGCCCACAACACTCAAAGTCACTTTTTAGTGGGTTTATTTTATTTTATTTTATTTTTTTTTTGAGAGAGGTTAATATTCTAGTCAAAATTGTTGGGAAAAACAAACCCTTATGCTTACAAAGATAATTCCTGGGTTCAAATTTAGCACTGATTTAATTTCTCTGGGTTTTCATACCTTTACTACATGCATCTACTTTACTTTTGTTCCATTCCTTAGGGAATACCCAGCATTAAGACCATTAAGGGGAAGTAAGAGAATCCAATTTAATGAGTATCACTAGCTTTGTCCTATAATTACAGTAGACACCTTGCATGAATCTTGGTAGCAAAGTTTTGTTTCGTTTGAAAATAGTTCACATTATATAAATCACCAGTTAAGCAAATAAGTCTCATGAAAGATGAACCACTTGTCCATTGCTCTTCAACAAATATATATGCTGAGTCTGGACTCTTTATTTTGTCCGCTTCCCATGGCTCTATGAAGTGCTAAGTCTATGGACCTGTGGCTACTCTTTCCCTTCATGCCCATCATGGCAGAAGGAAGGAGCTGTGTTGAATATTTGGGAAGATTTCCCTGAAAATGTAGTTGAGCCTCTTGAGCATTTACTATGCCAGAGACTGTACTGAGCTTAGACGAATCATCTTCCTGTAGTCTAGGGATATCTGCTATGGTAAATCCCACTATTAACACATTTTACAGAGGATGAAAACAGTGTTGAGCAACTTTCAGTGGTTTTTCATTCAAGACAAAGTGGCCTGACTTTCAAGGCTGTGTCCGATCACTGTTTTATTAGTTTCTTATTGCTACTGTAGTAAATTAGCTCAATTTTAGTTGTGTTTTACATCACAAATGTTCCTTCTGTTACTCTCTGGAGGGCAGAAGGGTCAGGATTTAAAATTAAGGTGTCCGTAGGGTAGTGTTTGCTGTGGAAATTCTAGCTGAGAATCCACATTGATGCGTCTTCCAGCTCCTGTGAGGCACTTGGCTCATGGCCTTTTCCTTTGTCTTCAAGCCTAGCAGTGAGGAATCTTGAAGTCCACCTTCCTCACTGCCCCCTCTGCCTCCATCCCATCTCCATTTGAATCGGCCTGCCTCTTTATAAAGTTCTTGTGATTCAGTTGAGCTCAGCCTGATGATTCAACATAATCCCCCCATGTGAAGATTCTTATCTTCTGCAAAGACTCTTTTAGTGTGTAAAGCAATACGTACAGGTTCCAAGGATTTGAAAATGGACATCTTGGTGGGGGGCGTGCTTCTGCCCACTGCTAACCGAACTCTCTGCAGTGTGCTTCCATTTACAATGAGCAGTGTTGAGGGAAATAAATTGGGAAATGTATTACACACCCACTGTGAGCAGCTCTACAGAAGTGATTCAGTATTAACTGACTAGTGAGACAAAGAGGAATATCATTTAAATTTAGCAAGGAAGATACTTTGCAAGGTAGATAATGCAGAAATAAAATAGAAGGTAGGGTAGGCTTTAGAGCTTTATAAAGTACATTGCAAAGGTACACACCAACAATTTTAACTTACCTGTGTTAATAGATTTAAGAATTTAACAGCCAAAAGATAATGACAAGGAGTAAGGTGAATAGAGAGCTTTTCAGTTTTACTGTTTCATTTTCTGTAGAATGAGAAAATACCTACATTAAGAACTAATGTAACTGCATACATAGTACTTTATCCTTTTTGAAAAATTTTCCATTCTGTGTTCCCCTTTAATTTAATCTTGGAGATAATAGAAGGGAGGCATTCTACAACTGCTTTGTAAATGATTACCTCGGTTGAGGCTTAGTAAATAACACACATTATTAGTTTTACTATTTATGTTTCTGCTTTTTAAATGTTGAATTTTCCATTTTATATAGAATTGTTTCATAACTTGCTGTAATAATTTTAGTGACTAGACAGCATATTAATCCCAGGAAATAAAATGTCATCCACTGAGACATGGAGAGTTTTAGTCAACTCCCTGGAGTCATGCAGCTTATTAATTATGGAGTTGTGCCTGCTACTTGATCACTGGACTCCAGCTCCAAACTGGCCTGGCATCCCCTCACCTTCCTGATCTAAGAAAGATTAATGAGCTGTTGAGCTTCTGATTTTACTACCAGTGCAGGTTCATTTGTGTCATGTAGTCACTGGCAATAAATAGTTTCCTGCTGGTGTGATCTAGATCATCTTGGTTTTGCAAGAGAGAAATACATGCTTTGCAGAACTTTTAAATATGTCTTCAGTATGCAAGAGAGCAGTGGTGCCATTGGATTTGACAAGCAAGCTAGAGCCATATTCAGTATTTCATATACAGACTTTTTCTAAGTTATCTAACTATTTGTTACTTTAAGCTTTATTAAATAAATTGTCTATCTATATCATTATCTGTCTGTCTCACACACAATTTCTCTATGGTAAAAGTAAAATTTAAATGCTGTTTTATACGTCTTTATCACACAGGTAGATTTTCTTTTTAATCTTAATGCAAGGTACTTCAGAGGAGAAGGCCTACAAGAAGGGAAATTTATTTAAGAGAATTTAATGTCGATTAAAATATTTTAACCCAATCAGTGATTATCAGTCACTCTCTTTGATGTCCTGTCAATGTCCTGTCAATGGTGAGCATACAAAAGCAAAGAAGATTTCTAACCATTGTTAATACTTTTAAATAAATTATTTAAAAAATGATCTATTCTGAAGAACTCCATGGTTAATCTCTCCTTAAGAATTGATCTCCACCTGGTGGCAGCATACTATAACAGAGTGATTATGGAAATTGAAATAAAGCTATAGCAGTTAAAATATTTTCATTATGTATTAAGCAAATTAAATTATGTTATGTTTTCTTAAGTATAATATGTAAAATGGCTTTTGAAATTTGGCATGATATTTCCTTTGTGATGTAGGCCAATAAGACTATAATTTCTTCTTCCAGAAAACCACTGACATTAATCTGTAAATTATAGGGTGCTACGCATTAGCACCAGCAAATGTTAATGTAATTGCTAGAAGAAGCATCACTAAAGTAACACTAATGTCTACATTTCTTCATTTGAAGAGAAAAATATGTGTTGACTACAGCAAATCAAAATAAATCTCTCAGTATTTCATATCTACATTCTTCATTTTGCCTTCGTTCTAAAATATGGATCAGCTCTTAGTGTTTTCTTTAAGGAATATAGTAGCGATGCATTAACAAACTATAAAAAACATTATTCAAGTACCTATTTACCCATACAGTAGAATAGTTGATTGAGAACTATTACTTCTTTTCAAAAGTAATGAATATTGGTAGCTAGGAATATGTTTATCAATACTTTTGTCTGATTTAAATCTCCATTTTTCATAAAATATATTTAGAAATTAATCCAACCCATGACAAAATGCTATTTTGTTTCTGTGGATGACTTTATTTGTAGAATCACATGTGCTTTTGCTTTTTGCACAAGATTCATACTGTGTTCCTTGTTGTTTCCATTGATAAGGTGTAGCAGCTGAGGTCATGGTATCAGAAAATTTTTATATCTTTCATGTCTTGGTTACTTTTCTCTCATTGCTGAGAGAAAATACCCAACTCCCATAACTGAGGAACGAATTGTTCATTTAACTCATAGTTAGTGGAGGTTTCAGTCTGTAATCCACTGGCTCCAAGGCAGGGTGGCGTGGCAGAGGGACAACAGTTAAGGGAGCAGAAGACAACAAGAGCAACAAGAGCCAAAGTGGACAAAAGGGATGAGCAAGCCTCTTTCCCTCCCTTATATTGTATACAGGCTACCCGTCCTAGGTCTGATGTAACACTCATACCGCCAATTCCAACACTAGACCAATCTCTCAGTATTTCATATCTACATTCTTCATTTTGCCTTCATTCTAAAATATGGATCAGCTCTTAGTGTTTTCTTTAAGGAATATAGTAGCGATGCATTAATAAACTATGTACCAATCACAAACTCTAGATTCAGCTACCTCCAAAAAGCCCACTCCTATGATCATGACCATATAAGGCTTTGGGGGGATATCCAGACACAAATCATAACATTTCAGGTCAATGAAATAATATATATATATATATTTTTATAAAATTTAACTTTATTTCAATAGTAGGGTGTGTTTTCCAGTTCTACTGTATGTTACTATGATACTAAAAGCTACTGAGCCAGTTAAGGATTTCCAAGAAGTCAAATGACTTCACAGATGACATTCAAACTGTTCAGAATGAGTTAGATGATTTAAAGTTGATTAGTTGCTTACAGTTGTTTCTGTTGGATACAATTATTAATAATAAGAAATGGCGTCATGAATTGTATTTATAGTTTTTACTTTAGGCTACATTTTCAACAAGAGACTACGGAGAGCACTGGGGTGTTAGTTTGTAGCCTATGAGTAATTGTTAAGGCTTCATGATTACCTGGAACTAAACAGCAGTATACAATAGAGATGTTACTAGAATTCAGGATTTGTCAGTCAGATACTTAAACTGAAAACTGAAATGGACAGGGATAAGAATGTTGTTGGCTTGAGAATATCAATTCATTTTAATATGCAGTTTCTTTTTATATAATATATATTGAAGTTGGTATTTTGTAATTACTTGAATAAATTGGAAAATTCAAAATGAAAGTATTCAGAACTCTGAAAAAAGTTGATATTTTGATAGGATAAAACTTTATGGTTGACAGGTCCAGTGTCTATTTTGATATATTAATGTAGATAATATTATTTTTAGGGATTATTAAATTACCTTATGAAATCAATTTAGTCTGCTTTTCTCATTAAATTATGAGTAATGGTAGGAAAAATATTAGAGATGGTCTTTCCTGTTTTCTAGCCACAAGCTATAACTTCTTTTGAATTAATTCTGATTTTTGTATTCCTGCTGCTAGATTATCATTTGGCACAATCCAGGCTTAAATTTGTTTTACTAGTTCCCAAGATTGATGTCTATGCAGAATACAGAGAGAAAGAAGAACTCAGATAGGTATATTGAAAATTATTTTCAGTTTATCATTTCCCCTTCCCCAAAATACATACCACTGTACACAAATATTGTTCAAAGAAATTTTATATTAAAAAATCCAGATTAATATTTCTAAAAGCTTTATTCTATGAAAAAATAATTGTAAATTTATTTATAAGAAAATGTAAATGTTGATTTTTACTGTCCCTCCTGAAAAATACAATTATATTTTTCCTCAGGACAAAATACAGTCCTTTCCATCTCCAGATTTCAATTAGGATGACTCTGCAGAAGGGAAATTGACAGCGCAGATCCTTTTTCTTCCAGAGGAAGGCTTTCTATCAATTCTATACCCTTTGAAGCTTAACCAGATTAACCACTCCAACAATGCCGCTAAAAGTTGTTTTTTGAGAGAAACTAAGACCTTATAAATATAAGGTTTGTTTGTTCAGTAAAAATCTCCATATAGAAATATGTTTCTTTCACTTGTTTTTTATGGTTTATGATTTTCCTATTAATTAAGAAATAGATATAGGAGATACAGTTCTGTACACTTTTTCTTTGACAACAGTGGATTAAGGAGCAGTGATATTGTTTCAGAGGGAACCACATCTTGACAAAAATAATGTAATTTCAGCAAAAAGAGAAGGACTATGTATGCATATTTTAAATTAATGTTTGAATAATCAGTTTGATTTGGGATGTGTGAAAACACTGAAAAATAAAATGAGAACATTTTCCCAGTGCTTCTGTAAGGACTTTTTCCTATAAAAACATGCAAATCACAACAGTTGCCAAAAGGTCACTTGTGTGACTCCCTCTCAAATGCAGCACTAGATGTTAGGCTGCTTGTGGACTCCTAATCCTTGGTTAACATTATAAATCAGCACTTGTCAGATCAGGGAAGCATATTAACTGGAGTTATTATATTTCAAAACAGTTAGGAGTGTTTTTTATTCTGACAGCTTCCCAGAGAGGAGACTCTGTGATGAGTAGCTATAGATATTTCATACTTGCGAGGAGGATACACATTGCCAGTTATTACTATTAAGAGCAACCTCTGATAGCATGTCATAATTCTCTCTACAGCCCTCTATTTTAATTCCTGTCATACCAGAAAGTCTTTTACTCCTCTTACCAAGCTACCAGCTGTCAGCTATATACATTTTTATAGTTATAGTGTTTTAGAAAGCAGGTGAAAACTGTAGAGGATATCCTAACTGAATCTTCATTTTACTACTGAAGACATGACTGTTTTTTTCATTATTGAGGACTCACTAACCTCTGTCCCAGAGGAAAGTGTTCTAACAGATTTCTTACAGCTACACAATGGACTCCCTGCTGTCCATTTGAGTTGTATGTATCGTATTTATTCTCACTCTCACTCCTTTCAGAATGCACTTACTTAAATTTACAAATGCATATTTGTGTATAAAGGTAAAAAAAATACTAATATGACAGACACAGTTCTCTCTTGATTTTGAATGGGGTTTGGTTCCATGATCCCTCAAAGCTACTAAACTGCAAAGATGTTCAAGTCCCTCATATAAAATGGCCTAGTATTTTCATGTAAGCTACTCTGTATACTTTAAATCATCTCTAGTTGACTTATAATGTAACACTGAGTGCGAATGTGAAGGCTCTGTAAATTGCTGTGATTCTGCATTGTTTAGGGAATAATGACATGAGAGAAGTGTGTGCATGTTTGGTAAAGGTGCAATATGTTTAAACACCATTTTTTAAAACAGGTTGGTTGAATCTGTGGATTTGGGAACCTGTGAGTACAGAGGGCTAGTTACATATAACTTTGCCAGTTTTACTGAATTAATCTGCCTTAGAGAACTAAACCAAGGGAAACATAACATGATATAGTATACATTTCAGAAAGATTAATGAAATTTTTCCTGATTTTTTTTCTTAAAAATAGTCTGGCAGACAACGTGTAAAAAGCCTTGAAAAACAGAAGTCTAACAAAGAATACTAAAATTAGGTTATTTCTATATAATTATTACAAAACTATTATGGTCTGGAATAATATGAAGCTTTTGGAAATTGTGGACAACAATAAAAAGTTATTGGGGGCAATCCAGGGTATGATGCTGTCACTCATTAATTTTGTAAATAGATAGTCTTGCATAAAACAACTATACAGTTAGCTGAGAGTTGAGAAAAGTTTGATATACATTTCTATTTTACTTTTTTGAGAATGATATCCAAAAGAGAAAGAATACTATTGCTGATTGTGGAATTAGATGAAGTGTCTTTTTAAACAAATACCTCTTCTCAGAGCTCCTCAGCTTGTTTTTCTCAATAGATTAGATCCCAGCATAATACCCGACCATAAGTCAGAACATTTTATTATGCAGTCACTGAAGTAGTTAAAGTAGAATGATATTGCTATAAAAATGTAAAGCTTTTGAATTTTTTACCAAGTAGTTATGGCAAACCTAGGCAAATAAGTTGGACTGAGCTCCTGGGAAGCAGTTTGGGATTGACAAGGCCTTGTACAGACTGCATGAAGCTAGAAGTATTGCTCATTTCATTGTTTTAAAATTTTGGAATATTTTCATGTACATAATGTGATATATTGATAATGAGACCAAGAACTGAATGCAAAATTCATTTATACAATCCTATGAACAGAGGCTGAAGATAGTGTAATTCATTTTTAGAGACATGTGTTTTTAACTGAGACCTTTCACACAAAGTCAAGTGTGGAATCTTGGTCTCTCTGGTGCTAAAAAATGTTCAGATTTCGGAGTATTTGAGATTTGAGATTTTCAAGTTAGGGGATGCTCAACCTATAGGTCATTACAAGAGTGTGCACACACATGCACATTTATGAGAGACAAACGGTGGTATCAGAAGAGAGGGAAGAAGTGATAATTAAGATTTCAGTTGTCCTTTTCCTACTCATAAAACTGGGAAATTCCATTAACTTGTTATATCTGAATTTGAGCACAGCGTGTGGGCAAGGTATGGAGATATGGACAAAAATAGTCAGTTGATAGCGGTTAAATGACTGTCAAATTTCAATATTTTTAAGTTCAATGGAATCATTTTAACATATTTTTGTACATTTACTAAGCAATAACATATAACCTAAGGCAGACAGTTTGTTAGCCAAGCGGTTTTAAGAATATATAAAATGTGGAGGTTTTCAGAGATTGGCAAATCTAACTCTACACTAATAGACTTGTTTTATGAAATAAGTAAACACCTCTGTTTGCTTTCCAGCATGGCCTCTTTACATTTCTAGAAAGTAATTTAACAGAAAAATAAAAGTCACCTTTCCAATTGTAGAGACAAATGTTAATATGCAAAGATCTCAGGATTCCTGTTTTCCATTATCTGAAATACTTTTAAAAAAAATTTTGCCACCTACCTATGAGGAATGTTGCCAACCGAAAAAGAAGTGTGAATTATTCTTCTCACAGCCTTCCTTTCCCAGAGCTTCTGTTTATACAGGCTTGATGTTATACACCTGAAATGGAGCACAGGGCCTACAATAATGAAGAAATGGCTTAGCTAGGTAAATTGAATGAAAGTTTGATGTCACTCTTGTCTGCTACAGCTGTCCTTGATCAATAGATTTAAATAACAATCAACCTACTTTTCCTACAGGAAATACTACTGAATTGTTCTTCTTTGAGACCTTTATAAGAAGGCCGAATAAACAAAGGAAGATATCTGAAATCCAAATATCAAAGTTGTTACTTGATTTTATTGTATGATGTTCTATGAATATAATTCAACGAAGCATTTCTGTTTCTTAAATTATTAGACTGAGATGGGAGGCTTCTTTCTAAAATGTCTATATTAAACTAATCTACAAATGAGAACTATTTCTGAGTAAAACTTTATATATTGAACTACAGTATGACTCAGGGGAATTGAATGTATCTTTTTCAGTCCCATGCCTTCCACAGAGGTCTTTCTGCTAGAGTTGCCATTTTCAGAAACCGACAAATGGGGATAATATAAGAAATACAGTTCCGTGGCTAAGAACCATGGCCCTGGACACAGTATAAATAATGTAGAATTCTAGTAACACAAAGTGGGATCTAAAATGAGTAATTTAATCATGTATGAAATCGAAACTGTTGTAATAATAAGTATTTTATAGGTTTACTTTGTTTGTTTAGTTTTGTTTGTTTTGTTTAGCTTTGTTTTGTTTTTTTCTGGTACCCGGAATCAAACTGATGACCTTGCACTTGCCAGGCAGGCACTGTGCTGCTGAGCTAAATCTCCAGCCCCCATAGGTTTACTTTGATATATTAAATATTGGATTATATCTGATGCATCTGATATCCAGTAAGTAGCTTTTGTTGTAAAGACAAAAAGTATTTTTAGAGAAAAATTGTATGTAATGTTGGGAACTTGTATTTTATTAGGTGATACTGTAGAATCACATTTTAAAAGGTAAATATGTGTTTGCATATATAATATATATAAATATTATATATGAAACAGCATATGGACACACATATACAGAAGTATATAAACTTTTTGTTGTTTTTGGTTTGGTGCTGGGGATGGAAACCCAGTGTCTTGAGCATGCTAGGTAAGTGCTCTGCCACTGATGTACATATACTTAAGCTCTATGTGTGAAGTGTTGAGTGGTTTAAAGCAATCCAGAAATGTAGATTATGTGCTTGCTTCAGTAGCATATATACAAGAACATAGAGTATGAAATTTAAAATAGGCATTCCTGAAATTTCCTAAGTAGTATATTTTACTGTGACAGTGTGTGTGTATGTGCATGTGTGTGTTTCAATGTGTGCTTGAGTGTGCAGATACCTGTTTGTGGGAGCTGGCGTAAGGGTAAGGAGGAGAGAAGGAAAGAAAGAGAATGCTTATTACTTGTAGAGATATAACATAGTGGCAGAATGTACTAATTTGTTCTTACCTAGCAAAATAAGAATCTCAGTTAATGTTTCCTAGTGGTAGAATTAACAACTATGATGATCTTTACAGATATGGTCTTCTTGAAGATTTGTATCTGAGTTCATCTTCCTATTCAATGCTATAGAGATTCAAGAAAAATAAAGGAAGTATTTGTAATGGATGATCCCTAATGCTTTGTGATTTTGTTTTGTATTTCATTGTTTAATTTGGAATAATCAACTTCAAGTGGGGATCATAGTGGAGAGGATCAAGCCTACTCCACTTCACTTTGGATTTGACTTCATTATGCTCTTAAAAATAGTATGCATGTGAAGAAGACCTAGTGTGAAATAGTAAAAATATCATAGGATCAGAGTGTTTTCTGTAAAATGAATATTGTGATACTGGCCTATGGAATGACAGTGGGTATTAAGTTATTCTATATGGAGAAAGTTAATACACAAGCCTTGAGTCATAGAGTATAAATATTAGTGGCAATGTATATAGATCAGTACTCTTGTTATCAGATATGTTTGCACTGACAGAGTAAGTCTGGGTAAAGGGAAATGATAATCTGAACCCTCAGCTTTTTTCAATTTAACGTGGTAAAAGATGTCACATTATGTCAACCTTATCCCCTTCTTTCATATCTATCTACACAAGCATTACCATGTTTGAAGACCATTCTCTCTTATCTATGCGATATACCAGATACACAGTCTTTATAAATGCTGGCACCATATTGTCTGGGTTGATTTTGGTAGTATCATTTCCTGTTTTTCTGAATTTGAACAAACTGTCTTTTCTGGAACTCACTTTTGTTGACTAGAGCATTAGTGTGATAACAGTACTCCATTCGTAGTATAGCACATATCCTAAGTATAGTGGTATACACAGTGTACTCAGAAACACTCAGATCTCAAAAGATGTCACCTATTGCACACATAATGATATCTCAGGACACTAGCTTATGTTTTCAGTAGGCTACTCCCTGACAGGAAAATACTGTTACTCATCTTTCTGCATTTCTTTCTTTACTTTCTCAGAGTAAAGGAAATGGCAAGTTACTAATATTGTGGTGTTTATTCTTAATTTTGAAATAGTTCCATGTCATTAGATAGATATAATTTAATGCTTTAAATTTGCAAAGCCAGATGACTTTGACTTTTACTCAGAAGCTATGTTGGGTTATATCATAAAAAGTTGAAATATTTAAATCTCAAATTTCCTTGACAGGATTGTATATGCGTATAAGATTATTTTTTTTTGAAAAAGCAGATTTTAAAATAAACCCTTCTTTCCCTTGCAGTCTACACTCATCACACTTATTGCCATACTTTAAACTATTTATGTGCAGGTTTTCCTTTTTATTTATTTATTTTCTTTTCGCAGTGTTGGGGATTAAGCCCAAGGCCTTCTCAATGAGCAATAAACTATATCCCCCAGCCATTTTTCTTTTTCTTAAAAAACAGGTTCTCACTAGGTCTGAATTATGCAGGTTGGGCTCGAACTTGTGATACTCTAGCCTCAGGCTTCCAGAATGCTAGTATTTCTAGCTGTAGATTTTTCTTTTTACCATTTCTGCTTGTCCTCTTCTCACAGTTTATTTTTCTCTGCTTACACCAAAAAGTTAGTTAGCTCATTTCTCAGTTACCTGTTTGCGCTGATATTGTGACTCAGGAAAAAACATTCTTCCTTGTTTATTCTGTTACTTATTTTATTTTAGCAAGAGTTGATGTCTAAAACAAATTTAAAACCTAAACTGTAGGTTTTGCTGATTCAAAAGAATATGAAGAAAAACAAACAAAAAGAAGCAGAACAACCCTGGCAAAATATCTAAGGAAGTTACTAATTTTTGGTTAGAAGATGAAAAAATTTCCTCTACTTTATATTTTTGAAATATATTTTCATTAATTATTTATATTTTTATGGTATTAGATTAATCTCTAGGAGAATAAAGTTAATATATGCTGCTAGGGCAGATTACAACTTCTTCATCACCATTTGAATGGGAGAGTGTAGTTAAGTATTTATAGCCACTTTATGATACCACTTCTTTCTCAGAAAGGTGTTTGTAATATTGTTTGGTTTGTACAATTAGGGAAGCTATGAGTTATTAATGAAATAGTTTTATTAGATTTGTTTAAATGAAAATGATTATACTTGAAAGTGCAGTAAAGGAATTTTTTATTTTTACTAGGGCAATTAAGACTATTTGTGAGTCTTCAGTGATTTCTTTGATACAGTTAATGAAATTTGGCTAAATACATATTTTTAAAGGTGCAATTTTTGGAAAGTAGAAAATATGTTTGTAAATGAAACTGGTTTTGTTAATGGGCTGCCATTTAGATTCTAAGTATTCATTAACCAGGAGGTGGCTAATGAGCAGATGTTTAATGAGCAGCAGAAATGAATAGACAGGTTTTCTTTTCTCTTTTTTTGCTTGTTTATTTCATACTGACTGAAGGTGTAGATAGATTGATAAAAGAAACAAACTAAACCCTAAAAACTATTCAACCTCGTGGGACATACTAAAAGACGCTCTAATAATGGAATTTAATATACAATGGAAACTTACATTAAAATTTAAGACAAAAACTAATACAGTTTTAGAAAATACCAAACTGATATACAACAAGCTCAAATAAAGTTATTGAAACAAATGAAATCAAGATATACCAGTGTATTATGTTTGTCTTTCTATTGTTTTTTGTCTGCCATTATATGTCATTACAATCCATTTACAGAAGTAGGAAGTTCTACAGATTTTTTATTTTGTCTTCAAATATTCTATTCTGGTTTAATTTTTACTGACCTGACATTTTTCATACACTACCCATTCCTTATAAAATACAAAGAAACAAAAAAAATAGAAAGAAATGATATATTTTTAATTTACTATAAGCATTACTATTAAATGTTTTAATAGTAAAACATTTAGAAACATATACTAAATGAATTTGCATTAAGGGAAAACACAATATCTCAACATTCACATGAACTTTTCTCTCTGACATTTCTGTTTCTTCACTTTCTTCTTCTGGCCTATCATTTAAAACTGATTTTCATGTGCTGAGGTCTAAATTTTGCTTTCTTATGTGGCAATTTTCAAAGAAGCAAGTCATTAGGTCTGTGCCTTAATAATACCCTTTGCTGGTCCATCTGTGCAGATGTCTTCCTTTTATGGGTCTTTAAGCAGCACATTTTTAAAATGATCAGTTTAATTCTACTTTACCTTCCTACAGGGTGCACCAAGCAAAAATCCCTTTTTGTGCAAATTTTTCCTTTTATCTACTGATGAAATCAAAATGTTTTAGCTTTAACAGTCCCTTCTCTTTCCAAATATTGGAATTATTTTTGGGATTAGCTGAGTTGGATTAATAATAATTTATCTTATTGTTTTTGAGAAAATTTAAGAATACAAGTCTTAGGTTTATACATTATGTCTTAAATTTTGTGATGTTTTTGTTGTCTGGAACAACTAATTTATACACATACCCTGTAATTATTATATTCTAATATTATTTTCCAGGTCCATAAAATATTTCTTCATTAAATATCTAATTGCAAGTTTCTTTTTAATATATTTGTAATTGATGACATGCACTCTTTTTTTTTTTTTTTCTGATACGGGGAATTGAACTCTGTACTTTGCGCTTGCGAGGCAGGTGCTGTGCTGCTGACCTAAATCCCCAGCCCTCACATGCACTCTTTTGAATTGGCTATTTAAAAACAAAAAGCATGAGAATTACAGTCAGCTACTGACTATCATGGTGATTCTTTTCTCTCCTTAACATCAGGAACTTGTAAAAAATCTTATGTTTCCAGTTGATATTGCTGTTATTATTACAAATGATTGTACATTAATGGCTGTTTGAAAATGTACATAGTGTATATGAGGAAATAATATATGCAGGTAGGAACATTTGACGATAATCTGATTCATTCCTCTCATTTATTTCCTTTAGAGGATTATCCTAGACTGCTCCTTAGACAAAATCTGATCAAAAGACTGCTTGAGTGGGGCTGGGGATTTAGCTCAGCGGCAAAAGCGCCTGCCTGGCAAGCGCAAGGTCGTGAGTTTGGTTCCTGGTACCGGAAAAAAAAAAAAAAAAAAAGACTGCTTGAGTTGAGTACTTGGACCATGTAGTATTTGAATGTTTGATTAAAATCACATTGAGTGGTAAAAAACACAAACAGTTTTATTCCTCTGAGTCCATTTGAATTTGACATATTCCTTAGTGGTTATTTCATATATTTTCTTAATTTGTACTGGAGGGTTAAAAGAAAGAAAAGAATGCAGTAAACTTCCTTAAGTGTGTACTGGAGAGATTATCTTTTAGAACTCATTGTCCGTCAGTGATACTCAAGACTTTTTTGGGACAAAGCTAAGCCTGAGCTTCTGTGCTGTTCATATGACTGTTAAATTTGGGTTTGGGGGTTCATTTCAAGTGTTCACAGATCTCCAGTGTCTCAGCATTTTGCCTGAAATAATGAAGGCCACTAATTTATATTGCTGTTTGTGTTTTGCTTGGGATTGCTGCTTCTGCACCTCGCAGTGTCTGATTCCATAAAAGGCTTGTGGCAAACACTGTTCTGTAAAAAAGCACGCAGATATTTCTATATCTGTGTGAATCTGGCTACAGTCGCTCTTTTGTAATTTCAGTAACTCATATCTCTTTCTAGTCACCATTTTAGATTCTTATATAATTCTAGGTCCCTTGTATGCTTTACTGTAAACTAATCACTAATTTCCTATCGTGCTGCCTTCTGCAGCTGAGATGCAATAGAATTAGTGACTCAGGATTGATTTCAAAGGCCTTTTCCCACCAGTATCATTGTTGGTGCCAGGCAGAGTTTGCCAACTGCAGAGAATCCTTTAACCCTAAACTTAGTGAGCTCTATCATGGCGACTAAAACTGATCATGTCCTTACTCCTTGATGTTTTTCACAGGTTATATTCCACATCCTATTAGGACTTGTAGTGTACTCTGTAGCATATAGTATAGATTCTATGGGGCATAGGCTATATAAGAATCTAAGAGCCATTCCAGGATGTGCAACTTTTCAACATCATCTCCTCTTCCAGACCCGTACGCTGCATTTCCTTGGAATTAATTCTTTCCCAGAAAAACATCAGCCCTCAGGCAGACAGGCCTCTGGTGACCCACACCACAGCCCCGCCAGCAGACAAGTTCAGACAGATTTGAAACCCTTTAATGAGTCCAATTTATGCTCCATCTGGGCTTTCTGCTATAATTAGAAAATAAATCATCATATAGTATCCTGTTTATTCTTTTTTCTCAAAACAAAAATAAATGTAGGTAATATTAGGTGATTTAACAAAGAATTCATCACTTATTAAGGAAATTAAAAATTTAAAAAGGATATTTAACCTACAAGGAGTCAATTTTAACGGTTTGTTTTGTCTGTTTGCCTATATTTTGCTTAGCTTCAAGAGTACCTTTACCATTTCTCTCCATTTACTCATTTTCTGAAATTGTGTGTATAATTGTTTATTTATGGCTCTCATTAATAGTTGCAAAAAGGCAATAAGTTATGATTGCCTGCATTGATAAGCAATTATTATCATTCTATACAGTTAAACTTATGTTAATGGGATTTGATTAAAAATTTAAATATTTCTCCTGAATGAATTTATAGGATGGTTGTACATGTAAATGCTGAGAGGCAGATGAGTTTGTATTACAAAAATTTCCAGGGGTGATGAACAGTTAGTAACTTTTTCTCTCTTCTATGTGTTCTGTATTTACAATAATATTCTATTTTAAAATGTCTATTTGTATTCCTAAGGGAAGATGGTGTGTCATCATGCACTTGTGTATATTACAAAAAAATTATCTTTCATAGAAATTGTGATATAGGCTGCCTATGAAACATATACAGTAGGTATTACCATTTTAAGCTGATTTCCTTTTCATTTAAAACATTCTGGGGATAGAACCCAGGGCCTTCACACTGAGCTCCAGCCCCAGCCCTTTTTGAAATTTTATTTTATTTTTTATTTTGAGATAAGATTTGTGAAGTCACTAAGTGGTCTAGCCTGGGCTCAGTTTTGAGATTCTCACGGAGAGCTGGGTTTACAGGTGCGCACCGGCAAGGTCAGCTGGCTTCTTGCTAGTTTTAGCTTTTTTTTTTTTCACTATTTAGGAGTTTTGAACTGTGAAGGTTGACTTTGTAGACTGTTTCATTTTTTGAAAAAGTAAATTTTTAATAATTTGTATTATCTTATTTACATATGATGTTATCTTATAAACCTTTTCCATGTATGTTTATGTCTCTTAATATCATTCCTAATGCTCCATACACTTTTTCTAATTTCTTGTCATGAGTATATTCATTTGAAGGAAGGGGTGTTGTTTATATTCATCTCCTTTTTATCATTGCATCTTCTGTTTTTATCATATGCTCAATAAAAAAAAGATATTCATTTCATTCCTACTTTTGTTGTCTCTTTTGCTCTATATTTTTAAATAAATTTTATTTTATAAATTTCTCTGAGTAGAGTTTTAATTCTTTCTGTAAGTTTAGCTTTAAACTGTTTTTAAACCCTTCATCTCTTTGTAATTTGTAATTTCCTTGTTAATTCCCATGATCTTTAGAAACATTAGTTACTTAATTCACATCATATCTAATAGGACTCTTCAGCTTTATCTCATTTTGTAAGTCTTACAACTGTATACCTTGTGGCCTAAAAAACTGATAGAAAATGTTCAGCTTGTAACTTTGCCATAATACATGAAGATATACAGCTCATAGCCTCATGTACTAGCTCAGGTAAAGTAGAACAATATTAATGGCACAGTTTATAATCACAGATTGAATAACATTTATCAAGGTCATTACCAGATGTAATTACTTAAATGAAAACATGCAAGCATATATAATTTATATATTTGAATATATTAACCTTTTAATAATAATGTTAATTAATAATTGGAAAATTTAAATGTTCCTCCTGTAAGCATGAACATAATTAGAAATAAATAGAATAATTAAGTTTTAAAATATGAATGAATGAATGTCTCCACATAATTCCATAGCTGGGAACTTCATGGTGGTGATTCTAGGAGCAAGTTGGTTTCAAAAAATATCAACTCAAATTCCACCTCTAGCTGTTATAAAATACAGTGGATTGAAAATTTGACAAAAATTTTTTTTGGTCAAAATTGTTTCAAATGAGATATTATGTTTTGATTTTGAATGGTAGTTTTAAAGAGCTCTTGAGTATGAGGAAACAGAAAACCCTGAACAATTAAGAACATTCTTTAACGTTGTTAGGGTCTATCTACCAGCCCCTAAAAAATCATCCAGGATATTACTTCTGCCTCATAAGTCTTTGCAGTTGAATGCTTCGTTGGAAGGATTTTTTTTAAAATGTAGAAATAAAAAAGTTATTGCTTAAAACATTAATATGGGGGCAGTTTTCTTCTTCTTAATGTCCACAAAGAAGATGTGTATCACAAATACTCTAGGAGAAAATGAATCTTAAAAATGTCAGCTAATGAAGCGAAATACAGGTTTGGCATTTTAATTTTTGAACATCTCTTAATTTTGAGAGAACCAAACTTCTTTACCTGTTAAATGTTGATATGTATTTGATATTCCTGGTTTTTCTTGAGTACTGGGAATCAAACTCAGGACCGTGCACTTGCCAGGCAGGTGCTTATGCCACTAAGCTATATCCCCGGCCCTGTATTTGATTTTCCTAGATAAACTAAGAAAAGAGATTAACATAGAGAAGCCATTAGTTAGCTGTTATCTACAAAGTACTTTTCTATACTGACTGTGTGACTATCTTTTGAAGCCATTTAAATAATTTGTGTGTGTATGTGTGGGTGTATGTGTGTGTGTGTGTGTGTGTGTGTTAGTATCTACTGGATACCTAGAAGGATGGCTTAAAAATTCACTTTATTATCTCTCTTGATTGAGCAAGTAGTTATTTCTAGTAGTTAGTCAACTGTAAGCTACTTTGACCATTTCTTTTACTCAAGTAATGACAGTTTTTATGTACTAATGTAGCACTTTTTAGGTAGAGAGTAGTGACGGGGAATCTGCACAGCTCTGAGAGCAAACCTACTGACCACTGTCTTCTGTCACATTAATTTGTTTGCAGTGTAATGAATTCTTAGGCGACAAAGAGGTCCTTCGTGATATGTAAAGACTAAAGCGTGTCTTGCAACAAAATGGAGAATATCAGAGGAAGTGGTGCTCATGTTAGAATAAAACTAAGGGATACCACTTGGGATTTAGGTTTAGACTAATGACCTCATCATTTAGTAGCTATAATTTGCACTTTCTAACCTTTAATTTCCTCATTTGTAAAACCACCATAATAATGGAGTCTAACTCATAGACATGATGTCAGAATTGGAAGAGAAAAGCCACATAAATACGATGTTGGCACAACACATGCTCCATGATTAGTAGCCCATAGCAGCATTATAATCTGCTGAAACAATCCCTAAGTGCACATTACACATTCTATGGGAATAGATACCCATTAGCATAAGTAAATGACAAGATACTACATGTATTCTTAAAGTAACTCATTTTAGCAGAATCTTTATAGTCAATTAATAGTTTTTTCACTGTTGAAAGAAATTCTGACCTAATTTATTTATTTATCTTTTTAGACAGGATCAAACTGTATAGGTAGCTCAGGCTAGCTTTGAGCTCACTTACGTATCAGGTTGGCCTCAGATTCACAGCGACCCTCCTGCCTCAGCCTCCTGAGTGCTGGGATTATAGTCATGCACCACGATATCCAGCCTAAATGCTTTCACCTGTACCAAATTAACTACTATCCTGACACAGAGTAACAAAATATGTAAAGGGCAGTATCCTATTTGTAGTATTTTATTAGAAATAGTATGGAAACTGATATGATTCATTTTATGATCTAAATATGGAGTCAGGGAGTCAGATTTTCTCATGTAACTTTCCAATAACATATACTTTGATCAGTACTGTGTACTGAAAGTAACTGTGGGGTAATGTGGCAGAAACATTATGAAATTCCAACTCATATTAGTATGGTAGTTGATTTTCTTTTTCTTTCTTTTTTGGAATCCTGTAGTTTTATATTTGTCAGATGATGTTGCCCATTTGTTTTGTTTGCTTGTCAGGTTGCATAAATTCCTGCGGAGAAATATTGACCTAAATGCATAGTTGCCTTTGGAGAAAAAGTGACAGAGATATGTGTTGTTTTGGTCACAGAAGTGCTAGTATTACTTCTCTGAAAGGAAAAAACGTGAAGTGTGGCCTGCTCTCCGGAAGCCATAAAACACTCTGAAAGACAAGGATCAAAATCCTTGGTCACACTGAACTATGGAATAGCTGGCTGTGGAAAGTCATGGTGCAGTTTTGCAATATTAAACATTTTCAAACTATGAACAAACAGAGATAAATACATTATAATAAGGATGTCAAGAGTAACCCGAAAATTTGAGACTCATACCCTTTCATAATTAGAGCTGAGACTGTGTAATAGTAAAGAAACGAAACTCTTGATTTTGTACTGCTTTTTCCCCTCTAATTCATTGGCATTAGAAGGCTTTTTAATAGGTTGACTGAGATAGGTTCTTTTTGTTTTAATTTATATAGTCCATCTTTTGTGCATACTCAACACCTGTCTGTCCCCCTGCCCCTTCCCCAAGAAAAAGACCTTAAAGGCCCATAATATTGAAAAGTAAAAAAGACAGGTGTTTAAAAGCAAATTTAAATGCTCAGTTCTAGAACAGAGTTAAAATCTTTATAACATTAAACTTCATCTTTGATGCACTGATTAAATTATTATAAAAAGAGCTCACGGTGGCAGTTACCTGAAGTCAGGTTGGAGAACTAGGAAGAAAGGTTGCAGTAAGTACAAAGGAATTTAGTAGTCAGGGAATGGGCAAAACAGACTCAAATTCTACTTTCATAGCTTGCCATCATTTTCAATTTGAAATGGTTTACCATATGATGACAGTTCTACTTGGAAGTTATTATGTATGTAACCTTAATATTCTCAAGGTTTCCAGACTTCAGAGGAGTAATGCCAACTTTTATTGTACGGTATCTAAGCATTTAGATTTCACAAATATGAGTGACTCTTGCCAGGACAAAGAGCTCACACACCCTCCAGGCTCTTCTTGATGTCTATTACCATCTTCCATCTGACCTCTGCACTACAACATTTATTCAGGTCAGAATGTTAAAGATACCAGCTAGAGAAATTCTGCTATGGAAGTGAGGATGTGGGGATAATTATTTTTGCCAACATATTTGTTCAGATATAGACATGCCCAACTTTATATTTACCATAATTATAATTAATTTGGTAAAATGTGCCATTTATATGCCTGAACTAATTTGATAATGAGGTGAGGGTTCTGTTTGTACATACTTAACATAAAAATATAAATTAATGGCTATTATAACCAGAGCAATAAAACTATATTTAGTAAAATAAAGGTTATGAAATTTAAATTTATTTCTTATGCACAGGGCTTAGTTTAAAATAGTGATGTTTTGATGCATTTCAATTTAAAACATTACCACAAAAGCCCAATAAATGATCCTACCACCTGTGGAGTCACCAATGCTCAAATTGTATTAAATTTAATTCTAGTATTCAGTGATATATAAGTGTATTATGTTCTGCGTGCAGAAGAAGCTTATTTGTGAATGCGTGACTGCAAATTTCTTAAATTAAATATTTTAGGTTTTGATACATTTTTAAAACTTAATTTACCCGAAGATAAAAACAATTGATATATGTTGAATTATTTCTTCATCCTTTTCAATTTTTTATGTGGTTATTTAAAATGTAGGGAAGCAGACAATTTCAGAAATCAAAAGATCAGCTGAACATGATGGTGCACATCTGTAATTCCAGCACTGGGAGGCTGAGGCAGGATTACCACAATTGAAAGCCAGCCTGGGCTACATATTGATCAAGAGTAGTGTCTGAATTACATGGTGAGACCCTGTCTCAAACAAGATAAAACAAAACTTCAAAATACCAGAAACAATATCATTTAAAGATACATAATAACATAAACTGTATTGGATGCTAATTAAATCATCTGTTATAATGAAGTGTAAATCTAAACAGCCCCTATTAAGCAGAAAAAGAAATTAATAAAATTAGTATACTAAATCAGCTCTTTTTTCAGTACTGTTAATGGGTGCATGAGTACTATCTACAAAAACACATATATGTTCCTCCTGGGAAAGGGAACCTTTTCAAAACCAGTTAGTTGACTTATTTTAAAATGAAAAATTTGAACTTAGAAAGTATAGAATTTCATTTTTACCCAAATTATTACAATGACAAAAATGCTATTTGATTATAAATCATGAACTATGCACGGTACACAGTACATATCTCAGTGCAGTACTCATCCAACAAATACTAGGCATCTAGGGGAAGAGCATTTGTGTACCTTTAGAACTTCTAACTACAGAGGGAAGAACAAAGATTTAGATAAACACATAAATGATCATAGCATTGAAAAGGAGAGAAGACACCGGTTTTGTTATTTTACGTACAAGGGAATTGAGACAGTGAAATTGACCTAGGCTAAAAGTTGAAACCTATTTTGTTTCTGGTTCTACCATCAGTAAGGGATTGGAGCTCTCATAGCAATTAGATTTCTTTAACCATGTTTTAACATATTTTCCTAGTAAATTGATGCCTTTGATTGTTTTATTTTTAAAGTACATTTTAAATATGTTTAACAAGTGAATGTGACATAGGTTTCAATTTAGGGAAAAAAAAGTAAATCTGTTGATGGTTACCTACCTAACATTATATAATACTGATTTTTCATATGTTTTAAATGTATGGATAAAATAAATGTATATGGAAAATTAATGAATTTAGAATTTTAAAAAAATTCTGTATATTTTCATCAGTGAACTGTACAGGTAAGTGGTGTCCTGAAATGAAATAAAGAGTACTGCTATATCAAATCAACATTATAGGTTGTCTTTTCCTCCAAAATTCATACATTGAAGTCATAGCATCCAGTACCTCAGAATGTGATCAGATTTGAAGATAAGTCTTTAGAGGGGCAGGTAGGCTAACGTTCATTCATTAGAATGAGTCTTAAACCAGTAGGACTTGTGACACATTTGGAGCCAGGCATCCTCACTAATATGGAAGTTGGGGTGATTCAGCAGAAACTAAGAGACTCCTACAATCACCATTAGACTCCTAGGAACTACGTGGGGCAGGTTCTCCCTGGGAGCCCTCAGAAAGAATGAACCTTACTGATCATTTGATCTCAGACATTGATGGGAGATATTAGACACATTTCTCTTGTTTAAACTACACAATCTGTGGCACACTGTAATTGCAGCCCTAGTGTATTAATACATTAACTGCTGAGTGTTTTGAGAGACTAATATGTATGAATTGTTTTCAATTTTTATACTGATAAAGAGACCTAGAAAAGAAAAACCACATATCAATGATTGACAGTAAGCATATAATGTAATCACTTCTAGGAAATAAAATTTTCTTATTTTCACAGCATAGAAAATGTTATTTACATCAAACAGAAATATATATATATATATATATATATATATATATATATA
>NW_004955407.1:21781656-21883701 GCF_000276665.1 Chinchilla lanigera
TATATATAATACTTCATCGGGTTCCAAGAATATGAACTACTTACTTTGTAAGTATTTTTGCAGGGAATCATATTCTTGTATTTTATCCTGATGAAATATCCACTGGGGAAAGTCTCTCGAATAAGATAGAAAATTTTCAGAAGCAGATATCCTCACTGGAAATCTCTTAATCTAAAGTCTGTTTTACTTCACTGTTTTCTTTTAGCTGCTACTAACAATATCAGTTCTATGGTACATGTGAACAGGTTTAGGAAAATCTTTGTGATTTAGTCTTCAATCTTGCATTTGCTGCAGAAGTCAAAACACTAATTATCCTTATAGTCTGAATGCCTCATTAAAGGTATTTTTTTCAAAATTTAGAAACAGTCAATAAAATTACTTGTCAGAAACAGTAAGAAATCCCCTACTGAATAGAATATTCTCCTTAGTGGGTGTATAGTACTTTTTGTATTCTAATGTCATTGCGTGAATTGTTAGTTTCAACATTCAAATTAATATGTTTTTGGATTCTTTACCTTTATTAAGATCATACTATGCATTAATCACATTTCTGACTTCTAGGAGCAAAATGATAAAAAATAAATTTTTCTACATCAGTAGTGTTTTCTGTTCTTGTTATAAATTCAAGGCACTTGGACACCCAATACCTTTAGACAGCAACCACGATGACAGCAAGATGGAAGGGTAGAATGGGAGACAGCAGTGGAGCAATTGTTTCGCTTTGGACGTACTGGAAGTGACTGAACCCTGTCAGATTCCAGAGAATTGTTTTCAAAAATTAGCGAGACATAGATCTGTCAAAGAAGGAAGCTAATAAAAGCCTTGAGTTGTGAGAGTTCCGCAGTTGTTAAAAACAAAATTAGCTTTGTGTTGGTTTAGCATAGTGACAATGAGGCTGGAGGAACAGACAGGGGCAAGATTGCACTGGCCTTTAAGGACAGGTTCAGAACTGTGACTAATTCAGATGCCGAACCCTCTCAATCCAGAGTGCAGAGGAGGACCCTCAGTCGAACTGTCCTCGTGATCATTTTTTAGCCAAGGAATTTTATTGTGTGTACTTTACAGAAGTCTTTGTAGATTCTTTTGTTCTCCAAAGTTTCAGAGTTCAAACTCATTGGAAATTGTTCCATTCCCAGTACTGATATCTTCTTGCAGCCTGGTTATGGTTTCTTGACATACATTTTCTTCTGGCCCACCCCAAGCATCCTGTCTTCCACTGGTGTGTATGAGTGGTGCCACTCACTGTAGGAATGGTGGCTGCGCCAAGGTTCTGTAAGGTCCTCTGGGCTCACCACTTTCTCTGAAGTGTAGATTTTCTGACAATTTGCTTTTTCTATGAGAATTTCACATGGAAGCTTCTGGCAATAAAATCTTATATGATGTTACACGAAACTGTGAAACATTAATACCAGGTCTCAGGAAACAGTCTTCAGTTTGTTACAACATTTACCTGGGGGACTGCTAGATATCAAATCTGATAAATGCCTGTGGCAGTAAAATTATTCTGCCATCATTTCTACAGACAAGAATCTTGCTTCCAAATAATAGAAAATTATTGACACTGTGGATGAGCAGTGCTTTTTCTTTAGCTCCGCTTAACATAAGATTACCATGAAAAACCTACTGTGGCTTTTCTTTCATTTAATAAGGTGAGTGTCAGCCTTAAAGAGCTTAAGCATTATTACTTTTTAAATATCTAATCTGTGGATCGTAATAATTACCTAAAACAACAGTACATCATGAACACATGTGAGGTGTGTGGAATTTCATAAACACATTTTATTCTCATTTCTGAGTAAGTAAATCTTTACAAAGCATTTCTGCTCATGTAAATATGTCTTGTTATTAATAGTAATTGCTTGAGATGTTATTCTTATAATCAATAGACAGTAGATTTTTTCAGAATCCCAAATCATAGAGGATGGCTATTCAATATTCATAAATTAAATGGCAATTCAATATTCATAACTTAAATTGGTTGAGTCCTAAATATTTTTCAAGGTTACAAAAGTGCTTAGTTATTTGGGTGGGACTGTATGATATTTATTCTTAAACATTTACAAAATGGTTTATATGCAGAGTTTATGTCAATAAATTTGAACAAATCAGACAAACAAGTGCTCTATTTCAATTCAAAGATCATTTTAATTCACTGACTCTTAGCTAGATTAATGGTGCTACTAAAAATTAAGTACTCTCCAATGCATGGTATGTGTACCAAATGACCTCATTAAATAGGTATATGGAGAACAGATGCCTCTATGACCTGTCTCCAGATTTACTGAGCAGGGAGTGTCCTTGTGTTATTGTCCCGATGATCAGGGAATGAATTTCAAATTAGAGACACAAGGACAATATTTCCTCATGGGATATCCTATATATAATTTGGACATTTCTCTTTGCAATTCTCTATGCAGGTTGGAAGAATTGAAAGTGTTGAAAAGGATTCATCCTTTGCTGATGAATTCTTGGAAAATATGAATTCATATAGACATTGTTACAAAATATGAATATATCACTCTTTTTAGTTAATAAGTACTTGCTTTTCTAATGAGATTTTGTATTTAAATATAAATTTACATTGGCGTATTTTTGCCTGATGTGAACATTGGTCTCTAACTTTTTAATTATTAGAACCTTTAAAATGAAAACTGATTTGAATGGCTGCATATATGATACCTATAATTATGAATGTTTTATTTTTATAACATTTATGACTTTAAAATGTTTAATACCGGACATTATTAGTCTGCTATTGTTGTGACTGTTGCTTCTGCTATTGCTATTAATGTTTTAGGTTAATGTTGGTTATAGAATAATGTAGTCATGAAAGTAATATTTTATATTTTGTCATACTTATGGTAGCCCTCTTCTACAAAGGAAAATTAAATATAGATGTGAGGTAAATGCATACAATTAATTTCCTAATTGCATATTTCAGGTGCTCAGTTTTTCCTGTTCTGTGTGTTTTTACTTAGAAATGCAAAGGAAATTTGGAATGATTTTAGAACTGGGGGTAAAATTTAAATTTATCATGTTTAATACTATAGTAATTATATTGAATACAAGCTAAAGTGTATACTTTAGGCAGTATATTTAAAGTATTTTTATTTGAAGAAAGCTTTCTTAGTACTTTTAGGAAAATAATAAATTGCAGTTATTAATTGTAAGTCCTCTTCTGATTTTAAAAATTTCAGAGAACCACAATATAAGCATAGTATGTATCGTACATACCATGTATACTGAGGATGTTTTCTAAGTTTTATCTGCATGCTAGCTTACTCCTGGAAATTTTAAAAATATGTGCTTTCAATTACATAGGTTTATGCACACCGGGAGTATGAATTATTAAGAAAGACTGCATAAACAACTTACTAAATTTTGATAATATATTTCAACTCAAAACTATTTAAATATCAAATTATGCAAGAGAATATATGTAAATGTACAATGTAATAACATTTTAAAGCTGTCATTAGAGGAAGAATAATAGTTATATTAAAATGGATTATTGAAAATGGGATTTAATAAGAAAAGATAAACTCTTCATAATCATATATCAGAAAAGGAAGTGTGTCATTATTTCCATATAGGACATGGAACCTACATTAGTGAATAATATGAGTATAATTTTTATAATATGCTTATGACTTATGTAGACAAAGAATAGATCAGGAATGATGTGAACTTTTCAGGAATGAGTATTTTCTGACCCTTTAGAAAAATTTAAACCCTGATATTACTCACAACATGAGTTGCAAACATTTTATACATCTGTTTGCATCATATTACTTTCCTGCAGGCCGCTTCTTAGACCCTGATCAGCTCTTCTTTGTATAAATCTATCATATTTCTTATTTAAGGTAATTATATAAAGTTATCTGAAATTATTCTGAAGAGAAACTGTAGAACTGTGTAAATTGTTCCAAAAACATGATGGCCATTTAACATAAATATGGAAGTGACAGGCTTATATTTTTGTAGCTGTTCTTTTTCTTTAATAAGCACCAAATCAGTGAATATGTTAGCATACATAGGTTTAATTAGAATAATTATGATTATAGCAAATGGACTTGATAACAGTTATAATAGAGAGGTAGGATTCTGTATATAACAGCATGGGATGAGGGATTGGGTAAACAATATATTAGGAAAATAATGTTTCATTTTCAGAACCGTGTTATATTTGTAAATCTCATTTTCTTGGTCAGTGAAACAAATTTAAAATTGAGGATCTTGGTTTTCAGGTTTATAATGTCTATCTTAAAAATACAGGATAGAATAAATTTCTATGACAATTTCTACACCTATTCAGTATACTCTTCACCATAATCATGGTTAAAAAATTGATTTCCAACAGATCTCTTCACTAAATTAGAGCAGTATGTCTATAGGTCTGTCCTTTGTCCACATACTCTGTCTCCTCTCATTTTAAGAAAGTTAAAGTGCAATATCTATTTACCCTCAGGATTTTCAAAGTATTGAGGTCAGACAGTGTCCACAAAATTCTCCTTCCATGCATAAGTTTGCATATAATAACCTTTCTATGAAGTCAACACCTACTGAATTTATGATGAGTATGAAAAAGAATTGTACAACCTGTCTTGGAAACTTTTATAGGGAGAATTATGTCTGTGTTCTGTGAAAGGATTACTAATTGAAATGTGAAGTTATGATGGTAACTATATAAACACCTCAGTAAGTAATGATTCACTTCATCATCATGAGGATGATACAGTTTAATAACTTTTATTGACATTCTAATTTTTTTTAAAATTTAGCTTTCAATTCACTTATGTTCATATGGTATTCCTTTATAGGATTTTTTTTCTTTGCACAATTTATATGTGGTTCTATCAAATACTGTCGATAATCACAGAGAGCTTGAACCAAGAATCACTAATTTTTGATGAAATGTAAGTTATGAGGGTATGAATGGAGAGGCTAGAAATTACAAGAGAGCACTTTTGTTTCAGAAAACTTCTTGTTGACAAATAAACATAAACCACCATTGATAAGAAATATAACTTTTCTAATATTTTATAAAGGATTTAAATTGATCTTTTCTGATGTTTATTGGGATGATTGGCACTTGCCATTTAGTGAAATAAACTTATCAAAATCAATATTCAGCAAACGCTTCTATTTTAGTCAGTGCTCCTGAATTATTTGTGTGCCACAATGGGTGCTGGAGAACCAGCTCTTTGTCACCCGCTGAATGAAAATTGCTACCAAGCTGGACTAGATATATGAGAAACACCCACGTAAAAATGTAAGGCTTATTCTTATGTCTTTTTCTGTTTAGTTATTTTTGCTTTAAATGACCTCTCTAGTGCTCATTTTCCTTTAGCTCTTTCAATGAGAAAGAGAGCCCACCTAAAACCGTAGAATTAGAAAGGATTGCGTTAAATGTGGGGGAGTCAGTTTCACCTCGTTCTGATAAGCACAAAGGTGCATTTCTTCCAAGACTGAAGATATTAGAAAAGAGACTGATTGCTTTAGGTACTATTTAGAGCTCCCTATATTTGGAATATTGCAAACATTTCACCTTAATATAATTGATACTGGTTTATTGCATTTTTCATTTGGCAATCATGGTGCAGTACATTATGACTTAAGATGGAGATAAAAGATGAGAAGGACATAATTTACATCATAAATATATACAGCGGGAAAGATATACATTACAGTATAAAGATTATAGATAATTCTCTAATTTAACCCTATAGTGCAGAATAAAATGTAAAAGCACTATTACATTTCAATAGCCAACTGACGTTCTGGCGTCAGTCTGCAAAATAGATCCTTAGTCATTTCAAAGGGATGTGATATTTTTTCTGTATTACAACTAATTTAATAGTGTGACATGTACTTTGGAAGATGACACATGATAACGTGCAAATGTGAACCAGACATTGTGGTATGTGCTTGTAACCCCAGCACTCTGTGAGGCTGAGCTGGAGCACTGAAATTTCAACCCCAATTGGGACAATTTAGGGTCTTAGTTAAACCGTATATCAAAATAAAAATAAGGAAGAACTTTGCTGTCACTCATTTCAAAGCCCTCGGCTCAATTCCAGGTAGCATAAAAATAGAATTAAAATATAATTTTAATTATATGCATGACGTGCTCACTTTGGCAGTGCATATATTAAAATTATATTCATTATGGAGAATATTCAGAAACCCATTGCATCTCATCAGAGATTTTCATGCAGTTTGTGCTGTGTCTCCCTGTACAGTTTTCAACCTTAAGCTCGCTGAATTCATTAATTTCTATCGAAAAGTAAATTCATGTATTTAGTCATGAGTGATATTGATGTGTCTCTCACAGTGTCAGATCACATTCTAGGAGCAGGGGGAAAATAAGTTATATATGAACAAAATATTTACTCAACCTGAAAGAGAAAAGAACGTTAATGGTGAAATGCTATAATTGTAAACGTTGTCTCAACTTTTAATTTATTAACTAATTTATTTTTTGTGCTGCTGGGGGTGGAATTCAGGTCTTCACACATGTTAAGCAAGCATGCTAACATAGGGCCAACTCCTGGCTAGAAGTACCCTTTCCTCCTTTCTTGATGGTAATATTAATGTACAGCAATAATTAGTTATTCGCACACTTTTTCTGTGACACATTAATGTATATCCTAGTCCTTTCCAAGATTTTTCCATAAAGTGCTCCCATCTATTAACTCTCTGTTTATCTATCTGTCTGTCTGTCTATCTATCTATCTATCTACCTGCCTGCCTGTCTACCTACCTCCCTACCTACATATCTGATATGTTAGATACATTGGTTTATAAATATCAAATATAGATATATGTTATACATCCTGTCGTAGCTTTAATCAGAGAACAGCTAATATAGCAATTGGTCTTATTCTCAAGACTAATTAAGACAAGGGGTCTTATTCTCTTCCTTATATTAAAGAATAGAAGGGTGCATTTTTAGTATAGGTAAGCTTTATTATCTGGTGATAATTCTTCAACTGTCACACTCACCCCAAGCACTTCTCCACCGACCTTTCTTGAAGAAAGTATTCTTGAGAAATTCTTAAAATGAAATGGGGGAAAAAGATATAAAGGGCTAGTAAATAACATGATGCTATTATTGCCGAATGCAGGGAAGCAATAAGTGGTAACATATATTTTTTAAAGGAAGATGTAACCGGATGTGGTGGTGCACACCTGTAATCCCAGCACTCGGGAGGCTGAGGCAGGAGGGTTGTTGCCAGCTCAAGGCCAGCCTGGGCTACAAAGATTACATACAATGAGGAGAGGCTGAAAAGGAATTACCACCTATCTGGGTCTAAAATATTATGGTAATAGCCATGTCCTTCTTGCCGTAGGTAAGGAATTCATCAGGTCTTTCAAAATACACATATTATATGGTCAAGATGATAGAAGAGTAGCATCCAGCAATATGCCTCATGAAATAAAAATGTGAGAACGCTGAAATAATGGCTGATACTCCAGTGTTTTATAACTATTAGTTAACAGCATAACTTACTTTTTATAGTTTGTTTTCCTCCTCTGACTTTTCAAAATCTGTAGTAAACTGACAATAAAAGTAGTCTAAAACGGAATGCTAAAAATAGCAGTTTGATCGATAATAAATGTTAGCTGAATAATGAAGAAAAAATTTTATTGTTCAATTACTTGTCATATTTTTGAAATCAAGAACATGAGGGTAGATACTGTGACAGATTTTGAAAGGTGTGAAATTTTCAGGAACCTTCGAGCTCATCTTGGCTTTCTTCATGGTAATTTATTTTAGAGTAAAAATCAGGCATGTAAATCCTAGATACCTCTAAAATGTATTCTGTGTTAAATAATACATTAGCTTTTATGAATAAATATAAGGTTTTTATTTAGAAATAAATAACTAGATTAATGAATTTGGCAAGTTTCATTGATATCAGGTGATTATAACATGAAAACATTTTATGGAAGACCAAAGCAATAAGCAAGATATTCTTCCTGTATGAAAGTTACCACCATCAAGGAAAATGGATATGAAAATGTTTCATTCAAACTGCCAAACAGAGGAATCATGCTTGTGTTATTACCAAATTTCAAATTATTGAATGCTATTATTACTACTCTCAATTATAAAGATTTATTGCTTTTGCATTTCAGTATTCTGATATGAAATATTTATTAAATCTTTTATGGATTTATTTATTACTTTTTCACTGTGGAAGAATGTACAGAAGATTTACACATTTCAGTATTTTGAATGTTCACTGTGCCAATAGGTATGTTCACATTGATGTGTGGTCGTCCCAAATATTCAACTCTGTATATTTTTTCACTCAAATTAAAACTGAATAACTATTAAATATCTTCTTATTTTCTCTTGCTACTAGTCATTGTGAAGTATCTTAAGAGTCTTTCTTTTTCTAAATTTGATTGCTGGATGTACGTCGTAGTTGGAATAAAATATTTTTGCTCTTTGTGGGTAGATTGTCACACTTAGCCTCGTATCTTCAAGCCTCATTCCTGTTGTAGCAATATTTGAATTAATCCAGCATTTTCATAAAACTCTGCATATGTGATATCATATACTATAAAGGAGCTGTGTCTCTGATTTTTACTGCACCTTTAGTATACCCCAAATGGAGTTGCATTATGTTTTACAACTTTGCTTCTCAATTGTGATCAAATATGACTTAATCTCAGAATCCAGGTCATTGTAATAGACTGTTATAGAAGGACCAAAACTGAAATTCATCAAAGTGTCAGGGCTTTGTAGGTGGAGAAGATGAAAAACACTTTGCTTGTGAAGAAACTGGAACATCCTGAAGTGTCAGACTAACGCATCTTACTTTCTTCCTCTCTCTTTTGTCCCTATCCATTTTTGTATTAAAAATCAAATTAGCACATTTTTGTGACAGAATTGATTCAGGGAAACTACTTAAACTTCATACCTACAGGGTAGACTAAAAGTCTACAGGGAAATTATTTGATAGCAAACATCCTGGTGAGAAGGTGATAAAACAAAATTTGATTTGTGTGCAGCTTCCTTTAAAGTATAATCAGTTCGCATTTGAAGCTTTTGGGTATTCCCATGTTTGTTAATTCCTAAATGGCACTCGAGGCTTACAGAGAAGCCTAACTTTGCTGCAGACTACAGTGATACTGGCAAATCTGCATGGAAATTTATGATGCTTTCAGAAGGTCAAGTGAACTACTTTGTTCCAAAGATATAATATCTGGAATAATGAAGCATGTTTTAAATACATATTAATTTTATTCCACTAGAGTAATCATTTGAAAAATCCATTTGTACATTGTCTTAGTTTGAGGAGCTATAAAAAATAAATATCAAAAGTTATGTGGTTTAAATAACATGAATTTGTCTCCTATAGTTCTGAGTGATGGAAATTGGAGATCAGGGAGTTGCTTGCTGAAATTCTGGTGATGACTCTCTTACTGTATTATAGATGGTCACCTTGTTACAACTTTTATGACAGAGAACAGAGAAAGGAAGTAGGCTTTCATGTAAGGCAAGAATCCTATTCATGAAAGTTCTATCCTCTTGACCTGTTTATCTCCCAAGGATCCCGCTTCCTAATACTATCAAAATGAAGTTTAAGGTTTCAACATATGAGATCATGACATAGTTCAGAATACAAATGCTCCTTCCCTAGAAAGCATGGTTCAGTATAAAATGGAAGACACTTTATAAATGAAAAGGTCTGTAAAGAGAAACTGAGAAACATGTTAGACAAGTAAAACCCTTTATTGTTTGAGATGATGTATTTGAAAAGTATGATCACTAAGATCAGCATTTTCAAACGAAGTTTGATAAAAGTATAAGTTGTATTACAAGGGAAATGAACTGAAAACTTTCTTTTGTAGTTGTTTTGTAGGATTTAAGCTGACCATGCATTTAATGCAAATCTTAACGTCATAACTTCCTAAAATAAGTTTAAAAATAATGTCTTTATTTTCTTTTCTCATCATTTTGAATGCTAATTATTTAAGACCTTCACTTGCAAAACTTCAACAGAAAATTAGAGCTTTATTTGCTGTTTTCTTTTGTGCACATTTTGCTTTGTCTAGCTTTTCTCTTTTGAAGATCTTTATAGCTCTTTGATTTAAGTTTGAAACATGTCATTCCCTTCTCTTTGTTTTTCCTCTAAACGTTGTTGTAAAACTAGGTCAGTCTGTGTTGATCTCCTTTTCTTTGCTTTCTTGGAGGTCATTGCTTCTTCAATAAAGAAGTACCTGACATTCAGTATTACATGTGCTTCACAAAATATAGTTTTAAAAATGCCTACAGCAAAAAATTTGGAAATGGGAATCTTATTTTCCTGTTCCTTTTTTCATGCCCAGCAAAAGCAATAGAATTCTGCTGAAGCTGGTCAATTTTGTTTTTTACTTTTGTTTTTGTTTTGTTTTCTCAAGCAAAGAGGGCAGACTCTCCTAAAACACTTAGGTGTGTAACTTCTTTTTCACTTTTTTTTTTTCCATTTACAGAGTCGGGGACTGTAGAGTTGGAGAAAGCAGAATATGCACATCTATGTAAGACAGGCAGGTGACTGTATCCTTGGTCAAATGGATGAAACTGATCTCTTTCCATTAACAGATATTCTTTGTAAGAAAAAACAGGCATAATGTGGATCAAAGAATAAAACAATTAGACTTCACATCATTTTCTACCACGTGTAAGGTCTATGATCTTGATCAAGTTGCTCAACTTGGCTTAATCTTATATTTTCACTTAGAAAACATTTTTCCTACTGTTCAAGAAAAATTTTGGCAAACTACTTTAGTTAAAGTATAATATATATAAATTTCATTATATGCAAGGGATACAGTGGTTATTTAAGGTAAATTGCATAAAACATTGGAGTTGATATAGCGTTTTGTTTCCTCCCTATATCTCCACAGTAGATGATTTAGAGCTAAAGGAGGAAACATCCTACCTTCTATTGTAGATTTTGGATTTGGATGTTATAGTATTAGAATAGATCTTCAATAGACTTTTAAAAATTATTGAAGGTTTATTGAAAATGAATCATATACTGGTCATGAGAGAGAGAGAGAGAGAGAGAGAGAAAGACAGAGGGAGAGAGAATAGATTCTTGTTGCTCTCTTTCTAAATTTCAAGTTAATGTAGGTCAAGGTATAAAATTTTTTAATGCCAAAATCCATGTGTAATTGATTTTATATGCTGGAATGGGCAACCTAGTGCATTTACTTTTATGTTTACAATGAAAATTTGCAAGTAAAAGATAAAATAATAAAATATAAATATTCTGTGTCTCTTTGAAAAGCTAATAAATTGGTTCAAGTAAATAGAATCAATAACTCAAAATGTTAACATAAATTTGAGATAAATTTCTACTGACTCACTGCAAACAGGCAGTGGTATATAGTCAGAAGTTTTAACAGACTTTGGGAAAATATTTCAAGTCTCATTATTTTATCAATCTACTTATACTCCTATCTTATTCATTTCCTCCATATGTTTTGAGTCAGCCTGTAAATTACTTGCCAAGTTGTATCTAACATAAATTTTAGTTGTATCTAACATAAATTTTAGGTTTAATGGTAAGTTTTGAAAGTTACTTCATATTTAGAATATAAAATCAAAATTTTTTAGGTCACCAGAGTACTAGCACCATTATCTTATAATGATAGTAAAACTGATATCAGTGAAATTCTAACTCTAACCTACTACTAATACGCTTAATTTTAAGTAATACTGACTCATTCACAAGCAGAGGGTCTTGGATTTTGTTTTATGCTAATATATATGAAAACAGAATCATTTAGTATTATTATCTGTAGTTTGTACCAAACTATATATAGGTGTTAGGGGAATACAGACAGGTTTTTTTTTTTTTTCAGTGCTTATGTATGCTTGAGTATTCAAGTATATGTGTGTATTTATTATATAATCAAATTTTTAATAGATAAATGACTTCATTTTATTTTCAACTGAAAGAGAGGAGGCATATGTAACTCACAAATAATAATTTTAATCCAGTTGCATGTACACTTGTTCCAAATTCCTATTACATCTCAGAGATTATTGATAGAAATTTCATTGATTCAATAAACTTCTAAGAAGCTGCCTAGATAAATGTGGAGATGACAGAATTTATGGAGAGAATTTATTGAATTATATAAATTCAACTTTAGGTTTGAGAAATTTACATTTAGAGGAAAATATGATTGTTGAATCCAAAATGATGACAAAGGGAATATATATAATGATGTTTTTAAAGAAAGTAAACAAAGCTTTACATAAGTGAGTGACAAAATGATTACCTTGTTCTCTTAAGTTTGCTTGGTAGAAACTCTACTCCTGTATTTGTTCAGTCACAGTATTCACTCTGACCATCTACTTTCTGTGCGGATAGAGCTTTCATCCCTTTACCTTTATTTCTGTCCTGTAAACATCTAGTGTTTCATCTTGTCCTCACCGAATATTTTCTAAAAATACTCATCTGGCTAAAATATAGCTGGCTGTCTACTATTATACTATTAAGCCACGTTCCTGGGCTTACTATGGCAGTATTTTCACCATCTAGACACGTTGCACCAGCCCATATTTTAGAAATTCAATACCGTTATTATTCCCCAAATAACACTTCTATTTTTTTCGAAAATGATATTTTCAGTTTATAACTTCATCTGTGCTTAGTTACTTCTGCTTGACAATGCCACTATTGCTGGTAAAATAATATTGAATTTTTAAAAGTGATTAATATAGGACATGATTTCCATACATGAATAATGCTTTATTATACACTTAAAGTTTTCTTTCCCAGCACTCGGGAGGTGGAGGCAGGAGAATCATTGTGAGTTTGAGACTGATCTGGGCTACAGAGTGAGCTCAAGGCCAGCCTGAGGCACATACTGAGACCCTGTCTCAAAAAAAAAAAAAAAATTAACATCAGTTTTCTTAAAGCTGTAGGCTTAAACCAGGCATGGTGGTGCAAGCCTGTAATCCCAGCATTCACGAGGGTGAGACAGGAAGATTGTTGTGAGTTTGAGGCCAGCTTTGGCTACAAAGTAAGCTCAAGGCCAGCCTGGACTACATAGCGAGACCCTGTCTCAAAAAGACAAAAACAAAAAAATGTGTAGACTTAAATTTATGTATACCTGCCATATATACAGAGCAAACCTCATCTCAAAACACATTAAAACCAAAGTAAATTGGCTAGACGAAACTTTAGCCAAGAATACATTTATTACCTTGATTGTTCTGCTGATTTTTGGTTATATATGTAAGCTTAATTTCATCAAGTTGTACACATTGAGTGTGTGTTTTTCTGTAAATTCTTATACCTCAATAGAGAGACAGGGAGGGAAGGAGTTGTGTGTGTGTGTTTGTGTGTGTGTGAGAGAGAGAGAGAGAGAGAAAGAGAAAGAGAGAGAGAGAGGGAGGGAGAGAGAGGGAGAGAGAGGGAGAGGGAGAGGAAGACATCAAAGCTCTGAAATTTTATCTTTTCTGTGATGGAATCTCAGACTTACTAACTCAGAATTGATGTCACCAAAGAATTGATTCAAACCTCTAGTATTTAGTATTTTTATTATTTTAGACTTGTCTAGGGAAATGTTTGTTGTTCTCACTATTTGTGACCTCCTGGAATTTTAGACAGTACACATTCATTAAAACTTCTCTGTGCTTTACACTGATCAGAATCCATAAAAAGACTTGTGGATTATAACAAATAGTATGCTGTGTCTACTGAAGAATTGCTTAGTAATTTCAGATTTAAGAAAACAATTTGGTCATCATCTGACCATTCCCACAGGGAACCTTTTCTTGAATGTCTCATTTCACAGATTGTTGAATGCTTCTACCCACATGGATTATTAAATTTATATGAAAAGTAACTAGCTCAGTTAAAATGAAGTTTTATTTAAAGGTGTAAAATGATATATTGAATATCATTACCTACCTCGGCTGTTATTGCCACTCGTTCATCTAAGAAGACTATGTCCATAAGTTGAAGTACATTACATTTGCTACGCACTGTAGAGAATAATTTGTATTTTATCTGAGCCTTTAATGACCAATAAAAATGTTACTTGACTTATTTTTCATGGGCATCCCTGTGTCATGTGTTTCCTTGTAGCATAACTGCACTTTCCCCTTCTACACTTTTTTACATTTGAGGAAATTGTTTTAGACTTTCACAAGGGCATGATTTCTCTTAGGTCTGTGAGCCTTTGCACTTACGCTAACTTAGCTTGAAAAGCCCTTCTTCTTCTGCAAGACTCCTAAGTAACTTTCAGAATGGAAGTTTAATGTCCAAACATCCTGAGTTTAGAGCTTCCTAGTTTCTTCTCCTGGATACCTAAGTTAGAAGCCCGTAATTTTCTCCTTTATTACTCTTTGATTCTATCATAGTCTTTTCAAACCATAATACCTATATGTGTTTAGCTCTGTTACTGGCCCATGTATTTCTTGAGGTCTGGAATCTGTTATATTTAATAGTTTTAATACTAACAGTAACAACAGGAGTAGTGTGGTGGTTGTACTACCATTAATGATACAAAGAGCAGTGAATTTTACATTCTCAGTGGGTTTGCATAATACGTGAAACACATTTTATGCCAAATATTTGGAATGATGAATGAATGGATGAATGAATATAATAGTACCTTTGTGGCAATTACTATCACCACCTCTCTGAGTTGAAATTGAAGTTCAGACAGTTGGAACTGTTTATTTACAGACAGCTGAACTTGAAATCTAGCCTCCAGCTGCATTCTAAAATCCTTCTCGTTTTTAATGGAAATTTTATTGTGGAAATTATAGATTCACAAGTACTTGTTAGAAACTATATAGAGCTATTCCTTATCTATATTTGCCCATTTCTGCCTGATAATAACACTTTTCAAAACTGTATTATGTCATCTATCTATTATACTGAACTCTGAAACATTATATTTATTGAAGTTTCCCAGACTCCATTTATATTCTTTTGTATATCTGTTGGAAAAGCTAAATGGTTTTTTAGCCCATTGAGGCTGAGATTACAAAAACACTGTACAAGGGTGTTTAAACAACATATATTTTTATCTCACAGTTCAGTAGGCCGTTAAGTCATTGAACAAGGAGTGCTAGGTTTTATGTCTGGTGAGGGCTTACTGTCTTGGACATATAAGGACGATTTCTCATTTTGTCCTTAGATGGCAAAAGGGATGAAGGAGTCCTCTGTAGCCTCTTTTTGATGGCTGCTAATTGCTGTTCGATTGCTTCCCTTTCCAGCATCTCACAACTGGATGTTAGGATTTCAACACATACATTTTGAAGAGGCACAAAGATCCAGAACATAAGGGCGATAAGTTCTACACATTTGAACCAACTCTTTAGCTTCCTATCTGCTACCATAGTCAAGATCCTGACATTTCAACCTCACAAAGATTCTTCTTGTACATTTATAACCATAACTTCTTCTCTCCCATCAATATGCCCTTCGGTCTATAACTCCTGGCAACCACTAATCTGCCCTCCATTTCTAAGTACTTTTTATTGAAAACATACATTTGGAATCATACAGCATGGCATCTTTATTTCTTCTTGTTTTAAGTATTGTGATAAGCATTAGAGTAATAATAAAAAGGTACTTTTACTCGTGCATGCCATGAATACCATTAATTAAGAGATTATCATATTTGTACCCTTTTGTAGTGCTAATCAGCTTTCCTGACACTAGAATACAATACCTGACACCCACAACCTATAGGAAGCTAGGTTTCTTTTGACCCATAGTTTTCAGAGGACTCAGTCCATGGTTAGTTGACTCCAAGGAAGAAATAAAATGGCAGAAGGGTCTGGCAGAAGAAATTTGCTCACCTGATGGTAACCAGGAAAAAGAGAGGGAAGAGAAAAGCCTGAAATGAGAGAGACCAACCCTTCTAACCAAACACTACTTTCCAACAACATGTGAACTCTTTAATGCACTGATCATCTCATCTGCATAATACAGCTACCTTTCAAAAACCCCACTTCTGAACACATGAGACTGGTGGAGAACATTTTATTTCTAAACTGTAACAGCATCCTTCCTGTGCCATGGTGTTAGAAACATTATTTCGTTTTTCCCCATTTTGTTTCCCACCAGTCTTGTATGACACAGGTAATGTTGGTCTTCATGTTTGTAAATTAATGAATATGTTAATTTTTAGTAGGCAACATTTGGAGATATTTATACTCAGACCTTTATAAGAAAATAGTACTTTTTATAACTGATCATCATTACTTATGCAAATAAACACTTTTAAGTTCAGTTATAATAGTTGGGCACTCGGTTGGTGTGATTTTACTGACGCTACAGAAACCTGCAAACCCACTTCTAGTCCAGTTGCTATCTTCAATAATTAGTTAAAATTCTTCCAATTTTAACCAGTAAATTGATTAAAATTCTTTCACTAATATGAGATTCGGGAAACCTAAATGCAGCATCTCTGTTTTAAAAATATGTGATTAGCATAAAATCAGTATGAAATACGCAATTATTATTTTTTTTTAGTTTTTTTTTTTTTTTTGGTAGCAGAAATCAAACTCAGGACCTTGCACTTGCCAACCAGACACTTGTTCTGCTGAGCTATATCCCTAGCCCTTCCTTTTTTTTTTTTTTGAAAATGATTTTATTTATGGAATCAGAGAGTTTATTTATTTTTTTGTTACTAGGAATCGTACTCATGACCTTGCCCTTACCAGGCATGTGCTGCACCACTGAACTATATCCCTGGTGCTTGCAATTATTATTATTGTTATTCTCATCCTTACTGTCCTTTTCTTGGTACCTGGAATTGAACTCAGGACCTTGTACTTGCCAAGCAGGCACTGTGCCACTGAGCTGTATCCACAGCTCTTGCTGTTTTGTAATTATTCATTCATCTTCTAGTTGGGGGTCTTTGATCTTTTACAAAAAACAGAGAGTTTTTAAATGAAACTTCTTGCAAATAAGACTTCTTAAGAAGCATTCATGTCCTCAGACAACTGTAGAAATAAAAAGGTTATATCTCAGTACTTTCATTTCTGATAATTGTTTCCTTTCTACACTTTCTGCTACAAAACCTTTCCACCTGCACATCTACTATGCATCTCTGTCAACTGCTGAGTTCCTGACCTTATCTTGGGCTCTTTCCCCCTTCAGGCCCTACTTCTAGTTCATGACCATTTGTCCTGATTCCTTCCACTTCTGGCCGTGGATCATAGATCAGCATGTAAGAGTTCTCAAAAGTCCTAGGGTAATGCATAAAAGTTGGATTCCAGTTGTATATTATTTTCTTGAAAGTTAAAATCATGTTACTGTTTTCTATCACAGGAAGAAATTCATTCTTCAGGATATGCATTTTACTATAGAAATCGTGGGAGGAAATTAATTTATTTGCACTTCAGATTTAATTTAATGTGCTTAGATGTATTTAAAGAAAAATATTAAGGGGGTTCTATTATTTCATTTATGTATTAATAGGAATACACTGAAAGCTGTTCATATGGTCTGAGTGTAGCAAGTGAGAACATATTCTTGTCTTCTTTTGTTTTGTTTTGTTTTGGTCTTTTTCATGAGTCAGGGTCTCACTGTGCAGTTCAGGCTGGTCTTGAACTCACTTTTTAGCCCAGGCTGTCCTCGACCTTGCAATGATCCTCCTGCCTCAGCCTCCAGAGTGCTAGGATTTCAGGCATGCATCACCACACCCAGCTACATTCTTTAACTAATACAGAATATTCATGATATTCATATCATGACCATGAAATGCAAAAGAAAATTTCAGAATAGAAGGTGACATCAGTGACAGAGTTAAAATAAAAGAAAAACAGCTTCATGGAACTGAGTTCATTCTTTGATTTAACAGCATATTTTGCAGACATGAGGGTCTATTTGTAAACCATTTACACATCTTCCATTTCAATTGTAAGGGTATATATAATTGGCAGAATTATGTGCATACAGTAGTCAGTCTTCCAAAATATATGTTTTGTACTGCATGGTTGGGGTAGGTTTATCTTGTTCCTTACCTCATTTCATTTATATAACACAAAGATGACAGAATGCATTTAGTGTTTACTTAGAAGGTGCTGCAGATGTGCACGCCATCACAAGAAATGAAGCATGCCTCAGTGTAGCAAAGTATAAAGACATCAGAAACTAATTAGACATTTTGGAAAAATACTACCACTGACAGTGATGGTATTTAAGCATGAGTTCTAAATAAAATAGATAATTAATCTATCCAGAACCTACAAATAGAGCAAATGATTTTATTTGTCTTAAAGACTGCACAATTGATAGCCAAATAAGTTTTCAATTAAAGTATGTGTGTTTATTTTCCCATTCTGATGCTATATTTTTATTCAGTGTACTTTAATTATGTTGATGTTTTTCAAATTGTAACAAAATTATTTTATTCTTGATTTCCCATGCATACATCAGCATGTACTTTGGATGAATGATATTCATCATTTTGTGTACATTTTTAACACTGAAACATACCTTCCCAGAAAGGGAACAAGAATTACATGATGACTGTCTTTTTTTCTAATTTTATATGTGTGGTAAGTTCTTTCCTTGCTATCACTGTCATTAGAAAGGAAATAGCAGTCTGTGCAAAAAACCAAAGATAATTTCTATATTCTGAGGATTTTTGTTGTCTTTGTTTCTGTGAATTTTCTGTACCGTCTTCTGTACTGTTCCTCTTGTTCCCTGAGGCCACCTTGTATTTTAGCAAACTAGGATTTCCCACTGAGTAAGTGAATTGAGACGTCAAAGAGAAGAAAGAAATCTACTTTTCCGACTTTCTCTCTGAGGCAGTGTCCTCTCTGAGCAACTAATGCTTCCCATTGTAGTTCAGTTGACATCATTCTCCATCCTCCTGGGCTCACAGACCCTTTCCTCCCTGTAGCCCTTTGGACCACAGCGCAACCACAGCTTCTCTGCAGCTAGGCCTGCTGTCTCTTCTCTCCCTCATGGTTGCTCTACACTTCACCCACATCTTTATAATTAGTCCCTTTGTAAATAAGGTGCTATCTTAATTTGAGTGTGCCATCTGTTTCCTGTGGGGACCATGGAGAGACACAGCATTCTGGGTCACAAGCAAGACTAGGCATGTAATGAGGCAAAAATATCCTAAGATTCTTGGGTAAGTAACTAAGGATGCATCCCATGTAGATCATAGGCTTTGAATTCTAGACCAGAATCTCTTAATTGGTCGTGGCTGTGGGAAGGTTGAAATGATGAAGGTCTGATAAATATCATCTGTAGAAAATCTGATACTGTGCGTGATCGCTAGTTGTGTTATCATGCAGAGAACCAGTTTAAACAATGTCAGGAATAAGTCGTGCCACTGAAGTATGCACACTATCTGAGCACCACCATTCAAAAATATATAAGGTGTCAGAAGTTATCTTGAAATAAATATTATCTTATATGTTTTATATATTTAAATTCTATAGGCTGATTTGTTATTACTGCATAGGACAAATACATATATTGGCATACTAAACAATACAGTGCTTTAATTTTGTGTGTAATAGTTTTGAGACAGTTAAATATGACTCAGATTAACATTCAACATAAAGTATGTGCAGTATATTATCTAGGTTTCTGTAGGAGAATTGTATTCTTCTCAACCTAAGAATATGTTGATAAAAGTTTAACCAAAACAGAGCAAAAATAATATATTATAACATAGTTATAATTAATATTGAAGTTTTAATGACTACTATGCATAACATAATAAAAATCATGAACTAAATTTAAAATGGATATAATTGCAATTATGGTTTGCAAGTTTAGAAAAGTGTCGTGTATCTGTAAACTTCATATTTTATGAGAATGAATTATAAACAGAATGGCAATGTTCCTACCTAAAATTATATGAGAGGAAAATTCAAAGTCATGGCTGACAACTGATATGATCAGTCATATTGGACACAGACAAAATTTAGATAGTTTTGCATCCCAGACATTCATTTATACTTCCCCTTCTGGGATCAGCCTTGGAGATCGGACCCAAGGATTTTGAAGTAGGGAAGTTATGCTTTTCAAGAAAATTGATTTTATTTGAAAGCACAATTATGCAATTTTTTTCCAAAGAAGTATTTAGGGAGAATGAATGTTAATTTTAAAAATGCCTACCATTTAAAAATATTTTTAATTTCTGAAAAAATTACTCCTAAGTAATTTTGTTATTCTCAAAATTAGGATGTAATTTAGAGTATAACCACTTTTTCTTGGTCCAAAAATATTACATGAGCTTTTTTCTCTTTCTTATGTCTGTATTCCATGTGCAATATATTAGGGATCATCAAATACATAATATAAAATCAAACTTATGATCACTTTTATGTTGGCTCTTTGAGCTGTGTTCATTAAAGATATTGGTGCAGCAAGGCTGAATATTTCTCTGAACATCCGTTTCAAACTGAAACCCAATGCCTATGCCGGAATGAGAGGGTTTTGAGCCCTAATGTGCCTGGCTCTGCTTTCTTTTCAGGTTTCTCCACCTGCATATTGTTTGGTGGCTGTACCCTCTTTTCCTCCTATCCTCCTTTGACATATGTACCATTGCTCTGTGTCATCAGTATTTCACATTTCTCACTGTGGATCTTGGAAAGCTATCTGCCTGCATTTGAACAGTAAAGCATGTCATTATTTTTTCTGAGTTCATAACTCCACACCTTGTGTATACTGGATAACAACTTCTGAAGAGCCCACACTCTGAAATGGAATATAAGCTCCAAAGCCAACAGACATCAATGTCGTAATTCCCCCAACATCGATAACTAATGGACAGGAATGATGGATTGCCAGGATGGGGTTAGAAACTGCTACTACGCTGCAGCCCCTCTCCACTCAGGGACTTGTAGCATGAGCAGCAACTGGCTCTTGTTGTAAATGCAGAATCTCAATAATTGACAAGTTTGTCAATAGTTTATAGATTTACCTCATGTATTCTGACCTACTTTTAAAACAAGTAATTATAAAAAAAGCACCTGTGGCAAAAATGTGCATTCTCATGAATAAAGATATATGCACTGCAATTAGAAAAATAGTCTTTCACAGCTTCCGCGAGTGATCTGGGTACATGAAAGGTTTCAAAGCATAGCTTTGCTCTCTCTTAGTCTTTCCTTTCTGTCCTTTTATCGTAGTGTTGTCAGATATGCTGCCTTTGTAAATATTGAAGCTATGTGGGCCTTAATAGGAAATTTCCTAATTTTAAAATGTGCTAATTCATTTTTTATCTTTTTATCTTTTGTCAGAAAAATAAAGACTTTGAATGTGAGTAGGCTTGAGTGGTCACCAATTTGCAAATTCTATTCTCAGACAAGATGAAGATGGGTAACTTTATTGTTTTCTAGAAATCGTGACATCTAAATGTCTAAGCTAAACTATTCACAGTAAAAGCCAAAGTATTGCAACGAGTAGCTATGCCAAGGCTTACACAGTTCTTAATAAATTCAGTAATCCGTTTTTACCATATTGCTGCCTGCTGTTACCACTCTATTTCCAGTATGACCATTTTATAATTCAAAACTATAGATGCTGCCATTAGCTTCTTTCTTAGTCAGAAACAAAAGCCAGTGCCTGGGAAGGTTTCTGAATCGTTTTTCTCTTTACCGCATGTCCAGCTGTTCTAGAAACCTTGCTGTTCTTTCATCCTCACAGACAATCTTCCCCTGAGTTTTCACCTCAGATGCTTTCTTGGCTCGTGCTGTCACTGGCCTCGGTCCATTCCTCTGAAGTTGTATTTGCAGAGACACCTTCCGTGATAAAAATTGTGAATCGATAGCTGCTGTAGCCCTAGCTTCTTGCTCCTCTCCCAGCGTCTACCTGTTTAATGCTTTTTATCCAGAGCATTCAGCACTATTGCTTATCTAGAAATTGTTTTACTCATTTTTTTAAAAATTTTTTTGTATCTCAACAGTAGAACAATACTTCTGTGGAAGAAGATACCTTAACTCTTTTAGGCTACATCTCCAATCTGAGTACAATACTTGAAACATATGTAGTACGATTTTAAATTCCAGATTATGAAAAAAATTGCAAGACATTATTCATTTTTAGATCTTTGGTTGTTTTCTTTGGGGGACCAGAGTAGATAGGAAGCCTATTTTTATGTGACTATACAGTCTAGCTGTAAATTATGATCACTATTTTATAGATATTCAAATATGCTATATATTTTTGGGTTGTTTGCTTTTCTGTGATCCTGAAAAATTAAAGCACTATATACCTTACTTTCAGCTGTGCCTACATCTTTATATAGAGGCATACATAATATCTCTTTAGTACAATTCTTTTACATTGTAATTGCTAGCCATTAATCATTTGCTCTATTATATACTGAATATTCCAGCTGTAACTTTCTACTTGGTTTGAACAAAATGGAGCTTAAAATTCAAAGACTGTATAATTAAAACAATACATCTATACTTAGAAGGTTTTTTTCTAAATGAGAATGGCAATGGTAATGATTTTACACTTTACTGAGAATAATAAATACAATTCCAAATGCCATTCAGTTTTCCTTCCAGGAAAGATTTGAAATTGTCACTTTTTTCAAATGTTCTATTGAGCCCAATAATTATTTGGTGATGAAATATATCTCTCTAGACAGAATACCTTAAAATTTAGAATGACATTCTTTCATATAATTGTCAGTGTTGAGAAATACTAGTTTAACCCTTTACTTTAATTCTTCTATATTTTTATAGAATGCTATAAATTATATCTGGCAGTATTTTGAAAGCTAGTATTCATTTATGTACTCTACATTAATTAAAGAATTGGTTTTAGATAGCTGTATTTTTAGTGCATATCTTAATAAATTAAATGGCCAGCAAATAGCTAATATTTAACAAATGAATTAAGATATGGGTGTCATTTTTATGTATAGAATAGGTCCATCCTTACAGTGAGTTCTCAGTGAGAGATAAGGACTTTGCTTGTGTTAAGGAAGGTTTCTTCATTGATGTCCTCCATATGAAATGGGATAGGTGGTGACCTAGGACGACTGACTTAGAAGTACTCAAACATATTGTTAAATGATTCCACTATGGTAGACACAAAACATTACAGGAAGAAAAGTTTAAAGTATTCCAATTTACCTGAATGATCTAGGAGATATGGTAGATTTCTTATAGTAACTTCATTTGGGTTAAATTTTAATTCCAACTTTGTAAATAATTCTCAATATTTTACCCCAATATACTACAAACTGTATAACCAGGCAAGAAGCATTTACTCCCCAAAAAGTGTAGTTATTTTTATTTTTTATAAATTGTGGATATATTCATTAACACGTAATTATTTCTGTTCTCTATATAATGATGACTTACGTGGCTGCTTTGATGATGTACGAGGAATGCAAATGATAACTTTTCTCATAGCGATAATATAGATATTATGTCAAGTGAATGTGTGAAAGAAAATGTGAGGACAAAGGTGTAGAATAAAATGTGAAATATGGAATAAAATCTTGACCCTTAGTGCCTACCTTAGGCAATTGTTAAAAAAATATATCCCTATCCCTATCCCTACCCCTATCCCTACCCCTATCCCTACCCCTATCCCTACCCTTCTCCCATCATATATATATATATTTTTTTTTTTTTCACATATGGTATCCTCGATCCAAAGTTATTGCACTGTCACATGATTCAATTATGTATCAGCCTGGTTTCCTATTTCTGGGAAGAAATACCCAGATATTTGACACTTACAAGTTAAAGGATAAAATGATTCATTTAAGTCACATTTTCACAAGATGAAGTCCCTGACTGGCTGGCTCCAAGCAGGAACATGGCAGAATGGTATGGCGGAGGAAGCCTCTCACTTCGTGGTCATCAGGAAACAGAGCAGGGGATTTGTGCCAGTAAGGAAGGGGCCAGGGCCAGACTTAGGTCCCCAAGTTTGTACCTCCATGACCCACCAGAAAGACACAGAAGTATGCTTTATTTTACAACCTAGGCATGTCCCGAGTCAATCAGTTGACAAACCTAACCATCATAAATTAGTATTTTTATATCTGTATTTAAGTATGTCGTTATGGTAGTGATTTATTAAATTGTTTTAATAATTTAAAAATATCAAATATATCAAAACAAAAAATGTAAATGATCACATATTCCGCAGAGTTTTCGTAGCAGTGAAGACAACATCAGTGACTTGCCATTTGTTTTAGCTTCCATAAATTTTTTTATGACTTTGTAACTTTGTCGAGTCCAAAGATACTGATAAATAGAAGGGGCAGAGAAAGAGCTGTTATACATGTTATTTCCAGAGAAATCATTTAAAAGGGATAATGAATTGGATCAAGGTTTAACTGAGACAGGACTTTAGAGCAGGTATAAGATAAGAATGACAGGAAGGCAGGCGGAGATCCTGCCAATTACCTCTGGTAATAGATGCTTCTTACTTTATCTCCTCACCCTCTTTCTCCTCCTGAAAATAGAATGCTACACCTTTCTTTCTCTGCTCTTGCCTCTTCTTCTTGCATGGGAGGATTGTATCTCAACCTTCTCCAGCTAGGATACCAGTAGTAGGCATGTTGGTGTATTGTGATCAATCTAGAAATTGACAGGATTTTAAACTCAGTGGATTACTGTTAATGTTATTTTGAGTTAGAAATGGCAGGAAATCTCTTCCTTTTTGATCATGGACTTTTAGATTGTCAACATGAAAGTCTGTATAAATGGAGACAGAAATATGAGCCTTTGTGGGAAGCTAAGCAGGACCATAACATTTCTGAGCACACACATTATTCCTCTTCTGATTAGTTCTCCCTGATCACTGCTCAGCTTCACTCTGCCTTTTCCATGTGGTTACAACAGTCAGTAATTCTTGTTTAGAAACTAGGTACATTGTTTCATGTTCTAGATAATGTCTTCTAAGAAGAGCTGTCACAAAGGCTCTGGGAGGCTGTAAAGAGCCCACAGCTTAAGATACTGTGAATATGGAAGCAACAATAGGATATTAAGAATATAAGGAAAGCTGAAGGGATGCTTGAAATCACCAAGTTAACTGTGTCTTAGTACAAATAATGAAACAAAAATACCCACGTTGTCTTCAATGAAGTTTCCCAATTCTCTGAGATTATTGTAGTGAACGTCAAATCCCAGAATCCTAGAATTTTTCATAGAAAGCTTATCCTTCCCAAACTCCCTCTTAGTCTAGTAAGAAACTGTAGTGAACTAATAGAAACGATACATGCAGCTGATATGTCCTTTTGATGATCTCAAACCATCAAAGTCTGTCATGCTTACTTTGTATGTCTGTCTTTGTATGTATGTCTGCTTAACCTTGAACAGTGGTCCAAATGCAATTGCTTTATAATCTTTGTTTCAAGGGGTGTTTCTTTCCTTGCAGCTCAAGAGTCAAATTCTCTTCTTCGTAATCCTTTCCCTGTGAGGTGCCTCTGTTACCTCTTTGTGAATTTTTCTCTCGATCATAGGCTTTCTTAGTGTTTTTTTGCTGGAGGACTGCCTAATCTTGTATAGCTGTAGGGGCCTAGGAACATTCTGGTAAGTTTCAGTTCTCTTGCCTATGTGAATAGTTTGAATCAACAAAAATCAGGATGTAGACAATTTTATTAATAAAAACATACCAACACATTAGCTAGTAAAACTGATCTCCTCACCAGGGACACTCCTGAAACCAGTTTTACCACCCAGTACCTGGAAGAGTCCATAGATAGGAGTTTAGGATTGTTCATGGCATCTCATTGGCCGCTAAGACAGGACAGTGCTAGGGCATAAAGAATTGTGGGAATGGGAGTGTATATATCCGAGTGCTAGCTCATAAAGCCCCATTCAAACAGTTCCCTAAGTTCTGTTCAGTCTGCATTTCAGAGCGGCACTTAGTAAATTGCCGGATATCCTGTTATGTGCAGAACCATGCCAGAAACAGCAATTTTTCTTATCTAGGGAAGGTGTGCTTGTCTAGGCTTAGCCTTGTGCTTGCACTTCACTCATAAATTTTTGTTAGTGAGATGGCTCTCTCTGAATGCAGAACTCCTAATATTTTCATCCCAACATGCCATCATCCACTATGGCATTGCCATTCACCCATTGCCAAGTAAACATCTTGATATTATCCTTGACATCATACACTCAAAAGCAATCCATTAGCAAATCATGCCAATGTGACCAAGTAAAATTATTTTTGGTTTTGGTTTGCATCTATTTTTTTATTTTTAAAACCTCTGTCATGGTCCAAGCCGCTGTTCTGTAATAGCCTCATAACTCATCTTCCAGAAAGAGTCTTTTTAGAACTTCAGATGTGATTACACCAGCTTCTTTGTGCTTAAAAATAACGACTTCTCATGAGTCTTGAGATGAATTATAAACATATTAAGGTAGTGATATTTCCCTGGATATTCCATGTCTGCATTTCCTCATCTCTACCTATAAAGAAAACTCTTTTGAGTTGCTTAAATGCTTCTTCTCAAAGCATTGTTTATACTTTTTCATCAAATGTGTAGGGTTATATTTATTTTATTTTACATATATATTTATATTTCCCAATCAATTCCATGAAAAGAGACCCAGTACCATTTTGCCATGCACCATGGCATGTATTTCATCTTGATTATATTCTTTGATACATTCGATATGTCATTGAGACTGGCTATATAGGTTGAATATTGAAGAACTTGAAAGTTGTAACTTATTGATGACCAAAAATAAATTCAAATGTTCATGGCCAGTCTTATATAGCACGATGAAGATAATTTTTTAGAAAAACAAAAACAGTAAGAAAGGGGCTGGGGATTTAGCTCAGCGGCATAGCGCCTGCCTGGCAAGCATGAGGGTGTGAGTTCGATTCCCGGTACTGGAAAAAAACAAAAACAAAAACAAAAAAAAAAACAAAACAAAAACAATAAGAAAATATATTGTTGATCAGACAGTGGAAAAGAAAATATACTAGGAAAAGATGGAAAGTGTATCTCTTACAAGAGCTTTAAGAAAGATAATATTAAGAAAGTTCTATTCCTTGGGCACTTTTTATTACTTCAAATGAAAGAGACAGTTTCAATCCTTAACTATAATTTTTCTAGGTAAACTGTTCTTTAGAGTTTTAGGTATAATTTAGAAATTAAGATTTGCTTCAAGGAAAATATCTAATATGGCCTTAGGAATTCCACTTCAAGGTGTCTAAATCTGTTCTCAGCTGAAATGAATCCAGTGATTTATTTTGAACTTTAAACAGTGCTATGTGTAACTTACTTTCTGCAAGTATTTTATGTATGATATAATCGCAAGATTTATAGACAGATGTAAATAGGTCATATTTAAAGAGTAAATTCTCAAAGGTAGATTACCTCTAAAGATTTAAGAAAATTCAAATTAAATGCTTCTAATTGGAATAATTTCCATAGGGACATTAGTCACAATCAGTGCATAATGAAGAACATCGGTGCATATTAGAGCTATAATTGTTGACTTTTGTTAGGTTTCTCTGAATATTATCATTCACCATTGAAATGGAATTAATTAGCTTTTTAATACCAACTTTTTAATTAATAATTGATTGAATAAAATTACTTTCCCAGATGTCTGGTATATTTTATGGTTTAAATAGGAAAGAGAGTAGCAGTGTTAAAATGAAACAGCAACTTACTTGTTAAAAAATAGCAATTATTTCTTCAAAGCACGTATCATGCAGTTCAGTCTCTCAGTCAAGAGATGCATTTTCAGTGCAGATAACACAAGTTACATTAATCATCAGAAAAATCAAATCATATACAAAAGATAATTGGTAATAAGTCTTAAACAGTAGTATAATTAGTCAATGCTTATATCAAATGAACGAAACATTGTGAAAGCTTTTTAGAATTGCATCTTAATCTGTCATCCATCTACCTCTCTACCTATCTTTTCCCTGTACAAAGACATGCATTAACCGTATTAAGAAAGAAAGGCAAGACAAAAGAGAGCAAAAGAAAAAAAAGAACAGAAGAGGCAATTTATCCCTATATAGTCTAAACATAAATGTTTGAACACTAAGTGTGGAAGAAAATAATTCCGTGAAAATAAAAAAGTATTCTTCCAGAGACAGAGGCTAAGACACTTATTAAATATTCCATATTCTGCAGGGAATGAAGGTACCTCTGCAAAATAACTGAGGAAATGACAGGAAAATTACAAGTAACTATCAGGAAATCAAAAATATATTTGAGTATTACTGCAGAAAATCAGCACATTAGTTTTACTTTTGTTTCAAAATTTCTACAAGTATCACTTAAAGTATCATTCAGAAAGCTATGGTCATTTTACTTACCATTTAAAAATATACATTGCTCATCTAGCCTAGTACCTTCATTCAGGGGAATTCCTTAAGTGTTCGATATTATACTTTGCCATCAAAAATTGACAAATGTACCATTTAAAATAAATTGGAAGTAAGAGACAGAGAAAAGAGACTAATAAGGGAATTAAGTATCAAAGGGTATAAAAGTTGAACATCTGTTTATGAGAAATAGAAAAGTCCTTAATTGTCCAATAGAACATCAATGGAGAGCCTTCATTTCCCTTGTATTCGGCTTTGACTTATAGAAAACTCATTTTTACTATTAATTTTATTTAATGTGTTAGATAATGCCACGGATTCTTATAAACAAGGGAAATCTTGCCAGTTTGTTTCAGCTTTCTTTTAGACAGAAGAGATACGATGTTGACTTGAAATGTCTCAATTCATTTCTTTTTAAATTCTCAAGTGCTTTAGGGGAATTTATTTATTTATTTTTAACTAGAGACATCATCAGTGATCTCTTAAAGTACAAACAGCGCTCACTTTGCACAGTAGTGGAGGATGATCAAAAAGATAATGCAAGTTGAAATTGTACAAAGAAATCTATGAGAAAATTACAACTCTTCTGTGACATCTAAATTTTTTGTCAAAAATTAAAGCCTTTCTTATTCTTGACTATTAGTGGATAATAATCTAATATTATTAACTAATTAGTATGCAATAGTTTAAATATTAGCCACACTGAGGAATAATGTTTCTTTCTTTGTAATATTTATTGAAAATAGTCTGAACCGAGCTCCCATTCTCTTTCTGTACTTTATTATATGTATAGTATTATCAATAAGTATATTTTCTGTGCTTTATTCCTTTGGCTTGTTTTCTGAGTTTGCATCAGCCCCCAAATTTTAGTCTTTCCCTTTTAACATCATGAAATAGCTCCAAGGTTTCCTTTAAAGTTCTTCTTTTGTATTGTTATTGTCACTTTCTAGGAATAAATTCATACCTTTTGTTATAGTTCTTTCAACATCTGTCTTGACACAGTATTTCCAGATTCCTGTCTAAGCCTCTTTAATGGCAGTCTTGTCAACATAGCCCTGTGAGTTATTTTTCTCCCACTCCACTGACCTTTGATTTGAATTTTACTTATGATGATTTATCTTTTCGTTTCACCCCTGAACTTTCCACTTTTGTCATCCACTACCCTCTTTCATCATCCATTTTTGTTTATGAGCGTGTTGCCTTGTCACTGGAAGATGTAGAGGCGGGGCACCCATAGGCTTTGCTGTCTTGTATGAGTGGACTACATTTACGGTGACCAGTGAACAACAGACCATGGACTATAGGGATGGATGTGGTTGGTCGGTTGCTGGCCATAATCATAATGTTGTTTGCTTAAGATTTCACTTGCTTAAAATCTAGTAGCAAAATTCTTACTTAATGATAATACAATCAATATATAATAGCAACTGAAATTTGAAGTATTTTGTGAGGAATTGGCAGTTTTGTCCTACAGGATGGCAACTGAGATTCCTGCATTTTGGGACTATGCAAAATTGAAGACTGCTTGTTGTTTTGTCATCAGCTAAGAATGTTGACTAATTTCCTGTTTGGAGAAAAATGTATTTTTTCTATATTTCAACAGTGCAGTGTCAGATGTAATGTGTTTACTATTTTAAATGTAGTTTTTCTATATTTTTAATTTTGTGTAGATGTCAGTGGTATACACTGTTTACATCACACTTACCTGGAGACCCAATAGATACCTGCTGAGTGAACAGGGAAAGACAAACCAACATTGGACTATTCCAGGTCTGCCCAGGCCAGAGGTTGCGAGGAAGTCTGCAAGTTTGTAGTTCCAAGAACATTGTCATAGGAAAATATTCATTATTTATCAGTAGTTCTGAGATTGCTTTATTCTAACCAGAGTAGCAAGAAAACAATTGCTAAGACAAACACTTCAAATTGACACCTACACTTACAACCATGAGATGGATGGAAACTGACTGTCATGGTAGGGTGGGCTTATAATACATTTTCCCCAGCAGTCTCAGCCCTACCTTCCATTTGATCATAAAGTGGGCTTCGATGAAGACTGACGACTTGATTAAATGTTTCTCTTGAGTTGTGCTCAAGGGGCAAGGATACCTAGTATTCTACAGCAGATTATTCCAGAGCAGTACATTCAGATACATCAGTGATACATTCAGCAATTGAAATGTAACTAGTCCAAATTGAGATGTAAGTAAGGAAGAACACATAGTAAATTTCAGAGACTATTATGAAAAGCTTAGATAAAAATTCTCAAATTTTGTCTGGATCATTGATTGAAATTATGTTCTTTAGATATATTGGTTTCAGTGAACTATGCTATTAAAATTAATTGCATTTTTCTTTTTACTTTTTAAGATGTGTCTTCAGAAATCTTTAAATTGTATATGTGGCTCCTGTTGTGTTATTAGTCAGGACGGGTTTATGACCACACAGTTTGATTCAAATTCCAGACCCACAACTTTCTGTATGAAATTATACCTAGTATTTAACTCTTTATTGTTCAGTTTCTTTACCCGTGAAATGGGGACAATGGTGGTTTACATTAAAGTTAATGATGAATATCTAGCTCTTTTAACTTTTTGCCTGACATTTACTTGGACATTGTGTATTACTGTTGCTGAGCATTAACTAATACAGGAAATGCACTAAACATATTCTTCCCCTTATACAAAACTTTTTAAAAAAATGTTTATTTTCTTAAACCAGCATCATTTGTTCTGTCTAGACATACTGCTATATAATTAGATTGGGTTACACTTTCTTTACATCAGCCAAATCAAGGGATGTTTACCTAAGAATACACTCAGGACTGTTGTCAGAGTGTTGAAACAGGGCCAATTTCATCATCAGCTTGTTTACATCTCATCACAAACAAGTTCACGCACTATTTCTTTGTCTGATTTACTTTTTTAAGTGACTAATGTTATCATTGTGTGTGTGGATGTTTTTGTGTGCATATGTTTTAATTATTATTACATTGATTATTAAAGGGTAGATTGTGTCCAAATAAAAGAAGTTCTTAGCCAGCAATGAAATAAATCATTTTAATGTTTAGTATAAAAATAAAATTATAAAATTTCCTTTTAATATAATAATCAATATTAATGCATGGTTATTCAATGGAAATTTCTCTATGAGAATCCAGTTTAGGACAAGCATGTATTCTGAAATTTCTAATACAATGCTGAATATATGATAGATTTTCTGTAAACTGTTACATGTTAATTGATTGAGATAGTTCCATTTTGAATATATACTTGAAATACATTTTAGTATGATAAATAATTTATATATATACTTGAATTAACTAAACCTGCTAATAAATTACATTTATTTCTGCTTCTTGTTACTCTTTCTTTATTGCCTAAATATCGTGAGAAAACAATTAGTTTAGGTATCTGTAATAAAATTTTGCATTTCTCCAGGATAAGTGTTATGTATTAGTATTACTTCTTTGTGTTCATGTAGTGAATTTTAGTCACATTCTTCCTAAAGTCTGAAAAATCAGAATCTAAAATAACTGTTAAAGGACAGAGTTAATTATAAAACTCTAGCATTTTTATATCTTTGTGTTTTTCTTAGTGCCACGTCTTACAATCATAACAATATTTAAATATAGTATGGCCCAAAAGAACATGAAGTTTGTGAATAGTCTTTATTATGAACTTCTTAATTTTGAAATAGTTCCATACTGATGTTTTGGCCTTCTTTTGTTAAGATATTCTAATATGTATTCATTTAAGTTTTGTTACATGTGGGTTTAGTTTATTAATATCAAATGATGATACCCATCCAAAGCTTTTCTACAGTTTAACTATATAATGTGAATTTCAATGTATTTTGACAGCATTAACTTCAAAGTATTATAGTAGGTTTGTTAAGCTTTACCTCTCCCACTTTAATTTCCTTTGAAACTGTAGTTTTAAAAATGATTTAACTTTGGCTCTATTTTTTAAACCCAAAGTTACAATAAAAATGTGTGGGAAATAATTATACTAAATGTAGTATTGAAAAGTTGTAAAACTCTTTGACTTGCTCTCAGATTCCTTTTGATTTTTAATAATTTGGACAAACAAAATTAGTATCTCTAGTAGCATTTATCCTAATGGGGAAATAATCATCCATAGGAACAAGGTGTATTTTACTTTAAACTTTGCATTGATACCTGAAAGTAACCAACAGGTATTGAAATTTTAATACACCTTAAAATGTGCCCAATCTGAAAGCTAAAAGAATCTTGAGACATTTATCATCTGCTAGGAAAATGATACCATGAGATGCAGTTAATTTTTAATTCTGTCCGTTACTTGATTGAAGCCATGGAAAAAATTAAACCACAGAAAATGACATACACTTTTATTAAATTTCTTAAAACTGAAATTCTTACTAAGGGGTTTTTATATATTTTCATAAAAAAGTCACAAAGGTTAATATATTTTAGTTTATGTATTTGAAGTCTGTATTGAATTGGAATTCTTAATGATGATATTTACAGAGTTAACATATTTTCCATGAGTATTGAACTTTTCTGTTTTTCTTAGTGTGCTTGGAGTTTTGCAAAGAGAAACAATAATACACGACATATTTTATAAGATTATTTATAACAGTCACCCAAAGAATCATATAAAAAGAGTGTAGGAAATCTGTCCACACACTAAAGACCAAAGAGTCCAGCTGAGGGCCGGCATCCAACTATAATGTCCTGCATGAGTCCAGCTGAAGACCTAGAGCTCATAACAATGCCTCCCATGAGTGCAGCTGGAGGCGTAGAGCCTGCGACAATACCTCAAGCAGGCCTGTTTCATGGATCTGTGCTGAGAAGGCCCAAAGATCAGTGGTAGAAGCTAGAAAGTCTGTGCCAGGGGGATGAGGGATCTGTGCTAGCAGGCTGAGAGTTCCATACTGGAGCCAGGAAGTGACGCTCAAAGTAAGAACCAGAGCTCCCCTCTAAGGTACCACAGCCATCCTCAGTGACAATGAGGTCCCAAGCTCCTCCAATCATGAGGAAAGCCAAGTGCCCATCAGGAAAGCCAATGGGACAAGCTTCTCCAGGAGACTGAGTAGTGTACCATTTTTCCCTTTGGAGCCAGGAAGTGATGCTCAAAGTGAGGACCAGAGCTCCCCCTAAGTGAACTAAAGCCATTCTCAGTGACAAGGTCCCGAGCTGTTTGGGCAGTGAGAACAGTGGAGTTCATCTGAAAGCCAGCCTGACAAGCTCCTCCAAGAGAACCAATAGCTGCTTACAGCCTCTACCAGCTCCCAACAGCTTCTACCAGCTCCCAACAGCCTCTCTCAGCTCCTAAAAGCCTCCCTTTCTTCTTTTCCAGCTCTGCCTCTTATGCTGCTGGCAACAGTCCTCAGGAGGGCCTCCCACACCCAGCACCACGCTGGTGCGGTTCAGCTGGATGTTACAAGTTGACCACCAGTTGTCAATCCACCACAGTCCACCCCTGGTCAACTTGATAACCATACACAGTTCCTTAATCCATAGCCTCTAGTGATAGATTTGTGAAAAGTTAATGTCTTGGTTTATTCAGATTTACATTAATATAACAGTTACATACATACAATTCCTTTTTTTTTATTTGCACTCATTTCTGTACAGCAAAAGTATAATATTCAAAGGGTGACCAAAATTTAAGGTTAAAGCACAATACTTTAATCTGATTACAGACATATCTAAAACAACTTAAAAACATATTAAAATAACTGTTACAATCACGGTCCTTACCTCCCATTAACTTTTGCAATGAAAGGCAGACTAAAAAATAGGGATCTCCCACAATTTAAATGCACTGTTGTCTTCAGGTGGAAGGCTTCAGTTCATTTTTCATTGTCCGGTTCTTAACACTCACATTCTCCTGTATTTCATCCTTGCAGCTCAAAGCTCCATTAGAGCCACCCTTCTGGCCGAATGTTTGTATCACATGCATAGTTTTCCATCTGCGTGTAGGAACAGATAACTATTTCCTCAGTACAAGGTTATAGTTGGTAGATATTTCAATGCATAAAAGTAAAACATTTTTCTCTTGATTGGAATCATAAATGTTACTTTTGCCCTAAGCCACGGAAATGTAAACCTTTTTTGTTATGTTTGACCCACATAAACATAATATCAGAGAAACAGGCAGAAAACAGTAGTCACATTGTAATGTGTGCACGTTTGTACTCATTTTACATTTATAATACAAGTCTAATTTGTAAAAGTAATAAGAATGAATTCATATTAAATAACCCACTGCAGATTTCCTTCATATTATGGCTAAATGCAATGAAAACGCAGAATTCAGACAGTAGAATAATCTCCTTTAGAAAGGTAAATGTAGGTTAGATGAGGCTGGAGGAGAAATGGTTTGATTTCTACAATATATATTTTTAAAATTTTTGTAAATTTTGAAGTGTATGTAGATATTATATAGTACAGACTACTTTTAATTCGTTTGTATTGTATGTGTAACCTTTTTGGTATTTTCTTTCTTTTGATGCTTTAAGTTTTGTGAATTTATTTTGTGTGCAAGTCCTTTGAGAACCAATCATATCATTTTTATACCTGATATTATATTAGTAATATTTAAATGGATTTCATAGCAAAGTGGCACAGTCCATTTTAAAATGCCTTGCTACATGGAGATACTGGAATAGACAATTTAGGGATAATATGTTTAGTATAGACATGAACTTTTAGGGAGATATGTTTATTTCTTTTGTTTTTTTTTGAGACAGGGTCTTGCTAGGCCAGTTCAGGATGGCCTTGAGCTCACTTTGTAGCCCAAGCTGGCCTGGATCTCTCAAAGATCCTCCTGCCTCAACCCCCAGAGTGCTGGGATTACAGACGTGTGCCACCACTCCTGGCTCTTTCTTTCTTTTTTTTTTTTTTTTTTTGGTACCAGGACTCAAACTCAGGACCTTGCTCTTGTCAGGCAGGCATTTGTGCCGCTGAGCTATATCCCCGGCTTTATTTCTATTTTAAAGACAAGTAAATTAAGGCTTGATCAGAGTCAAGTGAATTCCATTTTATTCCACAGCTGAAATATTTTCTGTGAGGAGCACTGAAATAAAAAGGAACATGATTGTGTTAGCTCTGCATTACTATAATAAAATACTTGAAATAAACAACTTAAAGACAAAAAGATAGATTTTGGCTCAGAGATTTAGAGGTTTAAATCCATAGGTTGGCAACTCTGTTGCTATGGACTTGTGTTAATCCAGAATTCATGGAAGCCAGAGGGTGTAGCAGAGGAGGCTCCTCATTTGTCAGCCAGAAGTCAGAGAGAGAGAGAAAGACAGAAAGGTGGAGGGAGATGGGGGAGGGGGAGGAGGAGAGAGGGAGAGACAGACAGACAAAAAGACACACAGAGAATATATCTAGGACCTATCACCTCCAACTAGGGCCCACTTCTGAAAGTTTCCACAAACTCCCAATAAAGGCACCAAACGCACTGATGAAGCTGGAGGACCCAGGATTAGGTTACTTTCCTGAGGATCCTGCCTCTTAACTTTCCTGAACTGTAGACCCAGCGTTCAACACATGAGATTTGGGGGAGATGCTTCAGGTGGTTCAGATTCGAAACACAATAGTAACTCATAGCACTGTTAGAATGTCCATGTTCATTAACTATATTGGGCTGGAATACAAAGATTAAGGAAGGAAAAATGTCTCCATAAATTCTCACCAATATAAAAGGCTTGTTTGTTTGAAATCAGCCTGGTGCAGAATCCCATGTTACCATCAAGGGCAGTAATTACCAGGGACTTCTGGAGAGAAAAGTTCTTGTGTGAAATGGCTCAGCATAGAAAGGTATAGGGGTGCACTTTAGTGAAAGCCCTTAAGAAAGTGAAGGATCAAATGGGGAAATCAAGTATAAATGTATCACTATCTATGAATTTATTTATTTGCTCATCTGTCAGTCAGTGTTTATTGATGAGACAGTGTTTTCTGACAGTTCCTTAGACATTATCCAAACAGCATCAGTGATTGTTTGGACAAAATAAGAAATAAAACAAAGTGTGTAAATGAGTAAGAAAGTCAAAGCGGGGTCAGTAATCAAAATTCTAGAATATAGGAAGATGGACCCAGCTTGATGTCTTGAATTATATATATTAATATATAATTTATATATTAATCATTACCTTTGTAATAATCTGGCACAGGCAAGCTACACTGAAGTAACGAAGAATCATAATGATGCAAACTTTAAGAAACGAGAACAGGGTAATGCTTCTCAGCTCTCACTAGTTGTCAAACGGCAGCTGCGGTATTGGCAATATTCCCCCATTTCCCTTCTTCCTGTGAACCAAACATTTCTAATAGCTCTCCTAATTTACCTCAGTCATGCTGCTAGACTGCCCTTACTTCAGCTATGACTAAGTGCAGCTTAGACATGACACACTGTATTGTTTTGCCATGTTGTTTTTATTTTCCTTCTTATTTTGTGCTTATGAGTGCAAATTAAAGAATGAAGGCATGGGTTTTTTTTGTTTGTTTGTTTCTTTTTTTGTTTTGTTTTGTTTTATTTTCCGGTACCAAGAATTGAACTTACGACCTTGTGCTTGCCAGGCAGGCACTGTGCCACTGAGCTAAACCCTCAGCCCCAAGGTGTATTGTTTTTAAGAGTTTTAATTTCTTGTGTTCTTTTAAAATTCCAACTCCTTCCCCTCTTTCTTTTTTCTTTTCTTCCATCCTTTCTTCTTTTCCTCCGTCTTTCACCTTTAAGTTTCAGACTTTCCAACACAAAAATTGACCATAGGTTTGCTTCAGAATAGGCCCTACATAAGTACGAAATAACTAAAGATTATTATATTTTAAGCTTAAATAGAATTTTTACAATTCACAGTAGAAACCATAGTTATAAAGATTATTGAGTTATAAGGCTATGATTTATAGGGAAGACATTCTATATTTGATAAACAATAGAGAAGCTTCATAGAAATCTATGCATAAATTTGTGAAAGGTGTCAAGGATTTTCTTTTGTTTTTGTTTTTTTTTTTTTTTTTTTTGGTTTTTCTCCGGTACCAGGAACTGAACTCACGACCTTGCGCGTGCCAGGCAGGCGCTTTTGCCGCTGAGCTAAATCCCCAGCCCGGTGTCAAGGATTTTCAAATTGCATTCATTGCAGTTCAGTAACTGTACTGCATTTACAGGTAGCGAAAACATATGTCAGTGATCTGCAGAATCTGTGGGTTCTCACTGGATAGTGCCCTTGACGGATACAGCCCGAACAAGACAATTACAGCAAATGACACAATTTCATGTAAAAACAAAGGAAATGAAAATGTTTGGTGTTGTAGAGTGCAGAAACCTGCAAGTGACTGGATTTATCTAGATTTACCTACATTAAGTTTCGTGTTATCAAGCCCATTGATACTTTGCAAAAGAGAATTATTTTAGTAGTAAATATTTTTACGCGTTTCCTATTTGAGTCCATTTCCCTGGATGTGGCTTTTTGGTACACTGGCACCTTCATTCTGTTCTGATACTCTGACTTGTTACTTCACCCCTGCTGTAAAATCCTCTTCCTTTCCTGTGAAGAATCTACACACACAGAAACATTTCTTTGGGAGCACACATCCTTTTTGGAATCTCAGTTCAACTTCAGCTGTCTACTGTAATAAGTCAGAAACATTCTGTACACTCCTTTTAACTGGTCTCCTAGATTAAAAAAACAATTTGGAAGTTTCAGTTTAGTTACAAAGCCCTAAGTAATCCCAGCAGTGTCCCTCAGTGTAATCTAAGAAACGTAGTATTTGAGGACACATTTGTAAATGTATTATAGCGTACTGTCTCCTTTATGATATTACTAAGAGAATAACGGCATTACTTAATTTGAAGCTTATAATTATGCAAATAATTATGAAGTGATGTTTGGTAGGTAGTTTTCCTTTATCATAAGTGGAGGACATATACTAATAACCATTCATCTTGATGAATAAGAATATGACAAGTATATAACATTAAGCAATTATAAAATAAAGTATATTTCACTTTCTTTGTGTGTTTATGATTACACTACTTCAGATGCAACTTTTTAGTTTTGGAAATATAAGCAATATCCACTACCCTACTTATACTGACACATTCTAACGAAGCAAGGCGGGGACAAAGAACTTGTTTTTTGACACTGGGTCAGACTGCTCATCTTCTCATAATGACCGCTTTACCATTTAGCACCTGTTTAATTCTATGTAAATACAGTCATTTTTGAAAATACTCACAGGGTGTTCTTTCCTGATTTGTGACAACTGAGAAAGCAGAATGACTAAAAAATGCATTTAGGCACTCTGAAGAAAAAGTAAATGAAAAAATAAAATAATGTGAAGTTTGTTCTGCAATCCTGCTTTATTTTTAATTTCTTTTATTTTTTTTACAGCTACTATTACTCTATACTACGGCTTTGATCGTTATTAACCCCTCCAGCTTGCAGTGTTTTAGGGTATGTGCTGGGATTTGAGCGACTTGTTTATGAAATGAGTCATGGCATGTGGCAGGCTTGGCCAGTGACGTGTGAGCTAGAGTAGCGTGTGTCCCTACTTGGCTGAAGCCACTTGTACTCATAATTGTGGAAGCGTGAAGTTTCTTCCTGTTTGTGAGTTACCACGGCTAGCGCGCCCCCTGCTGACCGTAATGGGACATGAAGCAACTGAAAAACCCTTGCATGTTGAAACACACTTGGGTATTGTACTTAATTGCGCCATGCCCTAAACTATTCTGTCACAGCATTTGTTTAGTTTTTGAATTATAGTTTAATTTATTTTTATCCTCCAAATAATAAAGTATAACCTGTCATTAGAAATGCTATCGGTATCAGTAATCCTCAGTTAAATGGTTGTCCAGAATTTAACAATGTAATTTTTAAAATTCTTCACCCTAAAGCAAGTTTCATGTGATATTTTATAGATAGCGTAGCTTTTATTAAGTTGCAAGGGGCACACAGAATGCTTTAAACATACGACTATGCTGGAGGGATGTGAATTGGACATTTAAAGAGAACTTTTGGTACTTAACTAATAGCTTGTGGATATAATCCAAATTAATTGCAGCCAAAATCAATGAAATTTAGGAACATTTGTCAAATGCCAGCTGTGTGAAAGCACTATGATAAGTTTTTGACTGATGAAAACTAAATGAAAAATAACTGAAATAACATGTATGATTTCCTAACATGACGATTCTCAGTTATAAAAATTCCAGTGGGAAATACTAACGTATTAGTAAACAGTTAGAAAATATTTTTGTAAATGTACCTGTCTTTAGTATAAGAGTAATTAATTAGTTTGTGGGGAAATAGTGAAATGAAGAAAAGAAAGAAATAATGAAAGAATAAAACAAATAGCCATCATCCTCTCTGTGTCGTTATTTTCCTGAAATGTTGTTTAAAACAAGATGGAAAAAGATTCTCATACATAAAATTCTCACACACTAACACCATTTCATGAGTTTACAGCTTTACAGTGTTAGGGTCTGTCATAAATAATTTCAAGTTCCATCATCTAATGCATGCATTCTTGTCTAGTCTTTTAATCAAAGGATTCATTCTGCAAGTCAACAAGGCTTAGACACAAACTAAAGGGAGCTTTCATCGTTTTTAAGAAAGTGACGCTAGCTTACAGTCTCCTAGGAGACTCAAAAATTCAGCAGCTGTAGAAACTCCCAAGTTTTACAAAACAGCTATTATTGGGGGATGAAATCTTTCAAGAAACTCTTCCCTGAAATCTCACCTTATTTTAAAATTAAGTTTAAGACACATTTTCTTATTGTTTACAATAATTTTTTGTTACAAGTAGAAAAAAGTGAACAAAACTTAGAACTGGATGCTTTCCATTTTTTGATCTGTGTGAAACTGAAATTAAACTCAGGAAATGTAACAAAAGGCTGATTATCTGAAGGGAATGGTAATCAAACAAGCAACAGAAAATTATAATTCTAGAAAGTACACACAAAATAATTAGGCACTATAGCAGCAGTTAATTTGGAGAAATGCATATACACACCAAAGAGGGTAAAAAATTAACACATATGAAACAGCATTTCTCAAGGTCTCTGAAGTTAAGAGCTCCACAAAGTAAGCTTCAAAGTTACATTAAGAGAAAAATATTCTATGATGCTTCTATATGATTACAGAAGTCTGTCATACTCGTTTGTTGGTTATGTTCTCTTTTAGATGCTAAGAACAGTTTTTCTGAAGCTGTTTTAGAAATAGATAAATGTGTTCTACACTGTAAGGCTGTTATGGAAGTTGTGTAGGCATTATGCTGTCATGAAAAAGTGCATAAAGGGGCTGGGGATTTAGCTCAGCAGCACAGTGCCTGCCGGGCAAGAGCGAGGTCATGAGTTCGATTCCTGGTACCAGAAAACACCAAAAAAACCTAAAAAATAGAAAAAAAAAGAAAAACTGCATAAAATTAGTCATTGTATTTTTGTGTGTTAATACATTTGCTGTCAGTGCTTCCTGATGAACAACATACTGTGTTTCAGAGTGAAATTAGTAATGTTTATTTGACGGCAAAAACATGACAACTGAAGAAATAAACATGCTTGGGGAGTTTTCAGCACATTGACTCAGCCTGGCTGCTGTGAATTAAAACAACAAAGAGGAATGTCCTTGGCGCCTTGCAGATGCAAATCAATGACTTTTTAAAACTATAATTTCTCTCATTTTGGAGAAATTAATGTCTATGAAACTAAATTGCATGATGTTACTTCAAAATGATACAGAAAAGCTTTCTTTCTATGAACCTTATGTGAACCTTTAGTAAATAAATCTTTTCTTTCTTTTCCTTTATCTTTTCACTGAGATCTAAATACATCTATTTAAGCAAAAGTTATAATCTGACCCATATCACATTTAGACACAAAAGTATATTAATTTATTGCATACATTTGTACTTCAAAATGTACAATAAATAGGATATAAGAATAAAAAGAAGGAAATATTTGCCATACATGTTATATTAAAGATTTCCTAGCATTTAATTTTGCATAGAGAGATTCTAATATCTTTGTCTTTCAAAGAGATATTTACTATTTGCTAACCCGGTGTCCTATGCATGACATGAATGTAAAAATATTCTTTACTCTTAAGGAAGATATATTTTCATGACAAAGAAGACATGAGAAAGTTCATAAGTAAACATAACTCAGTGGTTAGAAAGAGATTGCATTTGGACTAAGAAATGAAGGATATGCTGGAATCAATGATGTTGTGATCTGGGAAGAAATGCTGGAGGCAAGGAGCACAGCTAATGCAAAGATCCACAGAGAGAGTGGACTTCAGCTGTGCAAAAAATGGAAAGGATCTGTGGCCGAAGCAGTTAGCGAGATGTGATAACAAGCCCACATCAACATCTGCCTGTGTAGTCTGTTTCCTCAATGTGCTGGGTTTGCATTGCCGGACCAACAGAATAGAGCAGAGGTGATGATATTTCACTTCTGAGATTAAATTCTTGAAGACCTCATGGCATCCTTTTGGCTCCTGTTTTATCCTTTCTTTTGGATCACTTGCTCTGGGGAAAACTGTGTCCAGGGCAAACACAGGTGAAAGAATCAGGAGGAAAATAACTAAAGAGTAGTATGAGCAGCGATGTCGGTGGGTTGGAGTGAATCCTCCTGGCCCAAACTGGTCCTCAGAGTTTGTATCTTAGCCAACAGCTTGAGGGTCACTTTATTAAGAACCCAAGGCAGAAGCTAAGGTTGTTGTTTCAGACTCCTGACTCTCAGAAATAGTATAGAATCACAAATTTGTATTATCTTAAGCACTTACATTAGGAAGAAGTTTTAGGCTGTAATAAAAAATGGATGTACAAGAAAATAGTCAGAAATGAAGTGATAAGGTGGAGGACTCCATAAACCACAGTAGCACCCGAATTTTGTTACATCACTGAGAATTTTGAAATTATGAACCATGCATGTAATGCAAAATTATTTCATTTATATATGAGTGACTTGATTCTTTAGTCCACAGTATTTGAAGGGAAATAAGAAGAAAACAGAAGTTGGGTATTCTGTGTGTGTTTGGAGGCATAGATTAGGTTCAAACAATGGAAACAGAGATGAGTGGAGAATTCTGGAATATGACAGCAGGAACTTGGCAGACACTGGTGCAGGTGGGCGTAGCCTTGGAACAAGGCGCTGTTTTTAATAGGTGAGAGAAATATAAGGCAAGAAACTGATGAACTCACAAATGTCAAAGGTACATTTTAAAAAATGGTCAATTGGTAGTGATGGCAACAGCAAAAGTAATGACATTTTTCACCTGAAGGCTAATAGGAAAACTAATAAAGCCCTTCATGTTGCAAGCCTGGAAAAATATTACTCTTATTTACTGTAGATAAGTATCTAAATTGATAGAGACTCTTTGTCGCTGATATGCAAATTCCATGGACTTCCCTCTAGGGATTCCACATCGAGGAATTGATCCCAGTAAAATGTAGCAGTATTAGCAGATTTACCGCACAATCACACTTCATGGAAAGACCACTTATACTGATAGAAATTTGGAAGCAATTTATAAGCTTTTTACATTACATGCAATAAATCATGTTGATAGCATAATGTTGAGTAAAATAAGAGTTTCAAGGTTGTGTGTTTATTATAAATCTACATATGAATATACATACTATGAATTTCATGATATGTGTGTTTATATATGTGTATGTAAAATTCAGGCTATATTTGAAACAAAGTTCAGCAAATAGGACTACTTCAGGTCAGTGCATGTGGGGAAGACTTTTTACTATTTTCATTAAGTTTTCTACTCATTAGGAATCATTCTTGCTATTATGTGTTTACAGATTAAAATAATCTGAACCTATGCACAAAAAAATATGAAACACTGAAAAGCTTCTGAAGATATTTTTAAATCTTAACTAGTTGTGGTTTTCTATTTTAAGACATAATTACAAAAAATAAGAAAATTACATTACTAATTTTCTCTGACCATAGATTTTTCTATATGGTGATGATTGTAGTTTCTTAGTAGTTTATATCAAGGCACATTTTTAGGTCTTTGGAAATCTTTGTTTTCATCTATTGATATTAGAGATGAACTAAAGTAATAGCACTGATAAGAAAAACATAAAGTATAATTGACCAGCCTTTCAAGGAAGTAAATCAGGAGAGTAGTACCAGAAAAAAGAAGAAGTGAAGAAGAAGGAAAAATATATCCACCATGGTGTTATTAGTTATTAAACTCTGTTTTTTCAAGAAAAGGAAGGTCATTCACAGCAGTTTTACAGATGAATATAATAATGTTTTTTCCTCTGTCACATTTATGAGAAGAATTTGGTAGAAAACCACAAAACTTTCTTAAAGTTATTCTCACCTTTTTTCTGGCGCGGGATTCCTGAGGATTGAACGGCACACCGTGCACATCCCGGCCAAACTCTCAGCCGTTGAGCTGAATCCCCAGACCTTTTTATTGTGAGATGCAGTCTCCCTAAATTTCCTCAGACTGACCTCGAACTTGAGATCTTTCTTCAGGCTTCCGTGTAGCTGGTATTGTAGTTAGGTGTCACCATTCCTTATGGTTTGCTTAAAATAAAAAAAAAAAAAAAAAAAAAAAAAGCAGATGAATTCTAACAATAATGAAGAAATTTCTGTCGTTTGTATGTACCGGACACTAATCTAATTTTTTAAAGGTTAACTGGAGGCTTTCAAACATCTGTCCATAGCAGCCATAATAATAGTGTGCTGCTATTAATTACTAGGTTTATTTGTTGTATGCATATATTGCTACGTTTTATCCTCATTAATATATGGGGTGACTTTGGTTAAGATGTTCTACAGCAGAGATAAGATTTTCTGGGGCTCAGAAATGACCTTCTAGCATTGCAGAGCTAAGAAGTGGAGAGCGGGAAAATAACTACAGAACTCACAATGAATAAAATGATTGTCTTCCAACAGTAAATCAGATTTTTCCCCCATGTATGGCTTATAAGTTTATTCATGCAAATTTCAATATTTCCCATTTCTTTCCACTATAAAATAAGAACGGAAAAAAAAAACCTGGAAAGTTTAACACTAACCCACTTTTCCAACCTACATTCTCCCTAACTCCAGTCCCCATCCCAAACATTTAGTGCTTGTTTAATTGCCTATGTGTTCTGTTGTTGTTAGATATAGTTGTTGTCCTTTTTATCAGTAATACTTGAAAATTCCTAATAAGTTGCATTTATTGCATATGAGCATTTAAGGCACAGCAGTGGTACTAAAGAAGATTATTAAGGAAATTCACAATTCAAAGCATTTTATGGAAAATGTTGGACAGTAAGATAGAGCAACTTGTATTCAAGTGTATTCATTGATTACAGTTTGAGCCTTATCTGTTCAACACTATCAGCAGAAGTCCTATGAAGTGATAAGTGCTTCCACCTTGATGCTGTTGCTATAATTTAAAATATAGTTCGTGGGAGGAAAATTAAATGTATTTCTCTTTAATCCTTGCCGTTGCTAGAACTTACAACATAGCACTTCGATATTATCTAGCTCTGTTCTTGTGTTCACTAATACTTTAGCAAACATTTAACGTTCATAATTGCACATGGTAAGTGGAAATATGTTTCCCTTATTGTACGAGCAAGTATAAGTATATGAATAACCATGTAATTTAATTGTTTAAATTTTATGCTTTTAAGTTTGTTCATTGTCTTTGTATCAGAAAAACTGTTCTCATACTTGAAAAGCTAGTTTGTTCAGTCTAATCATCACAAAATATTTTAAAAATGTAGTTCAGTCATAATTTCTTGGGTTTTTTTTTGCAGTAATATCTTACTAAAATTTACTGTGTGTCAGGCTATAATTCTCGTGCAAAAATCCTGCAGAGTGAGGCCATATAGTCATATCATTGAATTTCATTTAAAATTTAACTTCTGTTATAAAAGTTGAAAAATAGAAATGTAGGATGCATTTGGCCATATACTACACTTTTAATTTTTAAGCTAGATTGAAGCGGTCAGCCTACCCACCAAACTGTTGTCAAAAATCACATGCTAATTGAACAGTTCTGGTTATGAAATTAAGGGTCGCAAATTTATCAAACATTGATAAGACATCCAATAGAAAATGGATTTTAACTTAACAAATTTTAAGAGTGAGCCACAATTTCAAAATCCTACAGTAGATTTTTTTGATTTGACTTAATATGATTAATAATAGCTTAAAGAAGAGACTATTTTTTTTTTTTTTGCATTCCTTTACTATCTTGGAATAGGGGCAATTGCAGCTGGACCCCAAATCCCTTCCTGACACAGATCTTGAATCCCCTCCTTTCATGTGTTGTAGTGGGGCATCTATCAAACATACAAAATAGTGGCATTTCAAAAATTTGCCATCAAACTTATAAAGTATGTCCATGTGCTTCTAAATCAGATCTTATGTTAAATAACACAGGATAATGCAAACACATTACTTATTGAATCTCAGGTATCAACAAAGTTGTGCAGTGGGGGGAATCCATGTAGTCTTGTATTATTGTTACACGAAAAACTTTCAGTTGCAGGCAAATTTTCTAGTACCCAAGGAAACAAAAATCACCTACCATATGTGAAAAACTGCTCAGTTGCTATGGTCACTGGTACTATGAAAAATCATTAATAATTTCTGCAGTGAATGGAATATGGTTTTAGATTTCATCTGAGGAAGGCACCTTGCATTTAAAATAACTTCCTACATGCAAACTTGCAAGAGAGGTATGATTCTATTGTTTAGAATTCATAATATAAATGACCAGCTAGATATGATTCTGTACTGAGGGGAAACTCTTGAAAAAAATCAGTTGAGTTGCACTGCATTATACACATACAGATTTTTTAATATAAAATTTCCAAATAAATGGACTCACATTCATAAAATCTTGCTATTAACATGTAAATCTTTTCCTTTGTAGTGGCAATTTACAGTAATTGTAATTTTATCACTATTTTTCACATCCTTTTTTCCCTCATTACATTTTGTTGTTAATTGAAATTAAAACGATGGTTGTTAAAGTTCAGTGAATTATTTCTTTCATTTAATTTTGTATATTATGTAAGTCTTTGAGAGCTTATTGATGTAGTGCAATGTGACTTCTGGTGCTTCCCCAAAATAAAAATGGCTATGAAAGGTAAACGTTTTGAATGAAAGGACATCAAGATAGCTGTGAGAGTGCAACTATAGACAGTATAGAGGACTTCCAAAACTGCTTCAGAATAGTAGAAATGATGGGAGAAGGATGTTCAATAAAGGAAGAATATTTTTGAGGGAATTTAATGGTAATTCTTTTTTTATTGTATTTTTAAAAATTTAAACATTCACCATACTTTTATCATGCCTCTTAAGCTTATAAATATATAGTCAAATTATTGAATCAATTCAAATATTATACCACTTTCTGTACTGTTTTCTTTTTGAGGCTAAGAACAGCATCTCATTTCTTTATCTCTACCCATTAAGATATTTTCAGCAATTCTTTTAATATTGAAAGAGAAGAGTCTAAACAAAAAGAAGTCAGTCAGGTTACCAAAAGGAAACACAGGGTATATATTTTATTTGTGTAACTCAAATTATACAGCTTATGTGTCCTTATGACCAACAGTAAAGAAAAAGTATTTCCACTCAGGTGTGTCCTTAACAAACTGTTTGGATTATGGGGGCAATATGAGGGTTTTGGGAATTTGGCTGTGGACCAAACTACTTTCTGTGTGTTTACCAATATGCTTGGCCTTTCTGAATCTGGGTCAACAACCCAAAAACCTTTTAGAGCTTTGAGATGTTCCTTTCAGGCCTTGGCTTGTGCCCAAGTGTGTAGGGAAAAGCATGCAGCTGATCACAGAATGGTAAAGATGCTTTGAGTTTCTCAGCCAGGACAAAAACAAAAGCCCAGGGAACTGGAGTACCCTGCATAGTGAACACAATTTCCTCTGTGTTTTATAAGCTCTGTGGCACATCAGATTAACACCACAAAATTTATGAATCAGTATTTTTTCATGAAAGTTCCAGAGAATGCCTTAAATGAGTTCTTTTTAAGAAATATTCTAGCCTATGATTTTATTAAAACATAAGACAGAAATACATTTATATACTGCTTTATGAGAGGGCAAAAGTTATCTCACTGAATAAATGGTTTTACCATTTTCGGATGAAGTCATCTTAGTTCCTTAAACTAGTAGCTTTAATTTCTTAAGTACAATAATACAACTTGGGTGAGATTATCCAAAAGATAATGTAAGAGAAAAAATATCAGGAAATAGTATGTGTTTAATAGCAAGAGTTGAATAAGTTTATCAAGGTACAACACACAAAGAGAACCATTAATGAAGCATTGGATCAACAAATAAGTATTTATATTTTTTGTATTATTATTTGTAGTGTTATTTGTTTTCCTGCATTTCTTTTGTGAACTTTTCTTTAAAGGCAACAGAATTAATCCTTCATGAAATATAGTTATAAGCAGAAGACTGTTCTCCAAATGATGGTTTGTCTACTTTTATTTTAAAAAGGGTAATAAACATCCATTGTGTTTTCCTTTCTAAAAAATTTTTCTACATTTGTGAGATAATCCAATTAATAAATTGCAATGACCATATACTTATGTTTGGTTATTCTGTTTCATTTGACTCCATACCCTTTTGCTCTTTTTAAATGTGATTTTATATCAACAAAGAGCTCTGTACTAGAGATACACATGAGATTTGAAGGTAGAGACCTTATTTAATACTGGAATATGGAATAAAATCGTCTAGAGAGGACAAGTAATAGCAGAAGGATCCCAGGCTAAACTCTGGGACACACACTGTTTGGAGGACATGAACATGAGGTTAACCCCACAAGAAGACTGACATAGACAGTATTAAGAGAAAATTTCTGTAGAGGCCAAATGCAGAAGGTTCAAGATGGAGAAGTACTCTAAGGCACATGGTACGGATCAGAGATCCTGTAGAACTAAGATCATTCATGTAATTGAGTGGAAGCAAAGTAGATGGTTGCAGAAGCAAGGTGCGTGGTAGCTTTGGTGGAAACATAATGAATAAAATCTCCTTTATTTTTTCCACAAGAGGTACATTTATCTGATGAAAGGGAGAAGGTGGCAGGTGGTCTTTGAGGTTTGTAGAACACAAAGTAAACATGGAATACGCCACTCCGCCAGACACGTGGGCGCTCAAGGTGGCTAGGGGCGTTTCCTCTTCTCCCATTGGTCTACACATTTTTTCAAAGGAAAATTGAATCCTATTTTCATTGAATAATGAGCTGCACTGGTGTATGGCATAGTCAGTTAATGTTCATAGTGTAAATTATTGAGCCACTCCTTTAATGAAGCATACAACAGCTGCCTTAAAACCAGTGTTACTATTTTGAAGAGTGTGCAGTTTTAATTCAGCATAGGCATTCCATTATCACTTTATACAATTCTATGTCATACACATTTTTAGTTTTACTTTGTTCACTGCTAAAATACTCCATGTTTTAGCATTTGAAATTATGTTTTTCTCCCCCTTTTAAAAGGCATAGTGTTCTAGGATTCATTGTGTTTTGTTTTTATCTTCCTACTATTCTCTGTTTTTTTCTTTTTATGAAGTACAGTTTGCTGATGTTATATTAAATTCTGTTCTAAATTTTGGATTTTGCATCTGCCTGTGAAGAGCAAACAGGCACCTAAGAAAAAGTGGCTATTTTTCTAAAGATCTAGCCTCATTTTCTCAGTGCTTGTTGTTACTATAGCCCCTATCACAGTGTTGGTTTTCTGTTTGAAATAAAGTTGAACCTTATCTGGTGGCCTCAGTGTACTTTAAATTCACCTCGAAATGAATTGAAATTTCTCAGTTCTTCTCGTACTTCAAGAGCTGCAGTCACTGCTCTCTGGAAGTTATTTTATGACACGTGGATTGCCAGATGGTATCAGTCCTGATAACTCCATTTAAGAAATGTGTTGAAGAGAAAACTTTTATCAGTGTGTCACCATCAGGCTTTATCACCTGCAAGCAAGTGGTCAAGCTAAAGGAACAGTGCAGATCATAAAGAAGGCCCCAAAGCAGATTATTACAAGAGATCGGCCAGTAAGATAGGACAAGTTACATCAGGGTTTTCTCTCTTTATTCTTGAGTCAATAACAGGCATAAGTAAAGGAATATCTACAGGATACCTTAAAGTACTAAAGTTTAGACTCTGTTTTATATGATTGGAAAGAATGAAGTGTGTCCCATTACTTTCCTTCATATGACCTTGACCACAGTGTATGTGTGTTGCTTTTCTGCACAAGATTACTCTCACAAAACCACATCTTTGCCACATGGTTTCCTAAGTGAGTTTGAAAGTACTGCAAATTTTAGAATTTATGACATATTTCAGCTGTTCTGAAAGTTAGAATATCTCACAGTTCCAAGGAAAATATTTTCGTTTGATCTGTGGGATGAAAAACAAAGATAGCAGAACTCATAACTGTTTATGTAATAAATCTAAGAGAAAAATAAGGATCTTCCAATGTCCTAACCTTGGCATTAGTGGTGTAAAGGCAGTTTTATTTAATGATATCCTTCAAGAAGCACTAAAATATAATAATATTTTATGTCTGAAAGCTTACATACACATCTTTCATTATTCATTGAGACAAAATTTAAACTACATGCGAAGCATGACAGCTGCAAACTAAGGTAGAGTAATTACCTCAAGGAATTAGAAAGTGGAGATTATTTAAATCATGACCTAAACTAGCAGCTTTTATTTAAAACATGTACCATTATTATTGAAAAAAAGGTTGAAAAATTATGCTGGTTTACACTTGGTTATTTAACAGACATTTTTCGATTTGCTTTAAATAATATTTACATAAAGTGATAATTATTTTAATATATTTAGAATAATCTAGACTGTCTGAAACCCTGCTAGCTCACTCAGGTCTTGAGGAAGGAGTGTGGCAGGCTTCTGTGAGAATCTCTAGGCACATACACATTTGAAAGCAACATATATTATCTGGTATCCTATCCTTCTGATGATTTCTTAAAGTCCTTTGTTCTATGACAAAGCCCCATTCTTCAAATGGGAATTGTAAGCAATGTTATAAGCTTAAGCTGTTGTGCAATTGGTTTTACATGAATGTGCTTCTAAAATTGTTTGGGAACACAAGTGTAATTATGCGCTAATGGACCCCAGGAGATGTAACCCTTAGCTCATCTGGGTCAGTGTTAATGCACTGACATAGGAACTGCTTAGTAACAAGGGGAGAAGTGCCATCTGTGCCGAAGTTCTTTCTCACACCTGAGGGTGTGACAGAAGACACATCATAGGCCATTTTGATGATCACTAATAAAGTGGTTTACTCATAGCTCTTGCCATGAACCACTGAGCAGTATCTTTTTGGGGTAAAGCGGGGACTGAATGGTAGATTGCCGCACTTTCCAGGACTTCCTCCCTTCTCTTTGAATAGTTCCACCCTCCCATACGGTTAACTCCTTTTGTCTGCTAGTTTTATGTGAACAAAAGTTTCCTGCATGAAATGAAAACCATATAATGCAGTCTCCTTTAATGAGTTCCCCAGGTCAAGTTTACATTTGGGAATGTGTTCCCTGCTATTATCTAGCAGGAAAGAAAGCATTTATGAGATTTTTATCTTCTTGCTTTTGGGTCTGCTCTTCCCTGTCTGCACCTGCTTGGGATTTTAAGTTACCATTCAGCATCTTTATTGTTTACCATAAAATGGAGATTCAAACTATATATTCTGTGGGAATTAATTTAAATGAAAACATTAAAGTCATCACATTTATATACAGTTTTTCTGACCAATTAATTCTTCTGCCATTTCTCTTGGCAAATAGTATGTCAGGTTCAGTCAAGGCTAGTGGGCAGTTCAATAATTAAATATGCTATTCTCATGGATTGAATTGTTTACTTACCTTTGGTTTTGGGGATTGGACCTTCACCTTGGATACACTAAGCATATGGTTCTTCCACTAAGGTGTGACCCCAGTGCTTCTTGTCAAAGATTATTAAGTCATTTTCTGCCTTTGCAGATGAGTTCATGGAATATCCCTGCATTCATAATTTTTATTCCTGATTGTAGGGTCTTTGGGTGAAATTTTCAATAGGATGACTCTTATTTTCCTCATGTCTTGGTCATTCACTTCTAAAACCTTTTTTCCCAACAGTTATACAGTGTTGTCTTGAATACTTTTAACTACAAATTTGAAACCTCTTGAATTGTGTGTCTATAAAATTAACAATATTTTCAATATAGAGGAATTAAATCAATCCAGTTTGGCTCCAAAGTACTGCTGTATATTATCAGGGATAACAAGAAGCGTATGAATAAAACTGGAGGTCAGTATTTCAACTCTACTTTTCTAAGGCTCTCTTTTCTCTCTTTCATGTTTTTTTTTTTTTTCTTTTCTAAATTAACCTGTTTGCATAAGGACGAGCAGTTCCAAGCATCAAGCCAGACCTCATGTTGTCTGCAGGAGAAATCTATTTCTCTGGCATTTTAAAATATAAGATCAATTGGTTACCTTTCAGATGCTTGCACCAGACGTTTACTTTGTCAGAAGTGAGTCGCATGCCATATGAGTGGATTATCATTATTGCTTGGAAAAAACCCCAACTTTGATCTGTGTAATATTGAAGTGAAATAATTGTTCACTAGCGCTTTGTCAGATGTTGTGGAAGATGATAAAAAGTAAATATAAAGCAGAAAATCCATCCTTAAATGCATTGTAATGTATCAACTATTGAATACCTGTATATGTATCTAACGAGTCTGTATGTGTACCTGTACAGAAACATTACTTTTTATTTGTTTTTCTTTTTAATTCAGTCTCATTATCTTAGTTATTTTTCTTTTCCTTTTTTTTTTTTTTTTTTTTTTTTTTTTTTTTGGTACCAGGAACTGAACTCAGGACCTCATACTTGCCAGGCAGGCACTGTGCCACTGAGCTTTATCCCCAGCCCTTAGGCCCCTAGATACTTTTATTTCACTGCTGAGATGAAACACCTGACACTCTAAGTTAAAGGAGGAAAGGTTTACTTGGGTCAGAGTTTGTAGAGGTTTCAATTCATAGTGCATTAGGTCCAAGGCAAGGTGGCATGACAGAGGGTCATCACAGAGGAGAAACAGTTCATGGCAGGGAGAAGGCAGCAAAGAAGTGAAGAAGCAAAATAGCAAGCACCAAGTGACAAGGAACAGATTGTTTCTGCCCATTTATACTGTATATAGGCCAGCTACCTTTAGGATGAATAGCACTCACCCCAGGGTGGTGCATCCTTAATCATACCCAGAACCATGACAAACCAATCTGGGCCCCGATTTACTAATCACACACCCTTAACCCCAGCATCGCACACCTTAGATCCTGCTACCTGTGAAGAGTCCCACCTACCAGCACATGAGGCTTTAAGGGGACATCTAGACACAAGCCATAATACTCACACATCATGTGGTTTCTCAAATCTCTTCATAAGTGAGGACTTTGTAGATAGTCCAAGCTGTCGCAGGTGCTGCTGAATTATTTTTCTAGCACTTGAGAATTAGTGAGTAATTCTCACCTTTATTTGACTATCTGCCTGTTTATGAAGCATTCAATGATAATAATGCATAAAGTAATCTCAGAAGGAATTCATATTTTAAGTCAGTTGCCTGAAGAACAATTAAAATCAATTCATTTGATTTTTCCAAATTTTAGGAACTTTATTGACAAAGATTGTGTATATTCAAGCTATTCGACATGATGAACTGATATATGTGAATATTGTATAATTATTATCATGTTCCGGTGAGTACATCTGTCACCAACCGTGATGTTCATTCTATTACCAGAAATCACTCAGCTTTAAAATTAGAATTTGTCCCCTTCAATTAACATCCCCTCCTATACTTTCAGACCCTCGCAGCCATCATTTTAGTTGCTGTTCCTATTAGTTTTACTCTTTAAGATTCCATAGATAAATGACATCATGTAGTATTGGGGTTTTTGGTACAGCCTTTAGGGAAAATAGTTTGAGAATTCATAACAAAAATAAAACTAGCTTACAATTCAGCAGTGCCACTTTTGGATATATATCTGAAGGAAATAATATTATTATTTTGTAGCAATTTCTACACATTCATAATTCAGGGCTCTTCATAGTCGCTAAATTCATAAGCAATCTAAGTGCCCAATTATGGTGCACAGGTACATTTATATATATTATATACCTATATGTCACAAAATATATTGGAATACTGGTCACAAAAATGAGAGAATCCTGTTATTTGCCACAATGTGGATGAACCTGGAAGATGTTATGCTAAAAGAAATAATCTAGCGTTACTCTTTGGAATTAAAAGTCTGTTCTTTCATTATTTGAAAGAGCTTGTGAAGTCATTCGTTATTATTGGAGCTGGTCATTTTTTTTCAAAGTATGTGTTAAGGTTTGTGGTTGTACTTTTAGATTTATGTTTTCTTGGTTTTTGTTGGTCTTCTTTACTTCATTTCAAGTCATATGAAGCGTGAGCATATTTCATTTGTTCGGAAATTTAAGCACATGGCTTTTAGTTTGATGATTGGACTAATGAATGGATGTATTGAAGTAAGTTGCTCACATTCATGACTTTTCATTATACCATCATAACTAAAATAACTGTGCATTTGTGTAGGAATCACTTTCCAAATCCTAATGGAAAAATCTCTCACTCAATGTTATATTGAAGAAAAATGGCTAATTATCCTGTTAAAATACATGATTGTTCTAATGCTTGTCAAAATTCTACAGCGAATAGAAATATGCTATTGTATGAAGCTATTTGGAAACTGAATGTTCATCAAAGTGAGCACTTGTCACCTTCTTTTGACTTGCACAATATATTTGACTGGTTGCTTGGATCAGTGCATCAACAAGCAACTAGGGATAGAAGTTCAAGTCATCATTAATATATGCATAATCATATGTTAAATGATTTATTACAAACAACTAGTAAGACGTGAAAGAAGAAGATACTTAAATCTCAGAATATTCAAATCAAGGGCTTCCATTGTTCAGGAACTGGAAATGTCATTCTGCCTCCTTGAAAGGGGAGGGATAGGTCTGCAAAGGCTTAGACAATTTGAACAAGTTCATTACGCGTGACACTGTCAGTGAGGTGCATGTAGGGCTATGTAGAATGGTCCATATTTAGTTGCATGTAATCCAAGTGGATCTGGAATCACGCAAATTAGAAAAACTGTAAAACAAAGGCCTCTGCTTTATTTTTTAAATTTTCTGTTCTTTTTCTTTTCTTCCTTTCTTTTTCTTTCACCTTGTTTCCACTTTTCTTCCCATCCCATCGCTGCCCTTCCTTTCCCAACAGTTCTGCTGCTTACTATTCCCTTTCTGGCCTGCATTCACAATGCTCCCTCTTTCACAGAAGTGTGTGTAGGATGTTTGGAGAAGCACGATTGTTGGCTGCCTCCCCAGTTCTTAATTTTTATTGTAAAATGATAAACCTCATTTTCTTCAATGTGTAAATATGACTGATGACAAGAACAAAAGCACAGGTATTGAATAACAAAGTTCTTACTGTCGTGTCTATTAAATTGTGGGCTAAAAATATAAAGATATCTCTTCTTGCTTGATTATAGTTTGTTTACAGGGGCTGGGGATAGCTCAGTGGCAAAGCGCCTGCCTGGCAAGCGCAAGGTCGTGAGTTCGGTTCCCGGTACTGGAGAAAAGCCAAAAAAAAAAAAAAAAAAAAAAAAAAAAGTTTGTTTACAGGCTTTGCATTTCATTTTTCAAGAATATTATATATTACTTTCCAAAAGTTCAACTCTAGTTTTTCATTTGGGCGATTATGATATTATATTTGAACTCAAGAGTCTAGATAATTGGGCATTTTCTTTCGGTTCTCATTCTCTTTTATGTGTTGTCCTTAGTATAATGATTACTTCACAGTAATATTATAGTCCTTCCTTTGTTTAATTAATGTCACATCTCAATTCCAAGTGCTTGTTTTCAGGCCCAGGGTACTAATTTCATATCTTGTTTGTTAAATTAGCTGAATATAAACTCAGATTTCTGATAGTTATGACAGTCACACAAGTACTTTGTGCCTTCATCAATGGGAAGAAATTAATGTTTTAATGAAGGATTTTTTACTATTTCATTAGGTATTTGATTTTAAAAGGACTGTAATATTGTTCCATTGTCTTAAATGACATATTAAGCAATACTTGCTCTAAAGCTAATCTATTTTTGAATTTCTGAAATCATTCATACTTTATAAAATGTCAGACAATATATAAAAATCTAATCCTTTGTGTCTTAAGATAACTATTTGATTATTATATTTTATGTGGAAAATAATGCAGTTTTCTTAGAAGACAGCATTTGTTTGTGAATGCAGTTTTTTTTCTTTGATGAAATTTTTAGGAAAGAGAAATTTGCTAGAGTCATCTTATTAACACTGCACTTTAAAATAAATTTGCAAATATGGCTTAAAGATAGAAATCAGAAGTGTGTAATTTTATTCCACTGAAAAGTTTGAATCTCAACGTTATTAGGTATGTGTTTAGTGTTTTCATTCAAATAGTGATTTGTTCAAATATAACATTGCTATTCACTTAATTTTTTTTTGAAAATTCCTTTCTGAATTTAACCTTCAGCAGTCCCTAAACACTTCATTGTTTGACTTCCTGCCTTTAGGAATAGGGACTATATTGGAGATTCATCACTGCTGGATAATTGCTTTAATCTGCTGATTTATTATTTGGGGAGACTTTCTTAATTTTATTTTTTCCATCTACATTGCAGACAATGAGAGATACTTCTTAGATTTCATTAGCTTTATATGTAGAATGCTAATGAATTTTCTAATTGTCCAGAAATTTGTAGAAATAATACCTTTATCAATGATTTGCAAAGAAAATGACAAAAATAAATTCAATTATTTCCAGACTTTTACTTAAAATGAGATTTAGAAAAAATGGTGCTACTACTTGACTATTTCCAATCATTACATAATTACCAAAAATTCAATTTATTGTTTTATTTGTTTTTTTTTATTTTAAAGAGAGTAGTGCATGAGAAACAAAGAAAAAAAATAGAACAGGAGCAGCATACCAGTATCACGAACATAAACAAATCAAAGCAAAAACATTCAAAGTGACACAGGGTCTCAAGAAAAATAATACAAATCAATGGTGGTTATTAATTTGCATATCGCTATCCTCAACTACATTGCTTAGATTATCAGATGTAAGAATGAAAGATTGCTCAAACCATTAAAGAGAATAAGAAAATAATTCTTCAAGAAATTATTAGAGATATTAGAGAGTTTCGCTAGACAAGATGGTAGGAGTTCACCATAGTAATTCCATTGCATATTGTTACCCTCAAATCAGTTGCTCAGACCACCAGACACAAGTGTGCAAAGTCGATCAGAACATAAAAAATTGTGACCATTAACTGTTTATTTCCATACACCCTCACACAACAGCAATACAGTCATCGTAACTATTCATATATATATTTATGTTTTGCCTTCCTTCTTTCTTTTTCCTTCTTTCCCTCATCCCAGTTATTCCTTCCTTCGAGCAATTTCTTTCCCTTTCCCATCATCTATTGTATGTTTTGAGTATTACCTAGTCTTTCAGTTTCCTACACCAAGGAGACAATATGATGTTTACACATGTGGTTCCGATTTATTTCACTTATGAGTGTGGTCTCTGGTTGCATCCATTTATCTACAAAAGCCTCAAGTTTACATTTTTTAAAAACTGAGTAATACTCCATTGTATAAAAATGCCATGTCTTTTTTATCCATTACTCAGTGGATGGGCACTTGGGTTGTTTCCAAGATTTAGCTATAATAAATTGTGCTGCTATAAACATGGGTGCACATATATCACTGTGGTATGATGTCTTTAATTCTTCTCGGAAAATACACAAAAGGGGAATAGCTGGATTAAATGGGACTTCTAATCCTCATTTTTGGAGGAATCTCCAGACTGATTTCCACAGTAGTTTCACCAGTCTACACTCCCACCAGCAGTGGAGCAGGGTTCCTTTGTCCCCACAGCCTCTCCAGCATTTGTCATAGGTTGATTTCTTAATGATAGCCATCCTTTCTGGGGTGGGATGGAATCTCAGTGTTGTTTTAATTTGCATTTCTCGAATGACTAATGACATTGAACATTTTTTCATGTATTTATGCACCATTAGTATCTCTTCATTACAGAAGTGTGTATTCATCTCAGATGCCCATTTTTGGATTGGGTCTTTGAGTTTGAGAGGCCTGATTTTTTTTTTTAATTCTTTATATGTCCTAGATAGAAGTCTTTGTCTGAGGGGTAGTTGGCTAAATTTTTTTCCCAAGTCATGTGTTTTCTTTTTACTTTATTGGTGATTTCTTTAGATGTGCAAAAACTTTTCAATAAGATGAGATCCCAATTGTTGATTCTTTGAAGTATTTCCAGTGCAGTTTGGTTTTTGTTCATGAACTCTCTGCCTACCTCAGTGTACTCAAGATTTTTACCTACTTTCTCTTCTAATAAATTTAGTGTTTCTGTTTTAATATTTAGACCTATGAACCATTTTGACTTTAATTTAGTACATGGTGAAAGAGATGGGTCTAATTTTAGTCTCTGACATGTGGAAAGCCAGTTCTTCGAGCACAATTTATGAAAGAGGTATCTTCCTTCCAACGAAAATTTTTGACCCCTTTGTCAAAGATAAGATGACTGAGTGTGTTTGTAGTTGTGTCTGTATCTTCTAATCTGTTCCATTGATCTTTAGGTCTGTTTTTGTGCCCGTACCATGCTGATTTTATCACAGTAGCTTTGTAATATACTTTTAAGTCATGAATTGTGATTCCTCCTGCCTTTCCTTTGTTTCCCAAGATTGCTTTTGCTATTCTAGGCCTCTTCTGGTTCCAGATGAAGTTTACGAGTGTTTTCTCTAGATCTGTGAGGTATAGTAACGGTATTTGAATTGTGATTGCATTGAATCTGTACAACAATTTTGGGAGTATGGCCTTTTTCTCAATGTTGGTTCTTCCTATCCATGAGCAAGGAATATCTTTCCATTTTCTGATATCCTCTTTGATCTCTTTTTTCAGGGTACTATAATTTTCACTGTATAGATCTTTTACTTCTTTTGTTAGATTGATTCCTAAGTTTTTCATCTTTTAGATGCTATTGTGAAAGGTGTGGCTTCCCTAATTTCTCTCTCAGTTTGTTTGTTACTTGTGTACAGGAATGCTATTGACTTTTGAGTGTTAACTTTGCATCCAGCTATGCTACTGAATTTGGTTATTAAATCCATGAGCCTTTTGGTAGAGTTTTTGGGGTCTTCTATGTAGAGTCATGTACGAATTATGACATTTTCACTTCTTCCTTTCCTATCCTTATTCCTTTTATTTCTCTCTCTTGTCTAATTGCTCTAGCCAATATTCCCAGAACTATATTGAATAGGAATGGTGACAGTGGACATCCTTGTCTTGTTCCTGATTTTAAAGTGAAAGCGTTCATTTTTTGACCATTTATTATCATATTAACTGTTGATTTATCATAGATGGCTTTGATCAGCTTGAGGTAAATGCCATCTATTCCTAGTTTCTGTAGGGTTTTCAACATGAATGAGTGTTGGACTTTATCAAAGGCTTTTGTGCATCGGTGGAGATGATCATGTGATTTTTGCCCTTGGCTCTATTGACATGGTGTATTACATTGATTGATTTGCATATATTAAACAATCTCTGCATTCCTGGTATGAATCCCACTTGGTCATGGTGTATAATCTTCTTGATGACTTGTTGTATTCTTTTTGCTAGTATTTTATTGAGAATTTTTGCATCTATATTCATTAGGGAGATTGGTCTGTAGTTCCCTTTCTTGGTTGGGTCTTTCTCTGGTTTTGGTTTCAGAATAATACTTTCCTCCAGGAGTGAGTTGGGGAGAATTCCTTCTCTTTTAATTTCATTAAAGAGTTTGAGAAGAATTGGTGTTAAATTTTCCCTAAATTGCTTGTAGAATTCAGCACTGAATCCATCAGGACCCAGGCTTTTCTTCATTGGCAAGTTTTAACTACATTCTAAATTTCACTGGCTGATATTGAGTTATTCAGGATTTTTATATCTTCTTCATTAAGCTTTGGTAAGTCATATGTATCTAGAAATCTGTCCATTTCCTCTGTGTTTTTCATCCTGTAAGAGTGAAGATTTTCAAAGTAGGTATTGATGATATTCTGAATTTCTTCAAGATCTGTAGTGATTTCACCCCTTTCATGCCTTATTGCATGTATTTCAGTTTTTTCTTTCCTTTTTTTTGATAAGGTTGGCTAGGGGTTTATCTATTTTATTTATTCTTTCAAAGAACCAACTCTTTGATTTATTAATTTTTTATACTGCTTTTTTAGTCTCCTTTGCATTAATTTCTGCTCCAAGCTTTATAATTTCCTTCCTTCTTTGAGCTCTGCATTTGACTTGCTCTTCTTTTTCTAGGAAGCTGAGGTGCAAAATAACATTGTTTATTTGTACTTGTTCTGTTTTCCTGAGGTGGGAGTTCACTGCTATAAAATTCCCTCTGAGGACTGCTTTCATTGCATCCTACAGGTTCCTGAAGGTTGTATCTCCTTTTTCCTTTGTTTGTAAATAGTGTTTAATCTCTATTTTGATTTCATCTGTGACCCATTGGTTGTTCAGGAGGATGTTATTTAATTTCCAACTGTTTATGGAGTTTCTGTACTTTCTTTTGTCATTAATTTCCAATTTCATTGCACTATGGTCTGATAGTATACATGGGATAATGTCAATTCCTTTTCATTTACTTAAACAAGTTCTGTGTACTAGTATATGGTCTATTTTAGAAAACGTCCCATGTATACCCGAGAAGAATGTGTATTCTTATGCTGTTGGGTGGAACACTCTGTGAAGGTCTACTAAGTTCTCTGTGTTTGGTTAAGTTCTGTTATTTCTTTCCCAATTTTTAGTCTAGTTGATCTATCTCTTTGTGACAGTGGTGTGTTAAAGTCCCCTGTTACGACTGCATTGCTACTTATATCATTTTTCATGTCTGTTAGAATTTGTCTTATATAGGTGAGTGCTCCTATATTTGGTGCATAGATGTTTATGATTGTTATCTCTTCCTCTTGAAGCTTCCCCTTCACAAGTATGCAGTGACCTTTATCTCTTTTGATTGTTCTTGGCTTGAAGTTCACGTTGTCTGCAAACAGAATAGCTACACCCGCTTTTTTCTGGGTTTCTGTCACATGGAACACTGTTTTACCTTCTTTAATTTTCAGTCTTTGAATTTCCTTTTGAGTTAAATGTGTTTCTTAAATACAGCATATAGTTGGGTTTTGTTTCCTAATCCACTCTGCAAGTCTCCTTCTTTTGGTGGGTGCATTGAGACCATTTACAATGATGGTTATAAGGGATATGTAGTGGCTTATCTTTGTCATGCTATTTTCCTGCTGTTGCTTCTTCCTTTTTCCCTCTGTTTAATTGCTCTGCTTGTTGGTTCCTTTCTGTTGTTGTTCTTGTAGTTGCAGTCTGTTTTATCTCTTTCTAGTATATCTTTTAGTACTCCTTGTAGGATTGGTTTGGTGCCCATGAATTTCTTCCATTGTTCTTTATCATGAAAATATTTTATTTCTCCATTAAATTTGAGAGATAGCTTTGCAGGGTACATCAATCTGGGGTGGATTTTTGTTTACTTTCAGTACCTGAAGTACTTCACTCCAAGCTCTTCTTGCCTTGATGGTTTGTGTTGAGAAGTCTTCCATGATTCTGATAGGCTTTTCTTTATAGATGATCTGTTACTTTTCTCTAACCCCTTTTAATATTCTGAGCTTTTCTCGAGTTTCCGAGATCTTGACCACTATATGTCTGGGTGTAGATTTATTTTGGTTATGAATAACTGGAGTTCTACATGCTTCAATTATCTGGATGTTCGATTCTTTTACCATGCCTGGGAAATTTTCTGCAATTATTTCTGCAAATAGTCTTTTTATGCATTTGTGTAGACCTGCTGCTTCATTAATACCTATTAATCTGACATTGTTTCTCTGTGCTTCATCTTGCAGTTGTTGAATTGTTATTTCCTGATTCCTTGTTGTTTTTGAGAGATCCCTCCTTTCATGTTCATTGATGGCTATGTTGTCTTCAAGGTCTGAAAGTCTATCTTCAGCTTCTTTCAGGGGGTTTTGCAAGCCTTCAGTGGGATTTTTAAGTTCCTGGATATCTGTTTGCATCTGTTTCATGCCTTCTAGTTCTTTTCTATATTGTTCCCTGAAGGTTTCATTGAGTTGTCTATGATCTTCTAATTTCTTGTCTATGTCATCTTTGTATATGTTGAGCATTTCTTTCATTATTGTTGTTATTTCTTTTCTCACTTGAGACATTATTTCTGATCTGATGTCTTCTGTGGCCTGATGGAGTTGTTTCTTTATTTCAATTGCTATCATTTCAGAAATTTCAGATGTATGACTTCCAGGCTCTTCTGTGTTGATGCATCCTAGACTTTTTTAGGTGGTGTGGAGATTTGGGTTTGCATTTTGCTCCTTTGTTTTGTCATTTTTGAAGAACCAGAGACTCCCTGTAGTGCAGTCTCACTGTCCTTATTGTTTGTGTGTGGCAGGGCGAGAGCCTGAAGGTCCCAGTGCTCATTGTAGCTCCTGTACTGGTGAGTGGTGGCAGCCCAGCCCAGGCCGACACACTATGTGTGTGGCGGGTAGCCACCGAGGTCCCAGAGGGTCCCTGAGGCTTCGCCTGCCTTGCACTCTGGTCAGGGAGGCAGAACCCAGACTCATCGGGCTTCCTGAAGATGTCAGGAGCTCAGCCCAGCCCAGGCAGACACACTATGGGTGTGGCGGGTACAAACCCAGGCCCCAGAGGATGCTCAAGGTTTCGCCTGCCTTGCACACTGGTCAGGGAGGCAGAGCCCAGACTCACTGGATTTCCCAGGGATGTCCCCGGTTCTGCCCAGCCTGGGGTGACACTTGCATTTATTGTTCATGCTGAATGAAATAACCTTAATTTGCGGATAGAAGATAGATTTCTGTAGTTACATAGTGTGTGATTGTGTGCGTGTGTGTTGTGATTGTGTGTATCTGTGTGTGTTTCTTAACATGGTTTGAAGCTGATCTTGGAAGCATAATATTAGGATTCAGCAGGAAGTGAATGTTTGCATGTGGTGGAGCCCTTGCAGTAAAAAAGGAACTTGTTTGCCAAATGAAGATAAATCAAGCTTGGGTTCTCATAGGAAAAGAAATTTCTAGCCATTTTAAAGGCAATGATAGTTTTAAATGAAATGAACATTTATTTGTACAATGTGAAACACTTTACTGTGTTTATATTCCTTTTGGATTTCTCTGTGATTCAATAATATTTCATGCAATCATTATTTCTATCATTGTATTCCATAACTGCAGAATTTTCTATCAAGAAATTCCCTTATGTAAAGTGTGCATGATGACACTACGTGTTATTTCCAAGAAGAACTAGGTGATAAAGTGAGCACTGCAGATGCTTGCATTTCTTTTTCTGCATCCCTTCCTTTCTTAAAGCTACTAACAGTGGTTCCTAAAGGTGTGTTTGAGATGTGCCATAATCTTCTGAGTATGCTGTTTAATGTGAAGAGTATAGTGAGTGAAATCAGTAGTCCCATTTAATATTTGCTATTTGACATAAAATCTAAATAATGCATGAATTTCTTTTGTTATAAATTTACTTTTAGATGAATATCATAGCTGAAAGTTTGAATGGTGTTGAATTGAGCTCTCATTATGAATGGAAAAGCTATGTGATTTTCTTATTCCATATTTATTAAGCAATTAACATGTGTCAGGACATAATCAGGGATGCAAAGTGTTCTTTTACCTTTAAATTCAGGGATCTTAATTAAGGAGAAGAGGATTCATTCTTAGCTAGTTTAAACAATGAAATATATCACGGATTATAACTTGCTCACTGAAATGTTCAGAAGTCAGATGAAAAAGACACACACACACACACATATATATATACTGAGCCTTCGTGAGCGCCTGCCAGAATATCCTGGTGCTCAAGTGGTCTGTGGATGCACCAGCTGCCTGTATTATGGTCGGCTGTATGATACAGCAGGAAGCTGGTATTACAGCTGCAGGCTCCACGTCCACGTTCCATCAGAAATCATGACACAAGCTCAAGTGTAAAGGACAATTCATTGAGCTGAGTTTCAATGTCATTCTGTGTGCTTTTCAAAACAACTGTGCATGTGAAAGTGTGAAATTTGAAGACAACAGAAGCAGTAAATTCTGATGAAGGTTTAGCCCAGGTGGATTTTAGAGGAAACCATAATACATCAGTTTTTAGTGGAGGCCTGGAAATGCTTAGAAATTATGAACTTAGATATAAAAGGCAGCCAACATTGTTAATTTGGAAAAACAGACCAAAGTCAATCTTTAAGCTAGGATAATTTTCTTCTGTGATTATCCATGCATAATTTAATAATATTTTATTAATTTAATAAATGATGCTATATATTATGCATTAATTTAACCTCTTAATATGATCTGATAAGGTGATTACATGGAATGACACATGGTTCACCATAGCAAAAACCTCTAGGTATTCCAACTGCTATACATAGCCTAAACTTCATGAAAACATTCAATTATGAGCCATAATTATTTTTTTTTCCTGTTTTTGGTACTGGGAATCAAGCTCAGGACCTTGTGCTTTCCAGGCTGGCACTGTGCCACTGAGCTGTATCCCTGGCCCTTGAGCCATGATTTTAGTAACAGGCTTGAAGTTAATTTTGAATGGTTTCATCTTGCTGCTTTATTTCTATTTCTATTAGAAGTGGGTTTCTACATTAATTCTGTGCACAAAGTTATCCCAGTAATTACTGAAATAAAACAACAGTTATTTATTATTTTGTAGAGTTCTGTGGCTCGGTGAGTGACTCTTTTGATCTGGGCCTGCATTAGTGTCTCTACAACCTGGCTTGCTCAGTTGACAGCAATCAGTTACTAGACTGACAGGAAGCTGGCTGGTTCATAGCTGAGTCTATACAGTTATCCTTCACGGAGTTTCAAATCTGTGAGCAAGGTAGTCTTGTATCCTGATGCCAGAGGCAAGAGGCCAAGATTGGTTGGAAGCATGCAAGATTTTTGAGTCCTAAAGTCAGAACTGGCAGACTTACTTTGACTGAGTTCTCTTATCTTAGGCAAGTTAAAGACTGCTTACAATTAAGAGATAAAGGAACAAGGTGTGACTCTGTAAGAGATTCACTAAACTACATTAGAAATCACTGCACTCTTCTGCACAGTTTTGAGAAGTAATTCAAACCAGGGCCTGAATGACTTTCTTATCTGACTTCCTCCTTGCTGAAACAGCAGCTCAGTTTCACACAGGCACCTAAGTGGCTTTTTATTGTCCTTACCGCTAAAATTATACCCACGTAATTATGTATTAGAGTATTTATTGAGTATGTACTACTTGAAAATTCTGCAGTAAGAAATGCAGAATTTTAAAAAAGAAATGATGTTTATAGTGTTACTTCTCTTCAGTCTACTTCACATCCCCGTGGCTGAGTTATAAAACATGGGTGTGTGAGATGCCACAAATGTGATGTTTTCTCCTTACTCCTTTCATTCATTCATTCATTCATACTGATGATTTAACTAAGGGCCTTTGCACTGACCTTCTGCCTCATTCTGTTTTACATTTTTTTTTTCTTTTTCTTTTTATCTTTTTGAGAAAGGATCTTGATTTGTAGTTCAGACTGGCCTTGAACTCACTTTGTACCTCAGGCTGGCCTTGAACTCATAGTGATCTTTTTGCCTCAGCCTCCTAGTGCTGGAATTAAATGTCACCATGCCCAGGTTTTTTTTTGTTTGTTTTGTTTTTTGTTTGTTTGTTTGTTTGTTGTTGTCTTTGCTTTTTTTTTTTTTTTTTGAGACAGTGTCTTTCTAAATTGTTCTTCCTTGGCTCAAGCTTGCAGCTATCTTGCGTAAGCCTCCCAGAGTGCTGATGTGTGCCACCACACAGCCACCTTATTTTTTTAATTTACTCCAAGGCATTACAACTAATGAATTTCCTGTGGAAATTTCATGAAGTAAATTGGAAGGACTAATATGAATTAGGTGTTTATATGAACAACCTACTTTTACAGTACCATCATTTAAGCAATATTAGAATGCCTATTTTGAAGATTAAGTAGAAGTACAAAAGTAGTTTCCATTTACATTCATTTTTCACTGTTTTCTGACATTCAGCTGGCTTATCTTGCTGGACTGTGATGGTAGATCCCTATAAATCTCAGTACTTGAGAGGCTGACACAGGAGGATCACCACAAGTTCGACGCCCATCTAGGCTACACAGTGAGTTCAAGGCCAGCCTGAACTGCACAGTGAAACACTGTCTCAAAAAAGACATTTGGAAATTAACAACGGTTGTTGTATTACTTATTGACATCTTCAAAGTGCTTTCTCAAGAAAACAAATAGAGACATACAAGGTTGATCAAACAAGTAATCATTAACCGTGCCTTTCTGTCAAGCATTATGCTATTTTGTAAATGGATGTCTGTTTGTTAATGTCTTCCTTCTTTTATTTCTTAAAATAAAAAAGAAAGACAGTTGGCTTATCTTGGCAAAAGTAAGGGCTATTTCAAAGATTAATAAACATAATAGTAGACCAGATAGTGTGCACGAACTTTTGATGTTTTCCACAAAACCTCTTGATCATTCACAGTGGAACTACAACAATACATTCTTTAGTTAGACTGTAGCAATGCTTGTAAGTATTCATTGGCAGTCCAGTAAATGGACAACTTAAAGTTAGTCTAGTTTCCATAAAATACAATATCAAATAGCATTTGTTATTCCCATAAAATATTTTAGGGTTTACCATAGTGAAAATTTTTAAAACAGTTAGCCAACATACATTTCTATACTTTTTTTTTTTTTTTTTTTTTTTTGGTACGAGGAATCGAACTAAGGATCTTGCACTTGCCAGACAGGTGCTTGTGCCTCTGAGCTATATCCCCAGCCCGCCAACATGCATTTCTGACGGCAGCATTTGCTAATTGAACAAGCAACAGTGTAAAGGGGTAAATATGAAGAAGATACCGAAGCAGGATTGAAATTTTATACTCAGGGGGAAAAAAAATCTTTAAAACTGTTTCAAAAACCCATTGTCCTGATTTATGAACTATGAACTGTGAATTTATTAAACCATGAACTTACAAAGTAGTTTGTAACTTGAGCCAGAAATTTTAAGCACCAGTTTTTTTTGTTTTTTGCTTTTTCTAGTTTCTCTTTCTGTGGACCATGACCTGATTTCTAGATACCTTAGGTTCCTACTGTCACGCTAGCACATGCAAAAAGTAACCAGGAGTAAAACTTTCTCACTCTTCTCCTATGAATAATGTCAAAAAAACATTTCTATAATCACTTTTACCTTCAGAGAAATAGTGGCATAAGTAACACTAAAAACAGAGGTTGTTCTGAAGCCTGTTTTTGTAAGAACTGGTTTTTAGAATTTTAGGAATTTTTAAAATCTCAATATTAAATACAGTCTTGATGAAGAATTTAACTATATGAATCACATATATGTTACAAAAACCTAAAACCTAAAAAAATGCTAAAATGTAATAATCACTAAAAACTCATTACTTTCTAATTATTTTATTACCTATACACTTTTAAATTTTTACATCTATTATATATGGATGATGAACACGGCATAACTCCATTTGATTTCACAGTTTTTGAATATCACACTCACTAATATCATGCTGATAGCCACATTAGAAAGGTTTTGTAGAAATTAGGATGCCACTTATACCAGATGAATTCTCAGTATTTGTCCAAATGGAATATTTCATACTGTTAATAGTCTATTTTCTCTAACTGCTTCTTGGAAAGGGACATTGAAATTTATGCATAGAGATAGTGTGGTATTAAAAAAATTAAAGTGAAGATGTTTTTAAGCACAGTGAAATTATATACTCCTTTTTGGTGTGTGAACCATCTGAACTCCAAACAAAAATTGTTTTGAAGAATCACTGAACTGGAAGGAAATCAACACAGCACAATAATCTCTAGATTGAATTTGAATGAACTTCATTTATTATGAAATCTGATGGAAATGATGGAAAGAAGTTAAGCAAATAGGTCATTCCTTCTTCGCTAGTATATATCCTATTTACTAAAAAATATTTACAAATCTTTCACTTTAGCATTTATTCTGTTTAATCCAGAAAATTCCTATGCCTATATCAATCTTATAATATTTATCTAACATGCTTTGAAAATAGGCCACATGCAATTAGATTTCCTTGTAAACATGCTCTGTTAGTCTCATTTACAACAATTTTTCCTTAGAAAGCGATTGTGCAATAATTGCTTTTCAAAGAGATTAGTGGAAGAACTGTAAGTTCTACAAGAAGATGGGAAAGATTTGACTACCACTTCTTGTTATACCTTGAAACATTTTTAAAAAAGAGATCAAGAAAATACTTTTGTTGAAAGTAGTGCAAGCTAGTGAAAACACTTTTAAGTTTAGTATCAGACATTTCTCAGCTTGTGTATAATAATGAATTACACCAAACATATTTGCTTATTTGGTAGGGATAAATGTTCATACATTTCTATAGACACATTTGTACATGTAGTTTAGATAGAGGAGACAATATGTTATATAATTTTGGATCATGATGTTTATAGTCCTAGTAATAATAACCAAATATCAAATTATTATTGGTATCAATCTCATTGTTTGGCAGTGGTGCTAGGATGAAACACAGGGTTTCTTTCTTGCTAAACAATGCTGTTCCACTGAGTTGTATCCCCAGCCTATCGAGGATCATTAAACAGCTTGAATTTAAATGCCACCTGTATGCTTCTCTGTGTTGTGATTGCGTGTATACATGGTTTGTAAAAAGTCATATATTTGTTAAACTTTTGTGATACAATATAATCTTATAATAAAAAAAGTTGTAGTTGATGCATCTGTTAAAAGAGATGCTAATCTTAGCGCAAAAAGAGGAAATGCGTAGTTATATGTTTTCATGGAAAATAATGGCTGCATCACAGAAATATTAGCAGCAAAGTAAAATATTAATTTGTATAGCAATTTTTGTTTAACAAAATAGATATTCCTATTCCATTACATATTTTTAGATTTTAACTGATACTTGTTTGCACTTTCAGATATCATTGTAATTTTTCTAAGTGAGAAAAGTGTTTCAATTAAGTATAAAACCTGAATAGCAAAGTTTGATTTTTGGCTACAAAAGAAAAAACAATGGAATCGGACATGTGTAGTGTTAGTATTTTCTTATATTATGAAAAACATGGAAAAATAGTAAAATAATTTCTCTCTATTTCTTCAGTATTAAAATAGGCACGTGCCTGTTTTTTACAGGAAACTGGATTAAGAGTTATACACCTTAACTTTTAACTTAGCATTCAATAGGGGAATATGAATAGCCTACAGATAGGCAGACAGGGTAACTGATATAATGAACTATATTAAAATGTGATTAATTGTTAAAATAAGTAAAAATTTAAAAATGAGAAGATATTAAAGTTGAGTTTTTATACTGCTCTGCACAAATTTGGAATTTATAGATTCTGTAGAAGCAGAGCAAAAGTATTGGGTAATGAATTATTAATCTTCTCATGAATTTAATTTGGTTCTGTGTGAAATATAGACTGTCCACATAAAATGTGAAAAGTTTCAACTTTCCAGGGCAGGAAATATGAGTTGAAAAAAGTATTTGGAAAGATAAAAAATTGATTTAATAAGATATGAAATAAAAGGTCAATAGCAAAAGTAAATCTACATTTGCAATCAAATATGATTATTGCTTTACACAAGCAAATCAACATTGTTTCAGAAACAGTAGATGAGATCAAAGGATTATTCTGGTTTAGGAAAAATCATTAGAAGATACTTGTGAAATGAGTGTAAAAATAAACAGAGAATGAATTATGGGTAGAAATGAATTAAAACAAAAACAACCAATCTATATAATGAATATCAATTCATTTTAAATTTTCTTTAATTTGATTAGAGTATCTATCTTCTGGCAGGATAAATTTTAAAATATGTATGAATAGTTCTCAGTTATTTTGTGGATTTTCTTTTAGCACAGAACTTTTTTACTTTTCTAAATTTTTAATTGACAGATTAACATTGTATGTATTCAACATTTGTAATGTAATGATTTGACATATCTACTCATCCTAGGACTATCACAATCCTATTAGCACACCAAACAGCATATAACTAGAACAAATAAAATAAGAGTAAAACAATGATTCCACTAGCAATTTTAGATTTTAAGTTTCTTGCAACTTCTGTTGACTGTAAATACTCTCTTAGTCCTTCGGGGGTAGGTATAAGCAAAACACGATAAACTGGAGAGATCTTAAAGAAGAAGAATTTATTTTTCTGTATATGGGAGACTGAAAAGTCCATGGTGCAAGGCAACAGAAGACTCAGTATCTGATGAGAGCTTTGTGCTTTGTTCATGGTGGCTTCTAGTTTTGTCTTCACATCATGGAGGGAGTTATCCAATTGTCCGGGGCCTATCATTTATATAGACATTAATCTCATTCTCGGTTGCTTCACCTCATGTCATAATCACCTCTCAAAAAACAAAAATTGTAATAAAAACAATTAAATCTGAACATAAAAAATTTAGGATGTTACCAAGAATAGGCAATAGTAAATGTTCAATGTCAGAAAAGATGTTAAGCCCTATCAGTTACTTATATGATTAATCTGCATACTTATGGAAAGAATTCGTGTATGCATTTTGTAGTGACATTGATGTTGGAAAATGCAAAGGGAAATTGGACTTAGCAAATGGGATAGTTTATAAAAAGTAAACAACTCTATGCGTGGTATATTAATTGAAGGAGTATCACTGCATTTAAATAAGAACACTGAATCAATGGCTTGGGAAAAACACTTATGCTACATATGTACTTTATTAATATTTTAAGTTATATTTTCAGATATTAACATTACTAAGAAATTTGAAAAATGAAGAGTCAGAAAACAAAAAAATGTTATATGTAAAATAAAAACTAAGCCAGATATGCTCCAAATATATTTAAATAAAATCATAGATATATTTTTAGGGTAGTTCACAGTTTTGTGCTGTGTGAAATAGTGCTCATGTTATAATTTGACATTATCTAAATGTTAGTAGTGCAAAGCTTTTATGCAACTGCAAACTATAGAAAAATTTCCTGTTCACTTAGAGAAGTAGATACCATCAATAGCATTTTATTAAAGATATTTAATAAAATATTTACTGGGGCATCTCTTTCCCAAAGGATTCAGGATCAATATTGGCAGCCCTCAAAGATTTTGAATAATGTGTAATGTTATTTGGATCAATATTGGAAACTCTTATTAGATCTGTAATAATACTCCTTATAACCATTGTACTAATATAAAAGCTTTGATATAATGAATTACAAAGAACTTGTAACCATAAGTAATATGATTTTGTTAGTTTGATACACGAAAATATTCTTGCCACTGAATACCCTCCATATCTATACATTTATTTGTCTACATTTGGCTTCTGTATAATTACCAAATTACTGTATTTTTTTTTTAAAGAGAGAGGAACAATTATTCCTTATATTGTTTGGTCAATTTTGCAAGCCTATACTGGTAATCTGAGCAACTACTTTGAAGATAAAAATATATTAATATATTAACCATTGTTAATTTCAAAAACAAATATATATATAAAGTTATTAAATCAACTTAGGTCATGTTTTTGTTGAATATTAAAACATATTAAGATATATATCCAAAGAACAATGTAGAAATTTATTAACATTTTGGTACAATTAATATAAATTCTCCAGACAAAAATAATGACATTTAGTTAAAGTGCCTTTTTCAGGCATTAGTGGTTACTCTTGATACTAGACAAAAAGGTAGGATAATACTTTTAAAACCATATTATATTTATAATGCTCACAATTTTTTCTGTTCTGATTGACTTTGCCATGCTGTGTCTGGTGGTCTCAGCAACTGATTTGAAGGTAACACTATGCAATGGAATTACAATGGTGAACTCCTACCATCTTGTCTAGTGAAACTCTAATATCTCTAATATTTTATTGAAGAATTATTTTCTTAATCTCTCTAATGGTTTGAGCAATCTTTCATTCTTACATCTGATAATCTGAGCAATGTAATTGAGGATAGCTATATGCAGTGTAACAACCACCATTGATTTGTATGAATTTGTCTTGAGACCCTGTATCACTTTGAATGTTTTTGCTTTGATTTATTTATGTTAGTGATACTGGTATGCTGCTACTGTTCTATTTTTCTGTTTGTTTGTTTCTCATGTACTACTCTCTTTAAAATAAAAATAAATAAATAAATAAAAAATACCATTTTACAGAACTTCTTTGATGGATTTATTTGCCTTGATGGCCTATATATGCAAAAACGTTGATTGCATCAGAATGAAACCACAGAAAATTTTTTAAAATATGGAGTACTCACCAGAAAATGTCAAGATGCATTAAAACCTATTAAAATAGTAACCTAATATAGATATTTCTGATTGATCACAGATGTAAAATTTGAGACTAGTGAAACAGAGATACTATAATTCAATAACACCCCTAAAAGCAAAAAGAAATTAATAACTTTATTTGTGGATTGTAATTCATATTTGTGAATTGTCTTCTTCACTCTTTTAAAAGTTGTATGTTGACTTTTATATATATACATATTCATGTGCAGAATATCCTATTTTTCTCTCAGTAGATAAATGTTAATTACTATAATTACATATACAGCTACATTTGTCATACTATCTACATAACAGAAATGTGTGAACATTGCATGTCTATTCAATTTTGTTTAAATTTAATTCAAGTTTTAAAAAAATAAATTTAATAAAATTTATCAGTTAACATATTATCAAAGGATTATTATAAAATATTTGATCTGAATATAATTCTATATTTCTCTTTCTCACCTTAATATACATTTTATTTTTTAATCTTTCATCTATTGATTTCTGAATACATATTGGACTTCTGCTCTGATGAAGATATTGATCAAGATTCTGGATGTGCAGAAATGAATGATATAAAATGTTATTTTATGTACATACTTCAGTAGGTTTCTTAATTTTCTATTTATAATAATGTGCACTTGTATGCATCATAAATTAGTGGCTTAAAATAACACCAAGTTTTCAGCATATATTCTAGTTGTAGAAATCAGAAATCTCAAATGAATCATACTTTACTAGAATCTAGGTGTTCACGTATGGTAGTTCTCAGTGCTGAGATGAAGAGTTCCTTTCCTTCTGTTACCAACCTAAAGATTGTTTTTGCTTATGGCCCCTCTCTAGCTGTTGTTCTCCCTTTTTCTGCTTACCTCTTTTCCTTTCTGACCTCTGCTCCATAGTCACATAGTCTTAGCGGATCCCCTGACAGCATCTTTTCTTTCATGAGGGCTCTGTGTTAGGCTGTGCCAAGAGATAGTTCAGGCTAATATCATTTTCTTACCTCGAGATCACGTTACTCAGTCACATCTGAAAAGTCTTCTCTTTACATAAATTAACATATTCACAGGTTTCAGGTAGTATATAATGGACATTTTAAGGCATGCTGTCACTCTGTCTGCTATAGGTTATATAGTTGCATTTCATCTAAACTGTATTTGAAGTATATGTGCATATTGTATTGGAGTAAAATGCCTCAATATTGTAACTTCATACTTTAACATACTCTCTATTAAAACCTTTAAATGGCTTCATACGCTAAACACAGATTTTGATTTTATATTATCAGTGTAGATAAATCTTCATTTATTTTTATGAACTTACTTTATTGTGAAATGTAAAATAAATACGGACAATAAGTATGCCCTTGATGTATAATCAGCATTTAAAAAGTAAATACTCATGCATCTACCACAGGAAGCAAGAGGGGAACCCTTCCAGCACTTTATAATTCTTCACATGGCCCTTCAAATGGAAAAAGCATTAGACATAACCACGACACAAACTTCTGCTAATTGTCTTTTGTATACTTTGCCACTTGCAAATGTCACCTTAAATAATAATCTCAGACATATGTTTATAAAGTTAACCAAATCATACTCGTTTGGTGGTAATTTTTCTTTTTTTTTTTTTTTTTTTTGGTTTTTCTGCGGTACCAGGAACCGAACTCACGACCTTACGCTTGCCAGGCAGGCGCTTTTGCCACTGAGCTAAATCCCCAGCCCCGTGGTGGTAATTTTTCTAGTTTCCTTCCCTCAAATTCCATTTAAAGGTCCATCTACATTTTTGGTTATAAGTCTGTGTTATTTTGACTGTTTTGAAGCATTCTACTAATTTGATTTATGAGGTCATCTTAGAGAGTACAAACCAAAATAGTAATGACATTAAAGAGGTCATTGAGAATTGATTTGCAAATGCTTTGCTAACAGTCTCCAAACTCTTCGACCTAACGCAAGTCAGGTTGGTTTTCTTGGCTGACTATACATTCACCATCAGTCTATTCAAATGATCTTTATGACTGTCTGAAACAGCAACTGTAATGAGATAGTGACACTTTCCCAGGCAATAGAATAAGTAACTCGGTTGGTTGTGGGACTTTGTTGTTGTTGTTAAAATTTCTGTCTAGAATGGACATAGTTTACTTCTAGTCCTAATTCATCGGGGAGAGTCAGTCATATGTCCTCCTTATCAGTCATAAGGAGGCAGGGAAATATAATATTGTTGTTCCTGGAAGGAAAAGACCTAAAAATATATAACAGATTGCACTAATCAGTTATACACCTCACCATTAGTCAATAGATACTCAGTTCACTACTTTCTGCGATAAAATATGCTCAATTTCCCTACAGGGCTAACAAAGGAGCATTGTAATCATAGAATAATACTATGATGATGAATGATATTCAGTAATTTCATCATTAACACAGTTGTTGCTGTCTCAATCCAGATCATGTCGTGATCTGGAGACTCGTGAAATCGAATATACAGTAACTCCCCTTACCCTACATATGCAAAGGGGACAGAATAACCATGGGGAATAAACTTCATTAAAAAGTAGAAGAGTCACAAATTTACTGATACACATTAATTCCACAATAAGGTAAACAGATGTTGTGAACATCGCAAACTTAACAGTGGAGACTCTTCCTTCATTAGATCAGAATTCTGATTAATGACATTTTCTTGCTCTGTAATTCCCTTATTTTCATTCTTGTGCTAATCCTTCCTTTTTCTGTTTGTTTCCTAACTATGTCTGAAAGGAAGACATTGGGGAATAAAAGTATAGATACTTAGGGATTCTGGGTAAGTTTGTCAGATTGATTTTCAACTTGAGGAGCTAAAAAGCCCTAAGGATCAATCAAACTTGGAATAGCTACACTATCTTTATATCTGGATAAATTTTGTTGGATAGGATAAGTATTATAAAATATGTACTTTTACAATTGTTTTCATCCTAGCTTTTGTCATAATTTCACCCTTAATATTACCTTATTTTTTTGCTTTTCATCTTCTATTTCACTCTCTGTAATTCAATTATAGTTATGTTGCATTTTGGGGACTTTAGATAAAGAGCTACGATTTGAGTCCTTTTCCCTTGTGACATTTTATCCAATAGAAGGGATTTAATAGATGCCAAATAGATTTCTGTGGTTTTGCATTGAGTCACCTCCGTATAATTGCAGTTGCTGACAGTGTGTGGAGTCGTTTTAGCTTTCATCTGATCCTTGCTGCAAGTCTGAGTTCAGTGCTCTCACTGGAGGCCCCTCTCAGTGTCATAGTTTTCTCTTCTAGCTGTGCAAGTCTGTACACTGCTTGCAGGCTGAGTGTTTCTGCGTGCTAATTCATCTCCTCCTCATCCCATTTCTTTCTTCTGACAGATAGCTTGGCAGTTCAACTAATATGAAGCGAACTATGTACTGTTTGTTTCAGTTGTTTCTACTAGGACAGCAAGTTCATTAGATACATTGTCTTACTTATGTTTTTCTTTGCTGCGACAAAACACCCAGAACCTAAAACTGAAGGAGGAAATATTTATTTTGGCTCACAGTTTATAGAGATTTCAGTCCATAGGCAGCTGGCTCCAGGGTGGAGCTGCATGGCAGAGAGCATCACAGAGGAGAAGCAGTCCATGGGATAGCAGGCAGGAGGCCGCAGGCAGCAAGCCTGCATTCTTTTCTGTCCCTTTGTATTCCATTCAGGCTACAAGCCTATTGGTTCGTTTCATCCACACCCAATGTGGAGCTTCCATTATCCACACTCAGAACTTCTCTAAGCCAATTTAGTTAACACAAACCCTTTATCTCAGTATCACATCCCCTAGATCCAGTCACCTCTGAAAAGCCCCACCTATGAGCACATAAGGCTGTTGTTGATGGACATCTAAATATAAGCTGTAACATACATACATTTCTTTTCTAAGTTTTTACAGGATATACTTGCACATAACAGTTTACAGCGTATATCAGTTTGTATCTTTGATTGCTCCATCCAGCTCTTCCTAGATGTTTCCTTGACACACTCACACAACCCCTATGTAAAAGTCCCTTGTATTAAAAATATTTGTTATGAAGCCCAAAGTATTTAAGCAACACTATGTGTATATTATAGTTTACTATGTGGGGGGAAATAAAGGAACCAGAGAATCCCAGCTGTTCGTTAATTTTTCCTTCTGACACAGGCCACTGTTATTTGCATATAATCGTTTTAGGAAGCCATATAGCTATAATTAACTTTAACTGTAGGGGGAAATGCATCTAACTATGTATCCATAAGGAAAGTGACCAGGAACACTGTGAACACCTCTGTAGGATACTGTAAATGATAAGGACTTTTTGTGAATCTCTGAAATAGATTTATGTATATGTGGAATTTCAATTGTATTTTGTTCATTTTCTCTCTTTTTAATTTCCATCCTTAACAGACATACAGTGAAATCCTTTGTCTCACTATAGATGCCAATGCAAAGCAAACAAAACATTTAAAAATAATTCTCAAATGAAAATTTTTCAATGCAGAATGGCATATAATAGATTTATTTGTTAAACAGTAAGACTGACAGCACATTAAAGGAAAAGTGGGGCAAACAGTGGCAGACATTCATAACTTTCAGAATTGATTTTTTCCAGGAGAACAAGTGGGTGTGAGTGTCATTTTACAGAGATTTGTTCTGTGGTAACAATCAGAGATTCAATCACAAGTTCTTTTTGGTTCAAACTTTACTCTTTGCTTTTAATTGATTTTTTTTTTTAATGCCGTGTAGTTTCATTTCTACTTTTATTGACTCTCCACTGAAAAAGCCATTATCAGTTTTGCCATTGTCCCAAATAGTGTGTCAGGGTCCAAATTATTATGTTGGGAAAATGTGGTGCTGCTTTTAATATTCCCTGTTGATTTTATTTGCTTTGAAAATTGTCCTAAATAATATTTGCAAGAATACTGTAGTATCATGTAGTCATTCTCATGTATGATTTTTGAGTATAAGATTTTCTATAGTTCAAATATGTTGAAACATTTGTATCTGAAAGGAGACTGAGGTTCTGTACTTCACACAATTTGTTTATATAATTCTATGCAGTAGGAACTACTAATATGTGCTAAGAATTAACAGCATGATCATCTCTTGCAGATGATAGGATATTTTTATGTAGGGTTATTTTGAGAAAATATATAGGGCAATATGATAAATTATCATCTTCATAATATGTTATTTTATTTACCATCTTAAATGTTTCCATCCTTGACACTAATTTTCAAAGTATCTCCAAAGGTAAAATATATTATGTACTTTTTAGCCATTTCTAAATACGTTGGTATTCGTTAAGGAAATGTTTCTTTTCTTATCCAGAGATATTTTTTTAGTCCCTGAAGTGATAGGGAAAAAAAAAAAAAAAACAAAAACTTTCCTCAGGTTTCACACGTGTTCATCCCTGGTGCACTTAGTTTAGAGTGCTAGTAGGGAACTGTGAAGAATTTGAATGATGTGTAAAGTGTAGTTTAACTCTTCAACCTCTTTTCCCTTCTCCTTTATATCTTCCAACGATCCTGTACACAGATAGTTTACATTTTGACTCAAAATGGAACTATAATTATTTTCATTATTCTTAAACATTTCCTGTCCAGTCATATAGTATTAAAAAGTCCAGAACAACAACATTGGGGAAATGCAATTAACAATGTTAATTTCTATGAATACATAATAAAGCATGTTGACATTGCCGTGGTTTAGACCTAAAATATTTCCACCAAATCTCATGTATTGAAGTGTGGATTTTGGAAATTGAATGGAACATTGGAGGCCACTATACTCATCAGCAGAGCCAAGCACTGATGATTTCACAGCTAAATATGCTGTTCGAAGGTGGGACCTGGTAGGAAGCAGTGTGTCCTTGGATGAGGGTGTGAGTTTGGAGGCTGCGTCACCCTCCCTGGCTCCTCCCCGGTAACTGCAGCCGTGATTGAGTATCGGTCCACTTCCGGGCCCTCCTACTGTGCTCTTCATGTCTTGGCACCAGACAGCTAGGCACTGAATCTTCTCAAAACCAGGAACCATAGTAACTCTCTCCTCCTTTAAATTGTGGATTTGGTGTATTTTGTCCCAGCAGTGGCAGAGAGACTGAGACAGAGACATTATTCCTTGGAGAGATTTTAAATTAGATCCTGGATTTCTAATTTTAAAATTAAATAGTGATACAGTTAATAATGCCAGAATCTTCTGTAACAATTTTCTTATCCAAAACAAATTATTTGCAATGTAGAACTTGAACAAGAAGCTTGTATTTTGTATTTTGTTATATTTCACAACACAGCATGGTTTTTAAAAGTGTTAATATCTGAAAATGCCTATAGAACATTCTAAATCAAGTATGAGACTTTGTGGCATTCAAAATGATTTAGACAATGTGCCCCATCAATGTATGTTTATTTTAGTTACTTCTGTAGCCTCTGAAGACAGTTGTCAGTTCCTTTTCTTAGGGCTGTGGTTCTAGTAGTTCTTGTAAGTGCTCCCTGTGATGACTTCTCTTCTTTTCCTTAACAGGTTTAGAGCCTCAGCAGAGGCTTTTGATAAATGTTTTATTTCTTTTTGCTTACTTGTCATATAGGATATTCAGGAAAATGATGCTCTGAATCTGGTGTTTGTATACTTTGTAGAAACACTTGTAACAGCATTTCATTAAATGTTGTTTAGTCAAGATACCAGTTCATCATCAGCTCTTCTATGGGCCATATCTCTAGAATATAAAACATCACATTTTTGTCCAACCTTCAAGTCCTGATCAGGACCTTTCAAAAAGCAAGTTCTATATTACCTTGAAAGAAACTATACTTCACATTTCCTAAGTGTGAATAAGCACAGATTTCTTTGTTAATTGCTGGTTTGGTAGAACAAAATGTCCCCTCCCTTGTGCTTTGTGCTGACTAAGGCATTCTTTCTATCCACTCTGCACAGTCACTGAAGCACTTTTGAAATCTCATTGAGATTGTGAAAGCAAATAAACAAAACCAGGGTCTTAAAGCTATTTTACCTCTGTTTGACTTGTCATTTTTACATCTCATTTTTATTACCTACAAACTCTAAGTGGTAATGCTACTCATACTTCATAAATCTTAGTCTGGATGTTCATCGAGTGTCTTTCTTTGGCTACTACACAGCAGGAATCAGTTAATAACATTATTCATATAAGTTGACTAATTTCTACCCTTCCATTTTGTGGCTGTCATTAAACTAATAGATTCAGCCTTATTCATATTATCACTTTCCTCTAAAACACCCACTAAAATAATAGTGTTCCATATATAGTTGGTTCTTCTTAGATTAAACCAGATGTGGAACAAAAGTATTCAGAAAAAAATGCATCTATACAAAATGCATACAGATTTTCTTGTCATTATTTCCTTAACAATAAAATATCACAATGATTTACATATTATTTACATTTTATTAAGTATACATATGTAACCAAGAGATGACTTAACACATAAGGGAGGATGTAGGTAGTGAATGTCGATGTAGATGTGTGAATAAAATATTTTACATCAGGAAATTTATCATCTTACCATAACATTTTTTCTCACAGTCTTGACATCAATCCCTTATTAAGCAAAGTGATGTCTATATACTGTAGGAGGTTCCAGCAGGTGACTGATTTGATCAGTGGCATATTCATGTTAAATAAATTGGGTGTGTTGTTTTGGATAATACTGAAATACCATCAATTACTAAAGCACAAGGTTATAAAGCAATTGTGGTAGATATCTTAGTTATGGAAAATACCTCTGAACTTTAGTCATGTAATAATTTTTGTTTTAGTTATCAATTTGTACAAACTAGGATACTTTAAAGAATAGTTATACACAGACTGAGAATGTAGCTCTGTGGTAGAATGTTTGCCTAATATGTTTGAGGCCTTCGGTTCCATTCTCAGCAGCAAACAAACAAATATTTAAGAGTAATTAAACATGATAGTAAAATGAATAGTAAACCCTTCAAGTTATTTAGACAAAAATATTTTCACATATGCGATTAAATTAGATTGAAATAAAACAATTCCACATTCTCCGGTTGATTGTAAATCCCATGCAAATCATCTTTATAAAAAAAAGTCAGAGGAGGATTTGAGAGAGAAGAGATGGAGGTTATGTCAACAGGGAGACAGAAATTGGAGCAAGGTAGCCACAAATCACAGCAGGCTATAAAATGCAAGAAACAGATTCTCCCTTGAAATCTTCAAGGGTATAGCATTTCCAAATTTCAGGCTTCTAGGCTTGAGGAGTGTGAGAAAATACATTTCTGTTGTTTGAGTCCCTAAATTTTTTTGTAATTTGTCATGGAAGTATCAGAAAACTATTAGACATATATTAATATCCCTACTTCTTGGCACCTATTCCTGAAAAAGTAGCATGTTTTTTCATACCCTTGGTGCATTCATTTTCTTTATGGAATACATTATAGAAGTTCATATGCAGTTATCATTTTAAAACATTAACTGCAACTTTTGATAAATGTTTTATTTCGTTTTGCTTATTTGTTATATAGGATATTCAGGTAGCTTTTAAACTTCTTAATTTTAGTATTTTCTGCTGCTAAAGAAATGAATAAATTGCTTGAAATATGTACACAGAAGTCTGAAAAACAAATACATAAAATATGAGCAATGACATATATGTGCACACATATTTATACTAAATACATGAAATATGAACATATAGATAAATATTTCATTCTCTCTATAAGTAAATAATAAATGCCACTGTTTATTGACTTCAGTTTTTTGAAATGATTATCAACATTTACTTATCTAATAGAGAGGAAACAAAGCACTTGTAAATTCATTACTAGAAACATTTACTTTGTTGGAAGTATACTGAAAACTTCCGTGGTAAAACAGTCACCAGAAATAGTTATATAATTTGCTTAATGATGAGGTCAGTCTCTCCAAGAACTAAAGGACATAAAATACTAATGATGGTTTCTAAGATTTATCCAGAGTTTCTGTTTTAAGAGTCTTTTCCTATTACTACTATAAATTTCAAGCTACCTTTAGAAAAGGAGAAAAATAATATTTGCATTTTTTAAATCATTATAATTGAAATGTTATTGCCTTGTTTTACTCCCAAAGGTGAAGAACAATAAGTATAAGGAACAAGAAGTCTGAAAAGATAAATAATATTGGAAATTTAAGCACATATTTGTGGGATATAAAGATGTATTACTACAACCTCCTGGGCATTGAAACTAACATTTTTATTTCAGTAATGTTGGCAAGAACATTAAAAATTGTACATGGGCCTGTGGGGCACAGCAAATCCACCCAGTAAACCATACAGAAAATGGATGAGCTCAGGTGCAAGCAAAATTATGAACAGAACTATGATAACATTTTCCTTTGGGGATTCAGTATACTACTGATGTTAACATATAACGTGTATTGTATTAAAATGTCAAATGAAATAATTTTTTATAAATCGTTTGGATTTATAGATCTTTCCAGTCTAAATCTCATCAGCTCCTTTCTTTTACTGCAATTATCAGATTCCCAAATCATTTTTATTTTGCTACTACTAGTCTCCACACACATCTATGTTTATCACTTTCCTTCATTTACAGACTGCCTGAGGATCAAGCTATAATTATATGTTGTATTAGCTGGCTCTAAAGTGGAACAGGTGGCAGAATAACATTGGTTAGTTCGTGCTGGCCAAGGAGCACCACAGAGGGAAGAGTACTGGGGGAAGGAACTGTGGTCTAGATATAGTCGCCAAGAAAACACCTCCCATCCAAACATACCCAGGAGTATGCTTTTCTTACCTCCTAGTGTTTTACTAATTTATGAGTCAATCACGTTGACATTCAAAATTAACCCATAACATTCCACCCCTTGTGATCTTGACACCCAAGTATATCTCCCTAAGCCAAACCTTATCTCCAAATAGAGGCAATGGCAAAGTTATAGTCCATCAAATGTGATACCCTCCTGTGTCAACCAGAAGTCCACTGCTCTCTTTCCCAGTCTCAACAACTCCAGCCTTGCTCCAAAGTTCCAGTGAAAGACTCCTCTAAATCTCAAGACAAACTTTTAGCTGGGAATACGTATAAAGTTAGAAAAGCAACTTATATGATCCAAAAAATGCAAGATAGACATCCACATTTTTAAAAAAGGAGGAATAGGGGACCTGAAAGAAATTAGACCAAAAAAGACCTAAAGAGTCCATGGCAAACATTAAATCTTGTGTCGGCATGCCCACGAGGCATCTGAAGAACACGGTGATGGGTGAGTTGTAGAAGTTGGGAAAGCCCCACCCCTATAGCTCTGCTTTTTGAAATTCACATGACCTCTCTCTTGGTCATTATTTTTCTTTAAATAGTACATGTTTGAAGTACGTGCACTTCACAGTCATCTTGGGCAGTGGGTACATGTATATAATGCAACTTGTTTCTTTTCAAAATTCCCTTTTAGTTCGTGTTTGTGGCATATGATGTCTATTCATTGAAGCTATTAAGCTTCTGTTCATGGCATGTCTTTATTCTATTTATTTCCCTTTTTCCTGCCCCACCCCCTTGTCCTCAATCTCTTGAACTCTTTCACATCCGCTTTTCTCTTTCCTTCCATCTTTCATTAGTTCCGTTCTTTGTACCTTGCCTTATTTGAATGAGAGATAACATACAGTATTTAAACTTGTGTATCTGTTTTATTTTACTCAATGTTATATTATCCAGGTGCATTTGTTGTCCTACAAATGTCTCAAATGTGTCCTTTGTGGCTGAATAGTATTCTATTATGTATAGATACCATATTTTCCTTATCCAATCATCTATTGATGGATACACAGGCTGCTTCCACGATTTAGCTATTATGGTTTTCTTTTGTTGTTTTTCTTTGCTTTTTTTTTTTTTTTTTTCTCCAGTACCGGGAATCAAACTCACAACCTTGTGCTTGCCAGGCAGGTACTGTGCCACTGAGCTAAATCCTCAGCCCCAGATTTAGCTATTATGAATTGTTTTTCTATGGGTTTACTTCTGAAATGAAAATCTGACAGTTTTTCACCCTTGAGCTGCACTGGGTAGGTTTTTCTATATTTCTGGACTGGCTTTTAGACATCTTTCTGTCTAAGCTCAAACAACTTTATTCCTGTTTAATGGACCAAATTTCTTGCAGTGACTCTTCATTTGTCCCTAACTGTATATGTCTTTCCTCTTCTGAAACCAGAATATAAATTGTCCAGATCTTTCACTTATACTAGTTTGTTCCAGATTCCTATTGTAAAGCAGCCTGAAGTACCCATACCAATGCCTGAATATTGGGCTGTCTTGAAATTTCTCTACCATATCAATTAGTCCAGATTACTACAAGATTTTAGGAGATGAGCAAAATGTACTTGAGCTTTTTGACAGAATGTAAAATAAAGGGACTCTAACCCCATTCCCAGTACAGTCCCAATTCCCATCTGAATCTTTGTGAGCATAGCCTTTACTGTCTTTATATCAGAAATGCCCTTCAAGCTGTGGTCACAGCCTTTTAGGCTTTGTCCATTGCAATTGCTCAAGGTTTTCCAAGCACTTCCTTCAGAAGACTTCCAAAGACCTCTGAATCACATGAACAGGCTTAAACACAGCAATGACTTCTCTGATACAGACTTTCTCTATTAGACAACTGTTTCCAAGGGATAATCATGATAGAGAGGGACGGTGGAGCAAAGCTGATAACTTCCTAGTGGCCAGGATAAGTGAAAGAGTTTCAGAGAAGAGACCAGGGTGCAACTATATTCCCCAAGGTAATGACCTGGTGAACCACCTGGAACTTTGCTTTATTAATCTAGTGGGTTGTTTGTGTTATTGAGTTGTTACTATTTTGGGAATGGCATCATCAAAATACAGAGCATCCCAACATAGAGAAAAATTGTTAGCCTGGATCATAAATCTTTATCAATATGGAATGTTTATATTAGATATATTTCAAGCAGTTATAAGGTTGGATCAAAGTAATTTAGTGTTATATGCCAAGTGACTTTTCATGCTGGTTTTAGAAATATTTCATGCCACTGGCAATGTATAAAAGTTCATATTAAATCAGCCTCTTGTAAGCCAACTACGATGTTAAACTTTTGGATCTTTGCCAATAGAATGAGTAAGAAAATGACTTTTTCAATATCTGCATTACTTTCATTTTTTTTCTATGATGTGTGTATTCTTGTTTCTATTTAAAAATTTTCCCTAAATTTAAGGGACCTTTACTAAGCACATTAACCTTTAGATATTTTAGACTTTAATTATTTTTCTTAATTTGATCTTTGTCTAATTAATTATGTTTTCTCTTTTTCATGAATACGTTTAGATGTAAACTAACTGGGGTAATTTTTCCTTTCTGAATTTTGAATTTAAATTTTTAAATGCTTTATCTCTCTAACATGTAGAAAATGAAACCTTTTTTTTTTTTTTTATGCCTTTGGTATCCTTTTACACTGCAATTTCTGGGGAAATTACCTCTGGGGAATTACCTCTGGGGAATTTATCCTGATACTTGACAGGATAAACTACCCATTTCCATCTCACTTCAATTTTGTATCTAATGTCCCAACATTAGTAATTTAGAAGTATTTTTTTCCTTCCTGTTCTGTGGTGTTTTCAAATGCTGGTCCCTTCATCTGTTCATGCACTACAAGCATTTTCTTCTGGACTGTTTAAAATATTTTTATTACTTTGTACTTTGTTCTTTTTGCTCATTCTGTTTTTCTTCAGAATTTTTTCTGCTAGTGATAACTTCTACTTCTTTCAAATAATTTCTTAAGTACATTCACTTATTTTTAGAAAAAATTATGATTTTTGTCATGCTATCTATACCCACTTTATAGAAAATTCACATTTTTATCATGAGGTATATTCTTTGCCAGGGGTGATGGTATCTGTTTTTAATTTCTTTATGTCCAGTACAAGGCCTTTCTATGATTTTTATCACTACTTTAATGTCATCACTTTTATTTAATACCAGTATACCAGGATAAAATTCTAAATCAAAATTGAGAAAAAGGGCCAGGGATTTAGCTCAGTGGCAAAGCGCCTGCCTGGCAAATGTGAGGTTGTGAGTTTTACTCCTGGTACAAAAAAAAAAAAAAAAAAAAAAAGTTAAAAACAAAATTGAGAAAAAAATGCAAATAAAAGTAGCATTTAAAATAACTGAAAATTATATACCTAAAAAATTAATTTAACACTTGAACTCTAAACTCTAAAATATTGCTGACAAATCAAATATGATTCAAATGCATGGATGCACAAATTAGTTGTGTGGGATTGAAAGATGCAGTTATGTCAATGTTTCAAATCCTCTCAGATTTTTCCCCACATTCCATTCCATAACAATTCTTCTTCTTCTTTTTTTTTTTTTTTTCTTTTACAGAACTTCCATTCAGGAAACATCTTTAAATTGCCTTTATCATAAAACATAAATGTAATCTTCCCTAATCAAGACCTCTTCCCCCAAATGTATACCACATGCCTCCATCCTTTCTTTTCTCTTTACTTGCATTTGTAGATTGAACGACAGGCAAAAGACTAAGAAATTCTAGAGAAATTTTCAGTTACATAATTAATCATTAAATGGCATCTACAAAAATCTGCGCAAAGATACACAGAAAACGTGAACATTAATGGAATTTTGAAAAATCAGGGATCAGAATGCAGGTGAAAAGCAAATCAATGCATGAGGATGGTATGAAAGATTGAATTTATAGCCTCTGATATCCGTTTCTTTCAAGTGAATTTTCTGTCTCTAAGAATGAACCTCTTGTAGACATTTAAGCTGATCTCCAATGTGGATCGCTGAGTCAAAAGTCACATTATTTTATCTAGCAAAGTTTTCATGGTTTCTTATGTTTTAGCCATAAGTAAAATCTTTGACAACAATAAAACAAAAGCAGATGGGAAAACCTTGAAATTCATGATAACATTAATTATAAATTATTTCCCCAGTGAATCCCTTGAACATAATAAGAAAAATAGCAGAAAGAACAAAAAAATTAATTGTGTTTACTTACTTTGGAGTATGTGTAATGTTTCCACCATCTTGACCATGATTTAGGTTTTAAATTGAAGATAATTTGAAATGTAGTACAAATTAATAACAAGTTACTGAAATTTATAGCTGTAATTCCCGTGGTGGAAACAATCTTCTTAGTTTTTGTTTTGCCATGAAACTCTGTAGTGTGTCTTCTGCAGAAGAAATGTTAATGAAAATATTAGCTGTTAGTGATGAATATGCATCACAATTGTGTTATGTTCTATAAGTTTTAGTCCCATGTTCTGCAGAATTGCAGGGTAGTTTAAAAATTTATATGCTACAAAAATAAGAGGCAATGAGAAATATTTACAGGTTGTTAAATTGTCACAAATATTAAAAGTTCTGAGAATTCCCCTTACATTTTCTAGTATATTCAGTTGATATTCAAATTTTTGCATAAAATTCAACTGAATTTATTTTCTAATCTGCAAATAATTCTTAAAATAGAAATATAGTAAACTTGATTTAGAAGTTGTATATTCTGTACAGTATATATTACAATTATTTAGTTAGGGGCTGGGGATTTAGCTCAGCGGCAAAGCGCCTGCCTGGCAAGCGCAAGGTCGTGAGTTCGGTTCCTGGTACCGGAGAAAAACCAAAAAAAAAAAAAAAAAACAAAACAATTATTTAGTTAGTATTGCATGTATAACTACATTTGATTTTTTCCAAAAATATTCCATTTTTTCAGTAATATTTACTAAAATTCTAATCTTTCTAGATTTATCAATCATAGAACATTTGGATAGTTGTATCCAAATATATAAGTTTAAATTCAGTGTCTAGTAATCTGTAGTTCTGTCATTATCCTACCATCAAGCCTTCTGATTTTTACACCTTTCCATATAGGGTTTTTTTGTTTGACACAGGGTCTCACTATGTAGTACAAGCTGGCATTTAACATGAGATCATCTTGCCTCAGCCTCCTGAGTACTGGAAATACAGGCATGTGCCACCATGCCTGACTCTATGTTTATATATCTCTGTGAAAATAATTAACATATTAGTAACATTAGTTCTACTCATCCTAGATCATGGAGTATTTCTCAATTTATTGAATTCTTTTCATATTTTTCTACTTCTAAGGAATATTTTCTACTTCTAAGCTTTCAGGTCACATGTATTTAATAAATTATTTCCCTAAGCATTTCATGATTATATATTACCATGAAAAGTGTTTTTCTTACAGCAAAAATTTTTTCTTTGCTCATATATATAAACATACATAATTTTGCATATTGATTTGAGTGCCACAAATATATTTAGTGATCCTCATTGTAGTTTAGTGTAGCTCTTGTGAGTTGCAACTCATTTATGAGTTAATATTAATTTTTTGTAATCTTTGTAGCTCACTTCCTTTACTTTCCCACCTATTGTAATGTCTGGAAATTCTAAAACAATTGGAGATGTAAGAAATGATATCCTTTCCTGTTCTTGTTTTTAAGGACAAAGCATTCAGGTTTTCATCATCAGCTATGACATTAAGTGGAGTCTTAGTCTTAGATATCTTTCTTTATGTTCAGGAACTGGTTACTAGCTTGTTGACATATTTTAATAATAGATACTGAATTTTCTAAAGTTTATTTTCATATCTATACTAGCAGTCATCTCACTTTGACTTTTATAAATGTCCTGACTGCTTTGTAAATGTTCTTAGAATAAATCCAACTTGACATGCATGTTATCTATTTTCCATATTGTTGAGTTCAATTTACCTGCGAGTTCTGTTTTTGATTGGCACGAGTATATTCATAGTGATGATATTGTTTTCTAACAGTTTTTAAATTTGCATTTTATATAAGGGAAATGCTGGTTTTATAAAATTATTGAGAAATTCTCTCTATATGTTTGTTTTCTGAAAGGATTTATTTAAAAATTTGGTATATCTTTCCAACTTAGTTGATAAAATTTTCCAACAAAGTGGTCTTTTTACAGATTTCTGTGAGGCAAGATTTTTTAAATCTGTTTTTTTTCTAATTTTTATAATTTTTGTAGTAGGAATTGAACTTATGACCTCACAATTACCAGGCAGGAGCTGTGCCACGGAGCTAGATCTCTGGCCCCAAAATATCTATTTTAAAAATCTGTTAGGACCGGGGATATAGCTGAGTGGCACAGTGCCTGCCTGGCAAGCACAAGGTTGTGGGTTTGATTCCTGGTACCACAAAAACAAACAAAAAACAAACAAATAAAATAGAATTTTGCAGATTTTTGCCTCCCAGGAAAACAAGTCATTTGGTTTGTATCTGTATCTTCCAGTAATTCCACTTAAAACAATTTTCCCTATGGATTATTTACATATGGCTTTTACATATATTTTACATATTTCTAAATATGTGGAAATTTATCATCCATTTAAACTTGATTCCTTTAGATGTAGGTTATGTACTCTGTATTATTTTGTTGTATTAATCATATTAATATCACAACCCAAAGTGTGATGTATCTTGGATAATATTGAATATTTACTTGAAAAGTATCTAGCTGTGAAAAATAGTTTGGATGTTCCTTACAAGTTAGAAATAGAGCTACAAGATGGCCAAATAATTTCATTACTAAAGATATTTGCCAAAGGAATTAATATCACTATGTCATAGAGCCATCTAAACTCAGTTATTTATTCCAGAATTATAGCCTGGAAATGGTGTCAACCAGTGTCCATTGTAAGAAAAATCGATAAAGAGAATGTGGTATATATACACATATTATTATTTAGCCATAAAATAATGGTATTCTGTCATTTACAGTAACATGAATGAACTGGAGAACTTATGATAAGTGAAACAAGAGAACTACGGGACAGAGGGCATATATTTTTACTTCTGTGTAGACATTAAAAAGATGATGTCATGGAAATAGTGAATGGAATCATGAAAACCAGAGGCCAGGAAGACTGTGAGGGGAGGGCATGGTGAGAGAATGACTAAAGGGCGCAGGGGACAGTTGTGTGGGTGAAGTAACTTATACGTTCTGTAAAACACCACAGGGTAGCTCTAATTAACAGCTGAATGTGTAAAATAGTAGAGAAATTTTGAATATTCCTGGCGTAGAAAAAAAAACTAAATGAGGTAATAGGATGATCATAAGAATCTGTATGCATTGATGAAATACCATGTTTTACTCAGTATATGTGTACAATTACTATGTGCCAACTAAAAATAAAATATATATATTTTAGAAATTAACTATTCATCAGTGGTTACTTATTTTGGTCTGCTTGTTTCAATTGCTCAGGGAGGACTCTTGAAAGCTTATACTATAATTGATGTGTTTCTTTCAGTTTCTTCTCTATTTTGAAGCTGTTATTAATGGCATACACACATATTGTTTTATACTTTCTTTGTGAAATTATCTTTTACATGTTTGAAATTACCTTCCTCATTTCTGGTTGTGTTGTAATGATCTTGGTTCTCGATGTGAGCACACCTTTCCCTGGCATCTTATTATTAATGTTTGTACATATTTTTCCATGCTCATTAGTCTGAAGAAAAACTGTTGTTTGCATTGTTTCTGATACAATATCAATATTGTTCTATCCATTCCCCTGTGAATAAAGTGTGCTTTTTCTCTAAGCACTCGCAAGATCTTTACTGTTTATTTTCTGTAAATAGTTACCTTGCCCCTCAGTGTAAGTGCTTGGTATGAATTCTACTTGGAGTTTGTTGAGCTATTTGAATCAGAGTATCTAAATTTTTTCCTAACATTTGGTATTTCTTCGCTGTGTCTTTGTTCAAGTATTTTATGTTCCTTTTTCAGTGACTCTTGACTCCATGTTTATTGAACTGATTGCTATATTCCTGCAATCACTGGTACTTTGTATATTTATATTTTTTAATTTCTGCAATATAGTTTGGATACCTTTTATTGCCATTTCTTCAAATTCACTAGTCTCTTATGGTTCCTGTTTAGTCTGCCTTAAGTACACTAGTAGGTATCTAAATTGAGATATTATACTTACAAGTTTATTTTTAATTTTTTTGGGGGTATTGGTAATTGAACTCAGGAACTTCACTTGCCAGGCTTGTGCCACTGAGCTATATCCCCAGCTCTTTATACTAAAACTTTAGAGGTTTTTCTTCCTTCTTTCTCTGAGGTCTCCATTTTCCTCCTCATAATAATTCATTTTTTCCTTAAAATCCTTGAGTATATATGCTAATTACATTTTAATTGTCATTTATATCTAGCTGTATTCATACATTTTTTCCTGCTCATGGGTCCCATTTCTGTGCTCCTTTGTTATTCTACTTCTTTTGTTGTTGAATGCTAGTCATTGTCACCTTGCTTAATTTCTGGATGTTACTTTTTTCCTGTAAAGGAGGCTGTATTTTGTTGAGGAAGTAGTTCATATATCTGAAGATTATCTGTTTATTCCTTGTTTTAAAGCATCTTAGGTTAGAGTATGCTCAACCAGTAATCTGAACCTAATTTAGCTTTATTTCGAAGACTGGCTGTTTTTTGTTTTTGTTTTTTGTCCTAGTAGATGTACTACTTAATAAACAATGATAAGTACCTGAGTGGATATGTCTGAGACTTAGGAGTTTTGTTGGCATTTGAGCTTACTGCCATTCCTCAGTAGTTGTTCTTTTCCCTTTAATGTTGCCATAGTGTTCAACAAAGAATCAAAAGGAGACTTATTTCTAGATATTTCTCTGTTCTGTGTGGCCTCCACTTGTTCAGTACTCTTGCACAGGTTCTGGCCACCTTCACACTTCTCAATTTGCTCTTCAGTTATAGCGCATAGAAAACATTGTGCTCTAAAATTACTCTATATTTGCATCTGTCTAGTTAATGCTTTCAGTGTCAAAGTCAGGATCATCTTTGGTCTCATGGTAATTTTCTTTACTCTTAGGGAGCAGTGTTCTGTACTGCTTTCTGCCCAGATGTGTGAGTTTTCCTGTAAAAATAAATTCTTTCTTATTTTTTTAGTTCTTTAGATGAGATATGTTGTCTGGAACCAATTACAACACGATGGAAAGCAATGGATATTGTACATTTTTTTGTTTCCCTTATAATGATGTGTTCCTCATTGGAGGATTTTACAAAATCCTCTTTTTCCATCTGGAATATGATTCCATTATCATTTTATTTATGTCTTTCAGTTCTTTATTAAAATATCACCTTTTTCTTTTCCCAGGAAATTCTTGTGGATGTGCATGTCCAGATGCCCTTTTTATTTGTTGTCTCAGTATTTTCAGAATTTTCTGAAGGTCACCTATCTTACATCATGCTTTTTGCCCATTGATTTATTATATGCATTACTAAAATAAATACAATAATAAATGGTTGTGCACAAGAGAATTATAATGGAAAACTTAGTTGCAAAAATATAATTAAATTCAAATTTGAAGGAAAAAATATCACTTTTAATTTGTGAGAGCAAACATGATATGATATAGTTGAATGTGAGATTTGGGGATTGGAAGAAGCCATATTACAGTCATCATGGACCAAACAAACAAGTGCATAAACATTTAAAAATTTGTAAACATAGAAGTGAGTGTGTAAATATATATATATATAAAACTTGTACCAAAAATGAAAGTAATTAACAATATAATGATTTTAAAATATTTTTATCAATCAGTAGTTTTTCAGTTAGAGACTCATGGGTTCATATAATTCTAATAGTGGCAAAAGGTAGAAGAAATCATCCTGGGACCATTTAATGTAAGTAGGACATTTTGCTTTTGTCCAGAGACTTTGCCTGAGAGTTGAGATTAAGGGCAGTAGACTCATTAATCCTGCAGAAAAAATTTTAAGGAAGTCTAATGCTGCAACCACGGCATGGCTACTGTTTGGGGCTTTTAGCCAAATTTACGTTGAGAATCAAGAGCAAAGACCTCAGCAGAATGATTTAAAATGTTGAGTTTGGCCAGAAGGGAAGCGCCAGTGAAGTTGTGTCCTACAAAGTTGGAACAAAGAAGGAACTGGCTGCTGAAAAGAATAGGAAGAAAAAGCCATGTATTTCAGAAGAGGACAATAGAAAAGATGGCCTAAGGACATCACATGAACCAGCAGGACTTCACCCTTTGCCTCAAAATTGCAAAAGTGAAAGACTGCTTGGTAAGGAGAGCCCCACAGTACCACATTCCAGAGTGGCTGTGGCCTAGGGAAGTTGTTCCCTGGGATTTTGTTCATAAACACTGGACACCTATAACTGAGAGAGAAGGAAGCCCAGCTACTACTGTTCCAGCTGGTAGCAGTCCTTTGCATCATCCACATAGAGATGGTTTTAGGTATATGCAGGGTGCAAACTGTGTGTGGTCAGGAGCGCCTGAGAGACAGGCAGTGTGCCTCTGAAAGGACTATGTGTTAAGGTGTTAGTGTAAAGCCAAAAGTACAGTGGAGTCCCCAGAAGACGAAGAAGCCATGAACGTGAATCATCTGAGGAAAAGTACAAGGAATGAGCAGACACAAGCCAAGATAGAAGCCCAGGGAGCTACAATCACTGACAGTGTCCTAGGAACAGAGGCACCCAAGCCTTTTGGAGATCTTATCTTGGCACAGATTGCCTTCCATACTGTAAGTGGAACTACAGGACTTAATGTTTGCCTTGCCGGATTTTGGACTTGTTTTGGTCCCATTCTTTTGTATCAGGGACTCTCAGCTAAGAGTTGCCTGACATTTTAGAGGACACTTTCGACTTGGAATTTTCAAAAAAGCTAAAAGTTTTGGGACTTGGGCAATACTTAGTGGTGAACTAAATGCCTTTTTTGTAAAGGGATGTGCATGTATCCTTGGTGGACCAGGGACAGAATGTTGACTTGTGTCTAGATATCTGCCCAAAGCCCAGTGGAGTCACAGTATGGCTTTTCAGAGGTGGCTGGATCTATAATGTGTGATTATGTGTGATTAAGAGTGATTACTAAATTAGTCCACTAATTGATTTAGCATAGTTCTGGGTAGGATTAAGAGTGTGCCCCCCTGGGTGTGAATGCTAAGGGCAAGTAGCTTGGATAAAATATAAGGGACAGAAAGAGGGCTAGCATGGTCGCTTGTTGCTTCCTACTTTCTTGCTGCTGCTTGCTGCTCTGCTGTCTCCCACCTGCTTGCCATGGACTATTTATCCTCTGTGATGCCCCTCTGCCATGCCACTCTGCCTTGGAACCACCCCACTATGAACTGAAGCTTCTACAAACTGAGCTGAAAAGAAACCTTTGCTCCTTTAGAAAGAAAAGAAAAGAAAAGAAAAAGAAAGAAAGAAAGAAAGAAAGAAAGAAAGAAAGAATGACTAAATAGAGTATGAAAAGGAAGAAAAGTGTTCAAAGTTTGATATTAATTTTTACTTTACATGACTAAACATGTAATTCTACTTTGAGCTGAGCTAATGAATACATGGTGAGAAGAAAATTTGGAGTAAGAAATTATATCGTTTTAGCATATAAGTTTGGAGATACATGCTGCAATTTCAAGCATATAGGAGCTCTAAGTGAAAACTACAGTGTGTGGTTAAGTAAAAAAAAAATTACAGCAAAAGACACATTGTCATTAATCCTCCTCAGAAGACTCCCTGTCACTTTAAATACACTTCTGTCATCATTCTTGCCATATTCTGAAGCAGTTATAGTAGTCCACTTTCACGAGTATCTTTACTTGTACTGTTATGGATGCCTTATTTTTCTGAATGGGTGCACAACACTGACCTATCAAGATCATTTCAACTTTTCAAAACAGCCACAAGTCACATAGTGCCAAATCTTGGAAGATGGTACAGACACTCTATGATTTTTTACAGGCCTGATTTTCCATTAGAAGGCAATTGGCAGCAGTACTCATCATACTTTTGATGATACCTTGTAAATGCACATACAAAAAAGGGCTTCTAGATCTGGTTCAGAAAATGGAAAGAATAATGGAATAAATGTATTCAGTGTGAGGAGGATAATTGTGAGGGAGTTTATGGCAAATGGGTCCTTTACTGTAATAGTTTTTTAGGAAAATTTATCCATGGTGTGTTTCCTCATCTCATCAAGCAGCATTTATATTTTGGATCACCAATGAACAGAAGTGTAAGGGAGAGAATAACATATAATAACATCATTAAGCACCAATTAGCACAATTCATGTGATGAATTACATAGGTAAAATGATTTATATAGACTCACACATCAATTATAGAAGAAAACAGGGTTACTATTAATCAAATTTTTTTATGGATTTTGACAACAAATTAAATATATTAGTTTTTGCTTGTGTTTGCACAAGCAAACTATAAGCACATTTTGGGAATATTCCATTTAATAAGAAAGTTTAATGTTTCTTATTAAACTTTCTTATTAAACTGAATATTCCCAAAATATTAAGGGAATATTTTTACTTAATTTTTAGAATTTAATATGATACTATTTTAAGAAGGTTCCTCTTAGGTAGGAATTCATAACAAACTTATAAATAAAATTGTATTATGTCTATCTTTTGCTTTAAAATTGGTACCAGGTAGAAAACAAAAGATATAAAACAAATAAACAAAAGCATGCTGATCATTCTTGAACCAAATGATGGTGGTACATAGAAATGCATCACAGTTTATTAGGAATGAGAAGTTGGTGCCTATTTGGCCCAGCCCCTGATTCTTTGGCACTGGACTGTAGTATTGTTTATGACCCTTAGGCAATCTCAGACTTGACTACTGGGAAGAACAACTGATTAGAGCAATTATGTCATCTTGGCTAACATAGTACAATCAGCAATAACAGTAGCATCAAATACAGCCTAGGGAAGGACAACTTGAGATAACTATTAATTTGACACCTTTAACTGTACGAACTATGTTTGTGGTTATGTAAATGAATCTAAAATAAACCAGAAAATTATATACAATAAATGTGCCCTCAATATGGCAATTTTATCCTCATAGGAGAAAATTTAAAAGGGTTTGAGGGGAAAATAGAGAAATAAAAGGAGAGGATGAGATTAGAAGCAAGGCCCAAGGACAAAGGAAGATTACACAAACTTTGGGAGACTGGTGAAAAAGACAGGAGAAAAGGGGGAAGGAAGAAATACTAACCAGAATGGAAGAAATATAGAGAAGAACAGAAGAAAACAACAATAAAAAACTAGAATAATGTTCCCACTCATATAAAAACAAGAACAATAAAGAAAAAAGAAAGGAAAACAAAAATAAGAAAAGAAGAAAAATTATTCAATTCAAGAAGTATTTCTGTTGTCACTGGTAGACATCATGGACTGACAGAGTCTAGTTCTGAGTTGATTAATCCCAGCAAGCCAGCTGTAGCATTACGGCAAGGTAGTAGATAGTGGACAAGCCCAGCACCTTTAGTCTGCTGAAGTTCAGACTGCTTTCTGCCTGTGAGGCTGGAACTTGATTTGTCCAAACTGCAACACTCCATGTGCCTCCTGCTGGCTTGAACTCGACTCCTAGATCTCCTGCAAGCTGACCTCAGTTCTAGATTATCCAGACCCTGGGAGTTGCTACATGGAGCCAGCAGTTGCTCTGAGTTGTCAGCTCAGTTGGCCCCTCTCCAAAATGTCTACCAGCCAAGTGCTCTCTGCTGGTTATTCCTGGAACCTGAATAACTCACCAGCCACTACAGTTTGGTGCATCTACTGTTCTGCTCCATTGCTTCATTTCTCTGTGGAAGATTCTAGGGTCACCAGTAGTCACATGAAGAAAAAAAGGAAAAAAAGAAAAGAAAACAAAGGTTTTACAAACAAGAAGGTTGACAAGAGGGGAGGGGAATGGGAAAAAAAGAAGCAAGATATATCATATTCAGGAATAAATTACAAATTATGGTGAATGTTATCTTTATGTATATCTAAAATGTACCAATAAAATTTTAAAAAACAAAAAATGCATTGTACTATACTTGTCTAACTTTTTAAATGTTTGCTATTACTAATATTAAGAAATAAAGTCTTCCATGCAGAAGAGCAATATATGTGTTTATATAAATACCTAGTATATGTGTGTGCATGAAGCATGTGATACTTTTCATTACAGACTGTATAAAATTTCCATAGAATGGATGTAGAGTTAGAGAATCAAAAGCAGGCATCTTGGAAGTATCAGTGAATGAGATATTTTGGAAAAGATTAGTGCAGAAAATGCCAGAAAAACATGTACAAAAGAAAGAGGGAGAGTAGGAAAGACCTTTGTTATAATAATGAAAATAAAATTATGAAAACATATACCATTAGTTGGTAAAATCCAAATATGGTAAGTGTCCTTGTGTTTGGGGAGAAGAAAGAGGACTATGAAATTTTGAAATGAAGGATTTTTACTCACTGAGAGGAAAGGTGAATTGCAATGCCACCCTCCAAAATATCAGGTACCAAGAGTGAGGTCTCAGGAGAACACATGGAGAGTATAATCTATTTTAAGATGGGAGCTTGGAGAGAGACACTGTTAAGGGTTTATCGTGTGAGCTCTCATGGAGATGAGTAGTACCCCATTATCTCTTCACACACTGCATTGTGAGTCTGCGTACTTCCACTAGTGAGTTGCCATAAATATTTATATCACTTGTTTTTATGTAAGTGTTACATTCTAATAGAAGGTAATTTAAATGTTCACAGTTATTTATACATTTTTATTTCATTGATTTATTCACTTTTCCTTTTGTTAAATCTCAATACCCACTATTTTATTTTTGTACCAGGTATTTATGATTATTTATGATATTGCTATGACCTAATATCATACTATGCTCCTTTTTCAGTTTTTAATGCTTGGTTAAATAAATGATATATTACTAATGTTGTGAAGCACTTTTGAATTAATGTTGGTTTTAATATATGGCATGAAATTCATTTTTGAAATAAGGACTTTAACTTAATGGAAAGTAATAGAAAATATGACAATACAGAAAATATGCAGAACAATTTCAGGTAATTTAAACATGAGCCTTTTCAGTGAAAAATATTAAGCTTGATTATGTTCTAAAACAAATCAGGTACTGACTGTACAGCAAACAAACACAGCAACATTTGTCACAGGATTTTTCAAAATATTTTCTTTTATTTTCTTCTTTTGTTTCTGTTTTTCTTCCGGTACCAGGAATCGAACTCACGACCTTGCACTTGGCAGGCAGGCGGTTTTGCTGCTGAGCTAAATCCCCAGCCCTCAAAATATTTTCATTACATATAAAGATGCAAAATGCTAAGAGTACTTGGCAGGAAATATTTTAAAATAGTTCAAAACAATAAGTTAATAATTAACACATTCTACTTTGGCATGTGGGACCATTTTAGTAAACCTTAACACCCACCTACACAGAAGGTCTTTCATACTTTCATTAAGTCTTTATTGAAAATAAACAGTAGCTTACACTTTTTCTTTCTTCCCTGACCCAATACTTGTAGAATGTTCAGAGATGATTCAAAGCCATGTACAATCTCCAGAAACTTTTTCAGAAATGCATGTAAGAATGTCAAATTGAGAGGCTGGGGATCTGGCTCAGCTGCAAAACACCTGCCTGGCAAGCGCAAGGTTGTGAGTTCGATTCCTGGTACCAGAAGAAAAACAAACAAAAAACAAAACAAAACAAAAAAAGAATGTCAAATTGAAAGCAGATTCCTATGCTGGAATATTACTTCTATTGTATTTCTGTCTTTCTTCTTAAAGAATGAAATGTTTTTCTTCTTCTTAACAGCAGAAACAAAAAAGTATATATGGTAAGTACCAAATTACTAGTGTTTGAATGCAAGAGGTATACATTTATCATGGACACACCTACGCACTCTTGATTAGACAGTATTACATTCACAAAAAGTACTATTTTGACATTAAATAATTTCATAGTGAATGTTTGCTATACTTAATCAGCCTAGAAACATGGAGAATAAATGATAGTACAAATGTAGCATACAAGTCATGAGAAAATTTACTTACTAAGCCTACAGAAGTGTTGTAACTTTTATTACTATGTATATACCTAACAGCAAAATGATAACTGTGAAAGTCAGGTATGAATGGATAGATAATTGTACACAGAGCTACTCATAATATATTTCATAATTTCAAGATGGTATTTTTAAATCTGTCTTATCTATAAATCAAGAAAATTGATAACCACTTAACTTATGTGACAAAATGAATTTCTCTTAGAAAACACAATCACAAATGTGTACAGAGCTGTGAACATGATGCAGTTGTAATTTGTTTACTCACATCTGTGTTAAGCATATTGCCCTAGGTGTTCTAAGAAGATAGCCTGTTTTCTAATAAGACTTAACCTCTCTATTCATCATCCAAGTTTCCCTTAGAGTGGCACAGAAGTTCTTTTGTGTATCAAAACACAAGTTATTCCTGGTAGAAATTTCCAAGTTCCTGATCCCACAGATTTTCAGTTTGCCAAAGAGGAGTAACTATATTTCTGTAGATTTCTTTTCTGCCTTTGCTCTAATAGATGCTGTAAGGTGCCTGACACATGTTCCTTATTCCAAAGAATTGTTTCTCTATTCATCTGTGGACTCAGGGCTCTATCTTTCATGCATCTGATGTGTTGTTACTCACTGCTGCATTAATAGAAAGGAATTATATCCTGGTCTGAATTTTAACAGCAAGTGTAACTCACTGCTTGAATTCGAGCTAAAATTAGCTTCCACTCTGGGGAGAAATAGGAACACCTTGTTATGTTCCAGACAGTACCACTGAATATTTTTCTTAGCTGGTACACTTGGGCTTTTTGTTTTAGTAACATTTTGCACATAATGTTATAGATTGCAGTAGCTCTTCACATTGGTTAAAATTCTGTTTTTTCACCTTCACAAATCATTTTGGACACAAGATAGTGATGAATCTTGAGAATGTCATATATTAAAGATCAATTACATATTTAAAATTCTAGAAAGTCATCTTATATCACTGTATCTGTGTATTGACACCTAAAGAGGAGAATTAAGTGAATTAGCCTTTATAATGTGTTCCCTGTTACACAGTCTCCAGAGTGAGAACTTTTATAGACTCATCTGTGTTTTTTAAAAGGATCTTCTTAAAACGTGCAAAGAACAGCTGCCTATATTTGCAGCTGCGAGACAGAAATATTTTAGGACAGTTTCTATTTGTACTCCTGCAGGTGAAGTTTAAAAGAACCTACCCTAGGCAACAGGGTGAAACCTTGAAAAAGGTGTTGCTGTTCTTGTTTTACTTCTGGCCCAGTTGAACTCCATTTCTGTCAGCTTCTTCAATGAAGTTTTATAGAACCTCATCACATTTATCATTCTTTTTGATGCAGGAGATCCTTGTACTTCATAGCAGAGAGCCCGTAGGTGAAAAGGTTTGGCCTTGACCTCAGCCAAATTCAGTTTCACTTTGATATTGACCCATGGTATCTCTGGAAATTTAACCTCAGTTTTTGCCCTATCTGTTTACTCTGTAATAGTAGTTACTGAACTCTGATAAGCATTTGGATGAAATACCTGTAAAGCAGCCTTCTTGTCTTATAAGAATTAAATATGATAATTTACAATAATGAACAGAATATATTGAATATAAATTGTACTGAATATAATTTTGATTTTCTTCACTTTTATGTTAATTTATGATTAATCATTTTTAAAGCAACTCATTCACAGTTTTACATGCAAGTAAATAGTTCTGTGTGTGTGTATATATATAGATTTAGTATGTGCATGTTTTTTTTCAATAGTGGAATCAAAGAACCAAGGGATGATCTAACACTGAGCTATATCTCCAGGCATTTTTATTTTTGTTTTGAAAGTAGGTCTCACAAAATGGCCTAAGTGCCTTGAACATGCTGGCTTCCTGCTTCAGCCTCCTTCAGTGCTAGTTTTACATGTATGCACTAATATGTCTTTATATTCTAATTCATTTAAAATTATAAACATTTATATCATAACATGTAATATATAATATGCAGTATACTAATATGTTATGTAATATATATGCATATGTATGTATATTACATTAAACTCCAGCCTCCAGCCTTGACTTGGATAACTGATGTATACATAGAGGAAAGAGTTCCTAAAACACAGACATTTATATTATTAACTAAAAAGGAACAACTAAGAAAAGATGGTTTAGGCTTATCTGCTTTTCAAAGGTTTCTTAGTATATCCCAGTAAGACTACTGAAGTTTGGGTGAAAATGTCTTATTAAGAAATCCTTTAAATACATGCACAGTGTACTTTTCTTAAAGATTCAATCATTATGTTATTTAATTTTTACATTGTTTTTACTTTGTGTTACGTGAAAAATAAAAAAAAAGACTGAAAATTTGACATAAACATAGAAAAATGTACCAATCATGACTAATATATTTGCACGATGAAAAACTTCATACAAATAAATTCTTGTTGCACAAATTATTTATTTTTAGCACATCATCTTTATATCTATGATTTTACAATTAGATTTGCAGTATTTGTGTCATTGTAGCTGTCCCTCCTCCCACACCTCCCCCGCCTCCCCCGGGAATCAAACTCAGGACCTCGCGCTAGCCAGGCAGGCACTGTGCCCCTGAGCTAAATCCCCAGCCCCATTTGTGTCATACAATAGCTAAATATGGCCATTTTATTGAAGAAAAATTTCTATTTTTCACAAAATACAATCTTAAATATGTACAAGTTCTTTTTAAATAAATAAAAATCTTAAAATTATTTGAATAAAAGTAACAATGGAAAGATTTAGGAAATATATATATATATATATATATATATTTGTTGTTGTTCTGGGAATCAAATTCAGGATCTTGCACGTGCTTGTACCGCTGAGCTATATCCCTGGGCCTGGGGAATATACTTGAAACTTACATCAGATTAATGGAATAAATTTTGCATGTGAAATCATTTTTGATTTCTTATTATTTCCTTTTTATGCTTAAATTCCATATTTTAATGTGATATACACAATACAATACTGAATAAGGCAAACTTTCTAGGGAATTCTAGAAATTTAGAGACAAAGGAAATTACGACTCCATTGTATGGAATGTCTGCCTTTCACATTCACCTTGAGTTTTTTTTTTATGTTAAAGATAAAAGAACGAAACACCTTAACAAACACATACATTTAGAAAATAACACAAAAACAATATAAGCAATACAGAATCTCAGACAAGGTGGTAGGACATTAACAATGGTTGTTGTATTACATATTGATATCTTCACTTTGGATACTCAGATAAACAAATATGGACATGTAAGATATGATCATACACTTAAACACTAACTCCTCCTTTCAATAAAGCAATAAAAGAAGAAGGTCCCAAAACCATTCTTCAAAGTTTTTATTTGCAGTGATACTTTGCTTCAGTTGTTCACTTACTTTTTCTTTTTTATAAGAAATGTTGTATTGGATATGAGTTGAAGAACTGAACAGTATTAGAAAGATTTTTTTATTAAGTTTAGGTTATTGAGCACAAACATTTCAATATGCATGAAGTCATGTCAGTCTGTAACAAAGAACTCACTGAAATATCGACTGATATAGTTGGACTATCAACATGGTTTTTAGATTTTCCATCGCTATCTAGAACATCTGCATTACAAAACATGGGAAGACATTTTCCTGTGAATTGATTTACATGACATAAATCACTGAAAAATGTTGCAAAACATCACTATGATAAGTAAATGACAAAAATAGTCAATGACTAAACTGAAAAATGATGAAGGAGTATAATAAAAATAGGAGGGAAAGAGTTGAAAAAAAATTGTGTTGTGGTGCTGGGGATCGAACTCAGGGCCCTGTGCATGCAAGGCAAGAGCTCTACTGCTGAGCCACATCCCCAGTAGAAAACATTAACACAGAGAGAGGACTATATAGTACTAATAAAATGTTCGTGAGGTATTTGCTATATTTTATTTTATCTTTAGATTTTTAATTTTATTATACTTCTACTTTATTGTATATAGGTTTTTTTTTTCTTTAACAACCAGGTGTTTTACTAAATTGCTTAACTTGCAAGTTTTGAAGCAGGTTGTGGAGAATTAGAGCTATCCTTATTATACTCCATAGCTGATTTCTAAAATGGCTTTTTCAGATGGCTGTCTACATCACGGAGCATAAAGTTACTCATAATTGAAGAGTGTTGATTTCAATGATTTGAAATAATCTCAAGTATATGTTGTGCATTTGTTTTTATCTATAACATATTTGATTTTGCTTGTTAAATATGTTTGTGCTTGTACTATACTAATGCATTAATATATATTATACTTATTAATATATAGTGGACCTAATATTCATCTAATGATATTTAATATATTTGTTACACCAACTAATATATAAGTAATTATATATTGTTACAATATATAATTGTATATG
>NW_004955407.1:21883801-21912359 GCF_000276665.1 Chinchilla lanigera
TTGTAATGATATTGTACTTATATATGTTATTAATATTAGTGATATTTATAATACTATGTAAGTCTTAGTTACCTTTTTTTCCATTGCTGAGACAAAAATCTAACACCTCACGTTATAGGAAGAAAGATTTATTTAGCTTAGAGTTTGTAGAGACTTCATGTTATAGTTATCTGACTCCGAGGCTGGGTGCATGGCAGCGGACACTGCAGAAGAGAAACAAGTCCATAGCAAAGCAAAGCAGGCAAAAGTCTGCAAGCAAGTGAGCTACAAGTGACCAGCAACTGCACTATCTCTTTCTGTCCCTTATATTTTATCCATCCAGTGTGGGGCACCATTAATCATACCCAGAATTATGTCAAACCTATCCGTGATTTGGTAACTACACGCGTGTAATCCCGGCATCACTAGATCCTCCCACCTCTGAAAAAGCTCCATCTATGATGACATGAGGCTTTGGGGGGACATCTAGGCATAAACTATAACAGTATATTAACCTTTTTATATACATACATACATATGTATATGTGTATAACAATATGTATACATATATGTATAACAGTATATTAAATATATATGTATTTGCTACAGTAAGTGCAGGTATATACACTCAAGGCTAACCAGAGTAGCTACAGAGATATAGGTACACCTTGTGTATAGTTGATAATTAATGTTGTCACATAATGTTGTCGTGAAAGGTCAATGGATAAAAATTTTACACTAGTGCAGATTGAGCAATATAGTGCTTCTGTATAATAGACACAAAACCATAATCTCAGTATTGTTATATTTCTTTTATATTTAATCAATTTGTACGTTATAGTCATTATCTAACAATACCTTTTGTTTGAGGACTTTCTGTCGTGTTACTTATGTCTGGATACATGGGAGACTTGTATTACAGATTACTGCATTTAACATGATTTAAACATCATACAATGTATACATATATCTAAATATCACATTGTCCCTCACAAATATGTACAATTTTCATATTTTTAAGTATCAGCAAAAATACACATAAAAATTAGAAAAGGAATAATACCTATATATTTGAGAAAAATTTAAATTCACTTATTGAAATAAATATTTAAGATACATAATTTTTTTTTTTTCCTGGTACCGAGAATCGAACTCACACCCTTGCACTTGCCAAGCAGGCACTGTTCCGCTGAGCTAAATCCCCAGCCCCCAAGATACATAATTTTAGATCATTGGTCATTATTCTACGTCATCTCTAACTGGTGTTCTGCACTTGAATTCTGAAGTTAACCACCCGCTGTTTGGATAAAACCACCAAAACTCTGGGATCCCAAAGAAGCCCTCACTTCAGACACCTGCTGTATGTAACTGTTTCTCTTCCCAGTTCACCTGTACTTCTGAAGTACTAGATATAAATTCAGGGGTTCCTATGACATACTCAAGTTCCATAATTTGCTAAAAAAAAAACCAAAATTAGGGAAAATATTATACTTTCAGATTCATTATGTAATGTTCAACTCAGGAAGTGCTAGTGAAATAACATGTAAGGAGATTCAGGGGGACTCCAAATCGAATGTTTTGTAATCCCCACTAAGGGATTCAGGACGCAGTCTTCCATCCTCCTTGCACATCAGTGTGTTCAACAACCAAATTCCAGATCCATTCTCTTCCTTCCTGTGCTTTTCATTATCCAGTAGTCATCACGTGTGTCATACTGCAATTCAAAGCCATACCTGTATAGTTAGAAGTATGTTCTTTGCACACTGTGGATATGGAATAATTTCATTCAGAAGATATGATGGGTATAATATTTTATTTCTAATTGGTTCCTTTCTAATTTAATTACTTTTCATTATATTTCACAACAATGATGAGGATTTTGACAAAAATGATTTTGTTACTGGTCTCTTACTATTTGTTCTAGTGAATCATTTTGCATTAATTTTAGAGACAATTATGACAATGTTATTATGAACTACTTCACATGCTCATTATCGCACTTTAAGAAAACTGTTACACCATATACAGTGGTAGAAACAAATTTTAAAAATGAGACACTTTACCCAAATATTCATCTGTAACACATTTGAAGCTTAATTATGTTTTCACAAAATTAATTCTAAGATATCACTTCAGAATCATTTCATGGAATTATTGACAACTTTATGTGTAAGTTAAAAAGAATATTGTTTTTATAGAATAGAAGAATTAAATGGGACATGAGCCTCAAAAATATACATAAAACATAGAAATGGTGTTTGCTGATTCACCAGTTTGTAAATTTTCATGAGCAGTTGTGTTTAAAACTTTGTGTAAATACCAGTTTAGCAAATTACTGGCATAAAATACCACTATTTGCATAGAACCATGTGCTTTTCTGGGAATTGGATTATATTTAGATCAGCAGGAAATTCTATTTAAAGGTCCTCTCAAGTTCATACATTTTCTTTGCTCATATTTACTTTAAAAAATCCAGACTTTGCATTACTTTGAATCCCAGTGCTACATTTGACACATGCACATATGAACTTAAAGACTGCCACCTGGAAAAGGAAAAAAAAAAGCTAATGATTGCATGTACTAAGATACGAAGACCTGTAAAAAGCCACTGCCACATTACCCAAAACCTTATGTTGTTTATAAGTGGTACCAGCATCAGCACTGATCTGAAATATATCATTTATTGGTGAAGAAACCAGGTTGAAATTTAATCTGTCCAAAAATATCATGAATAGTAGTTGAAGTTTGTCTCTTAGAAAAAATTTGGCAGTTCCTGTGAGGAGATTAAACTGCTTTTATGAATAGATAAAACAGAAAAGTCCCACTTGCTTACTCCTGAGGTGTCCAATTAGCATATTCCTGCATCCTCCTTCCTGAGTAGTAATACTGCAGCAAAAAGGATGCTAATATAATCTTGTATTTGTGTCCTTGATGCATGGTATTGAATTAATGATGTCAGAGATACACAACTAAGAAATAAACTCATCAATTCCCGTGAAGAAGCTTATACCCCAGTTAAAATCAAGACAAATGCATTGCTTTCAGTAGTGACAGCCAAAATAGAGGTCAGTGATTACCTGTAGGAGGAGCATGATTGAAGTACTTCAAAGGCGGTTTACTGAAAGAGAAGAGACTCCTGGGGGATGCAGGAAGCTAGAAAGGAGATTAAAAGCTTTGTTACTGTCAAGAGTGCAGCTAGTCTGGCTACTTCTTTTCTTTACTGTGCTCCAGGTTTTTAGTTAATCAGCATTCTTTCCTCTGGAAGACATTTTGTTTTGGAAAATGATATTTTAAAGGCTTGATTTTTTTCTTCACACAAACCCAATTCCCAAAAGTGTAACGTATGTATATGTATATGTATCATACATATAGTGTAAAATATATATTCCACAGACTCATATTTTCATTTGGTTTATTTTTCTTTGCTTAGATTATTTTTATTGCTTCCCTCGAATCACTTATCTGGTGAGTTTTTCTTTTGATATGCTGTTCTGCTTTATGTAACACACATGTATTGAACATTAATGTGCTTAGGTTGTTTAATAATAGCTACGTATATTGTTGTCAGCAGCACATTATACTGTTAACTTTTTGGCTTGCTTTTTCTTCATTTATTGATTATCAGAAATAGTTCTAATAACTTATCTATATTACCTAATCATCACAAACCTCTAAGGAATTACTATTATTATTACTATTTTCCAGGTAAATTGAGGTTAGAGAAATTCAAGTAATACAAAGATTCCAGTTGTAGTGAGAGGTGGGATTGTGTGAAGACTCTTATGTTCTGCCTGAGACTAGTTTGATTTAGCTCTTCATTATCATAATGTGGCTAGATAAAGTTCTAATGACCTCAGTTTTCTCCTGGCTTTGTATTCATGGATTGGACCAATGCTGTCTGTCCATAAACACTCATAATGAATCATTTTATTCTTTATTTTGGAAGTCTCAGTCAACAAACCAGGACCCAGATAAGCTCCCCTTATAGTTAAACTAGAGTGGACAGTTGCCACCAGGTGGCACCAAATATAATGAAGGAAAAAATAAAAGATAAAAAAGATGGTTGTAGCTAGTGTCCCAGATTGCCCTTAGCTAGGCACACTAAACCTTGTCATTTTTATAATTCTGTACTTTACAGTACTGTATTGAGATTTTTTGGACTTCATTTATTTTGGTATACTGAAATTTTTGGAATTGCAAAGAACAAAACCTTAGAGAACTATTAAATTTTATGGATGATCACAAATAGTTTAGTGAAAGTCATAAAAGTTAGGCCTAAACTAAAAATCCATTAATTCAAAGTGCAGAGAATTACTGAATTACCTTTAAAATATGCCAACAAAGAGACAAAGATAATGCCTGAAGCTGGTAAGTAACTTATCCCTGAGATCACTTTTTCTATTTTGAACAGATGATCGTAAGGAAGTGCTCAGTCATTAACTGAGCTGAAATTTGCATTTTAATAACTCTTGGGTTATTGTTAATAGATCAAAATTTAAGGGCATTGTAAATTTGAAGAAAAGCTTTTGCACCCTAACTTTTATTCAGATACTTTAACAAAACTATTACAACTTTTTAGAACTATTTTCCAAGCTAACTTATTAAAAACTACACTAACTCTTATTCATATTCATGCTTACTAATTTATTTATTGAAGAAATATTAACTGAGTGATTAAATGAGGGTGTTAGACATTATATGGTGAGTCCAACAGATAAAAACCCACCAACAGGTGCTTACTATGCTTTGGGAAGAGCAGATAAATGATTATTGTGATGATTGATTGTATTTGGTCTCTGGATGCAATAAATATGGTAATAAATGATTCAGCAATTACTGTGCTGCCCTTTGGCCACAGCAGGTCCAGGAGATTCCTGCAAGAGGGAATGACATGGGCGAGGAGACAACACAGATACCAGAGGGCCTTCTGATGGGACAGGAGAACAAGGCTCCTCTAACACAGAGAATGTTTTTGCTTTGTTATATACTTTTGCAGTTACATACGAAACTTGGCAGGTTAAACAGTTTTTGCTTAGATACAATGAGGTTTCTATTTTGGTTACAGATTCAGACATGGTTGACTGACAGTATGGCTGCAACCCTAGCAGAAAACTAATTTTTCTAAAGCACATATAAGGATGCAAAAAGATCAATCACTAGGTGTTCTTGATTAGGTATAATTTTTCAGAATTGTTCACTTGTCTACTGGACAACAGGACTCACGTTTACAATATCTCCATCTAGAGCCAATCCAGCACACCCAGGGAGTTTGCCCAATGTTTTCCCTTGAACTGAGGCCCGGTCAGAGCTCCCATCCCGTTCCGGTGGGCGAACATTGCCACGCAGGAGGTAGGGGACTGACGCAAATCTCTGTGGTGACTTTTACTTCCTCTTTCAACCCTAAACGGTACCTTTTCTCCTGGGCTCTGATTTCTTAACTACTTTCAGTTCTGGTCCTTCAGGTCCCCAACCATCCTTTTATCAGTAGCACAGTGAATATCTGGAAAACTATGATTAATAGAGAGTAGAGAGAGACCGCACACCCATCCTACGCAGTCGCTGCTTTGCAGATACCCGCCACCAGTCCTGACTTTGTCAAGGAACTGGCAGCATTGGAAGGTCTCTGGCATTACTGAATCCATATTGTTGTCTTAAATAGTTTTCAGGAGCCATTTTATTTAGTTCTTATAACAACCTCGTTAGTTTGAAAACTATGGGTCCTTCAAACCACCGTCAGGACTGATAATTCACCAGAAAGACTCCTATGATAAGAAAAGCTGCCACATTTATAGTTACTGTTCATTATATGGAAATGGTAGAAGTCAGAATCAGTAAGGAGAAATGACCCAAGATGCCACATTCAGGGGAAGCCAGGTAAAACCTTCAAAGTGTCTCCCTGTGTTACAACAGGAGGACATGCATACTTCCCCAGCAAGTATATGGGACAGCACATGCAAGGTTGTTTTATTTTATTTATTTAATTTTTTTTTTGGTGGTATGGGCAATAGAACTTAGGACCTCACACTTGCTAGTCAGGCACTGCACCATTGAGCTATATACTCTGCCCGAGGTGCTGTCAACTTTAAGACCACCTCCAATTGGCATTTAGAAATTTAATTTGGTTATTTTAACTAGGCATTCACTACCATGTTTTGACTGCCTTGAGCCACATGGATTTCAGGCCTCTCCCAGAGAAAAACATGTTCACCATAATTCATATGGTTTGAACAGAGCTGTGCTATATAACCAAAAGCCATGGGCATAAAAAGTCTGATAATCACCATAATACAGTATGGCCCAAGGACTTGAGAATACTGAAACAATTTTATCAGGCAGAGTGCCAAGGGCTATAGTATTTCCCAAGAGCCTACCAAGGTCTTTCTTTGGAGTCCACAGAATTCAGGCAAGGTAGGCCTAACAACATGTTTATTTAACTTCTCAGACCACTTGTTTGGCTCTTGGGCTACTCCTTATTTTTTTTTTCTTTTGGATCATTTACATTTAGCATATCATTTACATTTTCTTTTTGTTTGTGTGTTTGTCTGATTTTTTGAGACAAGATCTCCCTCTGTAGCCCCAGGCTGGCCTCAAATTCATAGCAATCCTCCTGTCTCAGCCTCTTGAGTGCTGGGATTACAGGTGTGCACCACCACACCAAGACATTTATATTTTCATCACAGAGTAAGTCAGAAAGAACTCCATATGTGTTTGCTATGCCTTCTTTCAAAATTCGCCTTGGTACATACACCAGATATTGTTCTGGATGGGAATCATTAAGATTAACAATAGATCAGTTATTCTGGGTTCCCAGTCAGTTGAAGACAAGTTTGTTTTGAGAGTGGCCAGTGTAATCTAATCTAGATATAATTTAGTTTGACTAATCTGGTCAAAGCCATAACACATCATTATTGTCCAAAGAGATGCAACTCTTTAAATCAATATGGATCTGTTTATATTGTGTACTACTTTACTCTTGTCACATCTATTACTTTTCCAACTCTGCCTAATAATTTTATGTCCACCAAACATGATACATATTTGTATAAAGCATGTTTGGACAGTCAAGGTATTTAAAGCTACTTATTTTGTCTATTATAACTGTAGATTCTGCTAAGCATTTGGTAATCAAGTTCATATTTATATAGTGTTCAGTCTCCTAGGAGTTACATACCACTATACTGTCTGATGACAGTGAAGAATAGTTTCTGAAAATATTAAATAATAGCCTTTGTAGTACATTCAAACAGAAAAATAAGATTTAAAAGACCTCAGTACTTTCCTATATTTCTACTCAATCATTAAAAGTTAGGGGCTGGGGATTTAGCTCAGCGGCAAAGCGCCTGCTTGGCAAATGCAAGGTTGTGAGTTCAGTTCCCGGTACCAGAAGAAAAAACAAAAATGAAAACATTAAAAGTTAATACAGTTCACTGTCATATTGTGTAGCCACACTGTCACCCAGAAGGATTCCACTAACTACGCAGGCTTTAACTGAGCTTCTCAGGAATGAATAAAATCGCTCTTATTGTTTCATCAATTTCCAAGCCGTACGTGATCCACCCTCTAAAGCATCTCTTCTTAAAAGGTTTATTTGGTGAAGTAGAATCTTTCTGGACAAAGTATTCAGACTTGAATCTCATTTGATAAATATTGATAAGCTGTGACATAATGGTTTTAGTAACTTGCCTTTCTGTTTCCTTTTAGCCAAATAATGTGCTTACTTGTATCACTCTATTTTTTCTAGTAGATAATGAAATCCATAGAAACAGTGTTGAGGGGTTATTTTTCTTTTTTGTGGGGCTGGAGAGCAAGTAAGGGAGCCAGCAGTGGATGAGAGAATGGTGACTAAAATGAGCATTCCTGTGTGGTGCAGGAAAGGCCTGCAAGGTCATCTACGACAACAATGGCCTTCTCTCTCAACCTCCACTTGAAATCTACTAAGCTTCACAGAAAACTTTGATGATAATTAGACACAGATCTTGGAAAAGAGAAACATACAAGTCAATAGAAATAAAATTTAAATTTACATAGCAATCAAATTGTTGGTTTTAGTTTTAATGTACAAAAACAACCATGTTTACAATAAATTGTTTTTTTAAAATGTATGAATCTGAGCAGTGGGAAATGAGAAAAAGAAGAGTACATTTATCTAATTAAGTATGAGAAAAGAAAAAAACATAGAGCAAAAGTCAGTAAAACCAAAAACAGGTGATCAAAAGAAAATGTCAGCAAAACCTGTTCTTTGAAAATATCATAAAGTTTGGTAAGATTCTAGCCAGGCCACCTAAGAGAAAAATAAGATAAAGAAGCAATGTCAGAAATGGAAGTAGGTACACCTCTACAGATCTCATGGGTATGAAAGGCATAATCAAGGAATATTATGAAAAACCTTTGCATATACATTATATAACCTACATGAAATGAACCAATTCCTAGGTCATACTTGTTTTTTCATTGCGGTTATGGGGTTTGAACCCAGAGCAAGGCACACTGAAGGTAGCAGTCTACCACTAAACTACATCCCCAGCTCTAGGATGAATTCCTAGAAATACATACTCTTCTAAACCCTACAAATAAGAAACAGAAGGTCTGAGTAAACTCATATTAAAAACTAAATTGATAATAGCAAAAATTTTAGAAGGAAAATATACCAGTTGCAATAATCCCTTTGACATGATGCCAGCATCAGAAATATTCCCCAATTTATTCATGAGACCAACACTGACTTTGCAACAATTAAGCAAAGATATCAAAAGCTATGAAAATAAACCAATATCTCTTGAGACCATACATGCAAAACTTCTCAACAAAATATTAATGAAATGAATCCTACAATAAATAAAAACAACTTTGCACTAAAGAAAGTGGTATTTATTTAAGTATTGAAGACTTGTTGAACATTTGAAAATCAACAAGCGTAAGTGTATCATATTATCAAGCTAACCAAGAAGAACTACAAGATCATATAAATACATGCAGAAAAATAATTTTAGGAAGTATAGTACCTGTTTATGATCAAAATTATCAATAAAACTTCCTCAACATTATCAACTGATAAGGAACATTAATAAAAAATTACAGTTGATACAATATTTAATGCCAAGATACTTAATGCTTTGCAGTAGTATCGGGAGCAAAGTAAATATGCTTCCTTTTATCACTACTTTTAAAGATTGGACCAGAAGTCCTGGCTATTACAAGACAATAAGAGATATACAGATTGCAAAAGAATAAACAAAACTGTCTGCTCAGAGTTGACATGATCATTCATGCAAAAAATGTGAATGAACTAGACAACATTTTATGGAAGTGTGATGCAGTTGTAGCAGAGTTACAAGGTGTAAAGCTATCATATAAAAATCAATGGCTTAATTATATATAGATGTGGACCAACTGGAATTTGAAATTAGAAGCATATTATCATGTAGTTTACTCTTCTTCAAAATGAGGTGTATAGGCATGTAAATGTAACAAGACACTTTAGAACTACATAAAGAAAAATGTAAAACAGTAAGTAATGACAGCAAAGAACTAAACAAATGGAGAAATATTCCTGATTCCTGGGAAGAAGGACTCAAAACTTTCAGGATATCAGTTCTCCCAAGTTGACCTATATAATCAGCACAATTCGAGAAGATTTAAGCGAACTGCTTTCTGGATGTTGACAAATTGATTCTAACATTTAATGTTCAAGTCATTTGCATATTTATATGATGAGGTGAAAGACCTAGAATGGATAACAATATTTTAGGAAAAGACTGAATTTGTAGGGGCTGGGGATTTAGCTCAGCAGCACAGCACCTGCCTGGCAAGCACGAGTTTGTAAGTTCAATTCTCGGTACCAGAAAAAACAAAAAAAAAAAAGACTGAATTTGTAGGACTGGTACTGCCTGATAGGAGTACCAGTTCACTGAAACTTCAGTAATTTAAGACATTTTGACATTGGTAGAGGAAAAAAGACACATAGAACTGAACAGAGAAACCAGAAAATAGGCCCACATAGATAGTGCTAATTGAACTTTTTGATTGATAAAAATCAAAAGCAATACAGTAGAATAAAAGCAGTTTATTTGACACATAGTTCTGGAATAAATATGTGTTTCAGACATCCAGATGATGCAAAAAAAAAAATGAATCTACAGCCAGACCTTATACTCTTTATAAACATTAATTCAAAATGTATTATAGATATAAATAAACAATGCTTCTCTGTAAAATTCCTAGAAGATAACAGTATAAAAGCAAAATTGGCCAGGGATATAGCTCAGTGGCACAGCACCTGCCTGGCAAATGTAAGGCCCTGGGTTCACATCCTGATACAAAAACAATGACCTTGGTTATGTGAGTGAGTTTTTTTGTTTTGTTTTGTTTTGTTTTTTTTGGTTTTTCTCCGGTACCAGGAACCGAACTCACAATCTTGCGCTTGCCAGGCAGGCGCTTTTGCCGCTGAGCTAAATCCCCAGCCCTTGTGAGTGAGTTTTTAGATACAAAATAGCAAACACAATCTATGAAAGAAAAAAGAGTAATACATGTGAATTCACTTAAATTAAAAACGTACTCTGCAAAAGGATGATGTCAAAACAAAAAGAAAGATCCCCCACAAAGACTTTAAAGAGATAAGAAAACCTGGATACTCATCAAAGGAGACAAACAGATATTCAATGTCCTCTGTCACTGGAGAATTTCAAATTGAAACAACAATGAACTTAAAACACTACATACTAATTATAATGGTGAAATCTGAGAAAATGTATAACAACTTCTTGTGAGAATGTGGAATAATAGGAGCTCTCATTCACTGTTCATGAGAGCACAAAATGAGAAGCCACTTCAGGAGACATTTGGTACTTGCTACTTTGTGCACAATTAGACATATTCTTACAGTGCAGTTATGATCTGGGAATCACACTTTTTCACCCAAATAAGTCCAAACCCATGACCATACAAAAACCTGCATAAAGAATCATAATTTTCACAATCTTGAAGCTATTAAGATGATCTTCACTTGGCAAGTGGATAAATAACTTGCAGTACTTCTACATTTCATTTTTTTTTTTTTAAAGAAAAGTGTTACCAAGTAATGAAAATTTTGGTGAAATGTAAGTGGCTACCATTTAGCCATACAAGCCAATCTGAAGGGGCTATACACTGTATAATTCAAACTTGATGGAATTCTGGAAAACTGTGAGAACACTAAACAGATCAGAGGTTTTTAGTGGGTCTGGGAAAAAAAGATGAATAACTGGAGAACAAAGGAATCTAAGGGCAGGGAAATCATTCTGTCTACTACTTTAATGGTAGACAGGTATCCTTGCATATTAATCAAAATCCATAGAACACAGAGCATTATCCCTAATATGAAGTGTGGACTCTGGATAATGATGATGTATCAATGTTGATAAGCTACTTTTTAAAAATATACCATTTGGTGCAGCATTTTGGTGTTATAGAAGTTTTGTGTGTGTGAAGATTGGGCACAATATTTTTTTCCTGGTTAGATTTTCTGTGAACCTGATTTTACTATGAAAATTAAATTTATTGAATTAAAAATTTTAAGATATGAGTTACAACCTTCTGCTTTTCATCTTGAGGGCATTTGGAATCACAATTCAGCTTTAAATTTTTATATTGTAATAGAGTGCATGGTCAATTAGGCAAGGGTGTGGTAATACATTTATAATGTGACACTTGCAGCCACTAGCATGATTAATAACCATGCATTAAACATTGGCTGAGAATCCACACTTGGAAATCGTGATGAGATTATTACTATTTAAACAGGTTTTAAATTGGAGGATCATGAACACTTGAGGCATATTTTCTTAGGGAAATATTTCAAATATGTTTGTACCATAATGCTTAGTAAAGATAAAGCAAACGGAGTTTGGAAGAAAATTGTGAATTAAAAAATGTAAAGACCCATGAACACTCAGTATGTGCCAGGCACTGGTCATCAGGGTCCTTGCATGGATAATCTTATTTAATCTTTCCATTGCTCTTATTTATCAGGGCACCATTTTGTCTTGCTTTAGCATTGGAGAAACTGAGCCACACAGAGGTAAAGTAAGATGTTCATATCACACATATAGGATGTCTAGTTAAGTGTGAGATGATCTTACCTCTTGAGCAAAACTGTATTTTTCCCATCCCTTCTCCCACCTTGCTCTGTCGTGTTTCTTGGCTACCTGTGATTGCTGCTGACAGGAATAACGGAAGTCTGAACATTGCGGAGTTTGATATTCCCACCTTTTAGGTCAGTAGCTGTCTGAGAATAGTCCTGAGCAAGCAGAAACACAACAAAGCAAGGACTATCTCATATGCTATTTTCTGTAGTGGAGAGTTGCTTATTAAATTATTTATATATGATTTAACCTGAGAGTGCTAATGTAAGTGGGCTGAATAGTTTATCTTAAATCAGCAGAATCTTTCTTCATAAATGTGAGTAAATACAAGCAACTATTTTAATTAATACCATACCATTGTTTCCATACTGTCTTTTCAAATTGCAAGAACTTCCATTCTTGTACTTTTAAAATGCCTAATTATTATAAGCAAATTAATGAAGTTTTATGTTTCTTTCTCCTAAAATTAATAAATCAGCACACATAGAGTGTGTTATGACTTTTTGTCTCACCCAGTATATGTGGTTTTTCCCCAGTGCTGTGCCCTATTTAAACTTTTTAGCAGTCTTGCATTTGTTTTCACTTGTTTTCTGACAGAATAGTGACAAATCATCAGTTTGGTAGATTAGGAGGAAAATATAACAGATTCCCATATGCTACAGCCTCAGGCTAAAATCTAAAAAAAAAATTAGAAATGAATACTATCCTTATTTAAACGTTATAATATTTGCTGATATTTTATAAATTATGTACTACTAAAATAACTTTCTTCTTGATAGTCTTTATAACATTGATTTAATATAATTTTAATCTTATATTTTTAAAAAAGTTTATTACTTTATTATAATCACAAGCCATCTATAGGTGTAGAAAGTTTTCCTTTAAGAAAAAATTGTTAAAATAAATAAACAATAGCATACTAAAGAATTATTTAAATAATTCCTCCTTGTATATAGTTTACATGTACAGTGCACATTCCATAGATTTAGTCACATACAAATAATCACTTTTTTTAACCATTTACAAAATATGACAGACTTATGCAGGAGAAGCAAGTTCACTGGTGTAAAATTATTACAAAATTTAATTGGGTAAATATTTCCTCTTACATACTCAGTGACACCATCAATTTTATCTAGAGTTGCAGTCCATTCATTAATATGGGTTTCATTTTAAGATATTTATATCACTGGAAATTGGACACATATGCTACATTAAAGTGAAATTTTTCTTAGAATTTACAGATATTTGAAGGTTTCTTTTCACATACATCTCACAACTTGCTTTATTTTCCACATGCATACTTTTCAAATAAGAAATATGGAAGGAAAAGAGACAATATATTTGCTTAATTTGGTTCTACTAGTTGATTTTCTGCTGCTTTCAATTTTTACTCTGTAATATTAATGGAACTCAGTAATAGTGGAAATGACTAATGTTTACAGTGTCAAATATATCTTCACTTTGCTTTCTTGCAAAAGAAGTAGAGCATATAGTAATATAAATAATCAATGCAACAGTATCTGGAGTATAGAGAATATTGAAGTGTTGTACAAAGGAATTATAAAAGCCATGTTTTTTATGCATTTAGTAACAAACAAGAATTTCTCTGACATAGAATGCATCTTGTGGAGCTGCTAAAATTAGTCACTAATTACTTGCTCTTCATTAGACAGCAGGATGAAAGCATTCTATGGAATTCAATATGACAAATAATGTCATGGAATCACATATATATATATTTTTTTTCAATGTGGCTGTCCTTCAAAATAACACAGGCTTGCTTACAGAAATATTAATTAAACCTTTTCTTTCTATTACTTTCTAAGATGAGCCTTGTAATCATTTGGGAAAACAATGTAAGATGTAAATATAAGCATGCAGTTGGGCTGCTGGTGGTGCTAGACTTGAAAACCCAGGTGGACAGTGCTGCAGATGGCCAGAAGGAGATACACTGAAGATTTGCTTTGGTGTTCAGGATGAAGACATGTAGGACCTACTAATGGCTTAATTATTAAGTTTGACAGAAAACTAGAATGAATCATGCCTCAGTATTTTAGCTGGGGTTGGATTTTATATTATATTTGCTCACAGAAGAGACCCTTGGGGACAAGGAGTCTGAGTGATCTTTAGTGCCAAAGGAGTATGTCCTCTGGTAACTATTATTTCTAGATTGATTCCTGCTATACAGTAGCTCATCATTTCTCTTATACTTAACATAACTCATTTTCCTTACTTCTTTTGTCCTTGTCTCCAAAGCATTAATTCACTAAGAATATCTGTTTTAAAGCAGAAGTATCTAAGAGTTGAATTTCATAAACATGTAAAGTGTTTAGGTAGTATATGTTTTTCTAAGCAATGAGCACTAAATTCCTGTAAACTTACTGTGAAAATCTACTTTTCTCACGAGTAAGAGGTAACACTTTGTACAATTGTTCAATCATTTGACTTGAACTCTTAGATAAATTCAAGCACATGTTATAAAACTGTACTGATTAGACTAGTGCCCATTTCCTGTTTATTAGACTAAAAGTTACCAACTGAGCAAGTCAGAGGAAGTTCTATAACCATAAATGTTTTTCTTCACATTTTTATGACCACTTTTGCAAGGTGGTCTCAGTCTTTTGAGCTCAGTGATCCTCCTGCTTCAGCCTTTCAGTTCGCTGATGCTATCGCCACTCACCAGCATGATCCACTTTGTAATGAAAGATATTTAAAACATGATAGTGTCAAAGCAAACTTACATCCATAGTGTAAATATCATCCTAAGTGATAGATAAACCATAATTGGATTGTGTTATTAACCATCTGTCATTCATGTGCATTTGTTAGTGTAGTAAATTCTAGTAAGTTCTTGCCCAATATTATTCAAGTCTTTAGAAGAATATAGAATCCAGCGATTTCTCATGAAAATATAAATGTATTTGCACATTTATGATAGTGTAACAGAATATAAATAAAAACCTTTCAAGGAAGAAAACAACAGATTTGATATAATTTTTATGAAAATTATTTTAAAATGTGTTTTTCAGAATTTTACTCTATCATTTTGAAATTTCATATATTAAATATTTTGATTACTTTTGTGGTAAATCCACTGCTAGTGTCAATATGATATATTTTAACTTTTTTTTTTGGTTTTTCTCCGGTACCAGGAACTGAACTCACGACCTTGCGCTTGCCAGGCAAGCGCTTTTGCCGCTGAGCTAAATCCCCAGCCCCTGATATATTTTAACTTTTGTGTTGCATACAATCATAAAGTTATAACAACAATTTTGTGTAGGCAGATTACATGCTATAATTTTTGTACATATTAAACCTTTAATCTTTGTCTGTATTAGATAATTCCCATGGTAATTACTTATAACAGGCTCATATAAGAAATTGCAGACGGGCATGGTGGTGCATGTCTGAGATTCCAGCACTCCAGAGGCTGAGGCAGGAGAATTGTTGAGAGCTGGAGGCCAACCTGGGCTACAAAGTGAGCTCAAGGCCAGGCTGAACTACATCACTGTACCCTGTCTCAAGAAAAGACAAAAAAGAAAGAATTTGCTCATAAAGAAAAAAAAAAAAAAGAGAAACCATTACAAACATCGGAAATTAGAATCTTCAGACATCATTACCTATTACAAGTAAAATGTACGTTAAATAGAAATGTCTAGCCTTGTAAGCAACATCAATACACATTACTTAAAAATATGTGCAGTTATTTTGTTGACCCAGTCAGTCTTAATGGATTTTGGAAACACCATGTGGACCAGAGAATAGAGAGAGAGACAGAGAGAGAGAGAGAGAGAGAGAGAGAGAGAGAGAGAGAGAGAGAGAGAGAGAGAGAGAGGCACAGACACAGAAATAGAGGTATTTTAATAAAGAAATCACCTTTAAAGAAAAGCAGCAGAATCTCAGATTAAAATCAAGTGCAGAGCTTTGCACTGAATAATTTATTGTGAACAACTTATATTCAAAGATGAAATCAATGTTAAAGCTTTTTTTTGTTTTGTTTTTTTGGTACTACTCTATTTCCATAATATCAAGTACATGTTTGCTTGAAAGTTCCAGATCACCTACATCCCTGACTCAGAAATCCATATTTATTCATTACACTGCTAAATAGCTTGACAGAATGTCTAGAAATGTACTATTGTGTGCTACATGGGATTATCAGAAAGAATTTTGGAAAATTTGTTAGTTAGGCTTACCGAATGCCTGAGAAATGCTTGTTTTACAGGAGCAGAAACAGCGACAAACAATAAGTGAATGGAGAGCTGTGTTTTAGTGCATAGGGTCCCATCACAATTTCTTATCATTGTGTGTGCGGTTTGGCTCTGGAATGACCCATGTGCCTCATGCGCGGAGGGGCTGGGCTTTAGGGAGTTGGCCGGATCACTGAGGTCCTGGCTTCCTCAGTGGGTTGGTTCAGTCTCTCACAAGTTCACGGCCGAGTGTGCTGTTGGAAGTGGGCTGGTCAGAAGAGGTGGGCCAGTGCGGAGGTGAGCTTGAAGGGTGCGTTTCCTCCCCTCTCCCTGGCTCCATCCTTCCTTCTTCCTCTGTTTCCCCCATGCCACGAGGTGAGCAGCTTCCCTGCTCACCAGGCCCTTCCACCATGCTATCTTGCTTTTCTTGTCACTGATACACAAAACCCAACACTGGCAGCTCTGAGGAGGGAAGGTTTATTTGGGCAGAGTTTGTAGATGGTTAGGTTGGTAGGCACCTGACATCCCAGGCAGGGCTGCAGGGCATAGCAGAGAAGGAATAGCTCATAGCAGGGCAGGCAGGAAGCAGAGAGAGAGCTCAAGGGAGGGGAATAGAAGCTGCCAGTCCACACTCCACTCACCCACCTCCTCCGACTGGGCTTCAACTCTGAACAACACACTGAACTATAAACTCGTGGGTGCACTAAGCCCTCACTCTGAGCACATGAGGCTTGGGGGGACATCTATTTTCTTTTTTTTTTTCCCTTGGGTTTTTTTTTTTTTTTTTTTTTTTTTTTTTTCTGGTACCGGGAAATGAACTCACAACCTCGCGCTTGCCAGGCAAGCACCATGCCGCTGAGCTAAATCCCCAGCCCCGGGGGGACATCTAGATAGGAGCCATAACCCTTGCCTTTTCTGTGCTTGAGCTTGCCTACATTACATGGACTGAGACCTCTGAAACAGAACCAAAATAAACCTCTCCTCCTTAAAATCACATTAAGCCATTTTTGTCCCAATGGCAGGAAATTGACTAAGATGTACTATATATGTTTTGAGTTGAACTGTCATAGCAACCTCAGTGGATTAAAAACTTACTTTCATGGTCAACTTAACTAGTAGGAATTCCAGAAGTGGTATAAACAAACCTAGACAACAGAGTAGGTGAGGACACACTCATGTTTTTGTAAGTTTGCTTTTCCATTGGATGATGCTAGGCAGCAGCATTCACTGTATTTTTGATCACACCTTCCAAAGATGCTCATGCAAGGGGCCTTCCAGAACTGCTTCAGAGAGTGACAAGAGAAATGGGATAAATGTACTTAAAGCACAGTGGGCTGGGGGGTTGAGGGTGGTTAATGTCAATGTATGTTTTTCTGTACTCACCTTTTCAAATGCTAATATTCACCATATGTTTTGATCACTTCTTGTATAAGGTTGATACCGGTGTAATGGTAAATTTTTAGGAAAAACTTGTTTTGCACAAAGTAAACCTATGTTCTCGGTCTTCTTTCTCCCCTGAGTGCTGTTCCTCTCCATTTTCTTTCCCTCTCTTTCCCTCTTCTCTCCTGCTCTCCCGTTCCTCTCTTCCCCCTCCCTTCACTCATTCCTCTTTTCTTTCTCCAACAATGACAGGGAAAATTGTAATGAAATTGCACCTCACCTTTCTGTCATATTAATCACCATTGCTTTTGCCATGGTATAATATTACTGATAGGTAAATTTATGAAATAACAGAATATTTTCTTGATAAGATCAGACATATTTTTGAAAACAACTACATATGTACAAGTGATTTTAGATTTTATGTATGCATTTTGTGTTGTGTTGTTATGTATATTGGGTGTTGTATATATATATATATATATATATATGATTTTAGATTTTAGAAATTGAAGTTAGCTCTGCTTCAATTTCATTAGTTTGAAATTAGCAATGGAAGTTAAAAATTAGCTTCTTAAGTGATTAAAAATGTTGATGCCATTGTTACTGTTTTTATAACAATAATAATCCTGAATCTGGCTAGTATTCTTCATTATTCTTTGAGAAAAGGTGAGCAAGCTAATTGAGTTTACAACATATTATGTTCAGCACCATTTCCTTTCACATTTAATCGGAAGACTTAGACTTATTAAGGTAATTTATGATCTGACTTTTCCTGCACAAGTTTAAATTATTTAAATTTTCTTTTAGCTTAGCACAATTTCAGTTTACTGAGACTTTGCTAGGGAGATAAACATCTTTTATGAACACAGTCAGACACAGACAATAACACACACCTAATCTGTACTATGAGCCGGTTGTAGGGTCTGGAAGGGCTCACGTGAACATATTTTCTAACCTCATTCTCAAGGATTTCGAATCTCTATTTTTTTTGTTTGTTTGTTTATTTTTCCAGTACGGGGAGTCGAACTCATTATCTTGCGCTTGCCAGGCAGGCGCTGTGCCACTGAGCTAAATCCCCAGCCCCTCTAATCTCTATTTTTAGAAGATGTTAAAATTTATAGTTTACTTTTACCTTCATTATATTATGCAGACTTTTATTGTCCACATGTTATTTAACAAAGAAATCACTTAAAACAATAGTATTATGATTATATGTTTTCAAATGATACATTTTTATTATTTGGATGTTTTGAAGAAGATTAACTACTGCCAATGCTGATGAAAATGTCCTCTTATGCTTGAGTTGGAGCCTTGAACAGATCACACGTGTTGGTTGTTGATCAGTGTCAGGTATTTGCATATAATACACTGAAACTTGTTGCTGTTTTGGAGGTGAAAGGGAGTATCTACCTAGCAAATGAGTGTTATTTGATCTAGAAATGGTAGGGTTCGTTCAGAGGTGGAAGGAGCATAATATTTGAATGTTCCGCAGACAGGAAATGGTCATACACAGAGTCTGATGATTCCTGGTGCTTTCAGAGCAGCCTCTGAGTTTTTATGCAGGAGTTTTATGACAGGAAGGTTTGTCATGACTTTCTCTTCTCTGAGGACTTTAGGATTAAAAGTCTATATATCTTAAAGACATCATCACAACCAGCTTTAACTTGATACTTTTACACTCATAATTGACAAAGAAATGCTAAGTAAATTTCTGTATGTGTCATATTTTCTGATAGTTTGTCTGATTTTTTTTCTAAGACTGTATATTTGAAAACACAAAATTCATGTATAACTGCCACAACCTAAATTTCTTACCTGGATTTCCCTTTTTATCCTGTTATGGAATGTCTCACCTTAAGAAAGTTTTCTTGGCTTGAAAATACACATAAGAAATTCTCATCAATTCTCAAATGAAAAGGTTGCCTAAGGACTTGTATTCTTGGCATGAAAATAGTAAAGAGAAAGTCCAGTTAATCCTCAAATACTCTGAGCATGCTATTGGTTTTACCTATATTCCCAACAGGTGTTTTCTTTTGTGAAATGTGTGACATTTGTCAAAACTCCTCTTCAAAATTTTAGCATGAGATTGTGTAGCAGGATGGTTTTATTCAAGTTAGAAAGTGTTTTTAGTTCATTATTGAAATAAATGTCTCTTGCTATGTACATGTCATCTCGATGAGGAATACACAGTTGTTTTGCAATCACTCTCGCCTGTGGAGATGGAAGATGTTATGAACTGACTCCGGTGCAGATTTCATTTATATTCAGACACATCTCCAGGACGCGGCACAGTGTCTGCACAAAGGGAACACTCATCTTTTATTTCAGTTTTTCTACTTATGTGTAACAAATCAGACCTACTTCATAGCTTAAAAAAAATTTGGAAACTTCTGTTAGTGGACTGGGAATTTTTTTATTACTAATGGGGACAATGGAATATGTAGAATTTTTAAATGGCCTCAGGTTAACTTCTTCACCATTGGGGCTGCTGCTACTCCATAGATCAGCTGAAAGTTTTGGGGAAGGACTTTACTTATTCTTCATGTTGGCCTCTCCTCATTCCTAGTTGGCCTTTCTGAAAGCACCAGAGCTACCATTGTTCTAGTGAGAGAAGATTTGCCCCTGTCTTAGTTACTTTTTTCTTGCTGGGAAAATATACATGACAGACACAATTTAAAGAAGAAAAGCTCTATTTTAACTCTCAGTTTGCAGATGTTTCAGTGCCTAGTTGGCTCCCTCCAAGGAAGGGTGGAAAAGCAGAGGGGCATTGCAGTGGAGAAATAGTTCATGATGTGGCATGCAGAAGGCATTAAGCAGCAAGCCATCTTTATTTCTGTCCCTTTATATTCTATTCAGATTACAAACAGATTAATTGGTACAGCATCCAAGAAGAGATTTCTATTATCCACACAACTATGATAAACTAATTCTCAATCCTAGTATCATATACCTTAAATACAGCCACCTCCTCAACTCTCCACCTATGAGCACATGAGGTATTGTGGGGACATCTAGATGCAAGCCATCATACCCCTCAGAAAACCAAGTCTTCAAAATTATTATTTTGGGCTGTGGATATAGCTCAGCGGCACAGTGCCTGCCTGGTAAGTGCAAGGTCCTGAGTTCAAGCCTCAGTACCAAAACAACAACAACAAAAACTGACAAAATTATTGTCATTCTTACCACTTTTATCCTGTTAAAATCATTTATTGGATGATACCATAGTCAAATGGGTAGATATAATTTGTTATATAAGAAATTAATAAATGCTAATTTCTTGTATAAGGTTGCTATTCTAGATACTAAGTGCTTCTTTAGAGAATTGTCACTTTGTAGTACATAATTTTGCATTTTATGCAAGTAAAGCCTACTCTTTTCATCTGAAGTGTTAATTTAATGGGAGAATTTGAATAAACAATATTAAAGCAAAATTATATAGTTTATAGTAACTAATGTTAGAACACTCCCTAAAAATTTATTAACTGGGTGGTGATTGCTGCATTCACTGTAATAGATAAGCATAAAATAGACTATCTTAAAAATTTTCTTTTCATGAATATGTTGTATCTGATGGCCTCACATCCTTTGCAGGATAACTGCTTACAATTTAACTCCCTTCCTATATTAAAGTTTTTACTTGCATGAAATTGCCTGGATGATCTTTTTCTGTATGGTTCTGGGGCTTGTCTTCTCCACCCCTCTCTTAGATCTTTATTGAAACACTTTTACTGTATGATTCCATACCAAGCTTGCTGATATTTCTTATTCCTGCTCTTATTTTTCTTGTACAGCATTTATTACCATTAGACAGCTCATATACTGTGTGAATGTGTCAATCTGTTGTTTCCCTGTCATATTAGAGGTAACCTTTGTGACTCCAGGGAATCCTGTTTAGTTTAGCAATGTTTGATGCTATATTTACAAACTGAGAATAGCTATTGATATGTGATAGTCACTAAGTAATATTTTAATGAATGAATGGATCACTATTGAGAAAATGGTAACTCAACATTAATATCAATGAAATATTGAACAAATATATATTAACTGGAGTCAATGTATATCTTCCCACTGTATATCTTAATTGTTTAGAGGATTATTTAGTAACTTTCTGACAGTATTAAATACCCCAATAACAATAAGAAACATAAGCAGGCATACCTCAGAAGTATTGCAGGATTGGTTCTGGACAACTTAACCGAGTCATAATTTTTGTGTGATTTCTAGTGCCAGAAAAGCCATGTTTATACTGTACTCGTCTATGGAATTATGTTTTAAAATGAACAAACCTTAATTTAAAATACTTCACGCTGAAATCATACTATTCTTCTACGACTTCAGCGAATTGTAATCTTTTGTCATTGGAGGGTCTTGTCTTGATGTTGGTGACTTGACCAGTGGGATGGGAATCCCCGAAAATTGCTGTAGCCTGAGAACTTCTTCAAATAAGACAAAATGAAGTTTTCTACATCAATTTATTTTTCTCCGGCAAGCAAGATTTCTCTATAAACTGCAGTGTTTTTTGACAGGATTTTGCAACAGAACTTTCAAAATAGGAATCAGTATTCTCAAGCTCTGCTACAGTGTTATCACCTAAGTTTATGCACTGCACTACATACTTCCTTGTCATTTCAACAAAGTTGATTGCATTTTCACCAGGAGTAGATTGCCTCCCCCCAAAAATTATTTCCCCATCCATAACAAGCAATTCCTCATCTGTTAAAGTTTTATCATAAGATTAGAGCAATTCAGACACCTCTTCAGTTCCAAATTTAATCTGAGTCCTTATTTCACTACATCTGCAGTTACTCCTCAGTGAAGTTTCTGTGTCCACTTGAAAGTCACCCATGAGGATTGAAATCAGCTTCCTCCATATTCCTGTTAATGTTGAAACTGTGAGCTCTTCGTCTGAATCTCACGTTCGTAATGTTATCTGGATTAGTGCATCCTTTCTTTTTTTTTTTGTTTTGTTTTTTGTTTTTTTTTGGTTTTTCTCTGGTACCGGGAACCGAACTCACGACCTTGTGCTTGCCACGCAGGCGCTTTTGCCGCTGAGCTAAATCCCCAGCCCCTAGTGCATCCTTTCTACATGTTTTTAATTTGCTTTGCCCTGACTCATCAGAGGGATCACTGTTGATGACAACTATAGGTTTATGAAATATGAGACTTGACAGGCAAAATTATATCTTGGTCACAGGATTGCTGAATGAGCATTGTGTTAGCATGCCTGAAAACAACATTAATCTCACTGTGCATGGCTGACACAACTCTTAGGTGATGAGGTGCACTGACTATGAGCAGTAATATTTTGAGAGGTGTTTCGTTTTTCCAAGCAGTAGCTCCCAACAGTAGGCATGAAATACTCATTAAACCATGCTGTAAACAGATACAGTGACATCCAAGATGTATGAGCTCACTAGAGGGAACACAAGTAAAAATAGATTTACTATAATTCTTAAGAGTCCTGTGTTTTGGAGAATGATAAATCAGCACTGGCTTTAACTGAAAGTCAGCAGCTGTGTTAACCCCTATCAAAAGAGTCATCTCGTCCTTTGAAGTCTTGAAGCCAGGCTTGGACTTCTCCCAAGCTTTGAAAGTCATAATTGGGTTCTTCCTCCAACATAGGGTGTTTCATACATTGTAGATCCATTGTTTGATGTTTTGTCAGTTATCTTAGTTAGATCCAGATAATTTCTTCCAGCTTTTGTCAGCACTTACTGATTTACCTTATGCTTTTAAAGTAATGTTTAAAAATTTATTTTATTTTTATGTATCAGCACATGTTTGCAGTACATAAAGGTTACTTTCAGCATGGGGAGCTGGTACATGTACATAATTCACCTTTGTTCTTTGTATATCCTCCCTGCATGTCTTCGTCCCCTTCCATTTACAAATGTGCTTTTTCATGTTTTCAGGATGGCTTATTTCCTTAAGCCTCAGGAACAAACCCCTGTTAGCAGTTTCCCCAGCTCCCTCAGCCTTGAAGAGAGTTACAGCCTTGTTTAGGATTAGCCTTTGTCTTCAGGGAATTTTATGGTGGTTTGATCTATTCAGAGCAGTAACACTTTCTCCATGTTATTGATATAGAGCTGTTTTCCTTTGTCATCATTTCTGGGTTTACTGTAATAGTACTTTGAATTTACTTTTGCCTTCACAATTTGGCTAACTACTTAGCACTTATTTTAAACTTTTAAACTTGTCTTCCTCATTAAAATTAGTCATTTCTACATTCCGACTTAGGCTAAGAGATGTATGACTTCATTTTGCTTAAATACCATAGGGTTATTAACTGGCTTTTTATTAACATTGTTGAATCTCAGGAAATAGAGAGGCCCTCACAGGGAGAGAGATGTAGCAATCAAAAGATGCAGTATTAATTGTTTTCTGTTTTAGATGGGCGTGATTTAAGATGCCCCCAAACAATTACGGTACTAATATCAAAGATCACTGATCATCATGCATCTCTAATAGTATTGAAAATATTTGAAATATTGTGAGAATTACCAAAATATGACACAGGAACATGAAACGAGCACATGGTATTGGAAAAATGTTACTGATAGAACTAATTCAGGTAGGTTGCTACAGATCTCCAAATGGTAGAAAAGCAGAACAAAACAAAAACAGTATCAGAGCAGCACAATAAAGTGAAGGATAATAAAATGAGGTACGTCTGCATTAGTTTCACATTGACATAGCTCACTAAATATGAGAAGAAAATATCTTCCACATGATGATGTTGAATAGTCAGAAAGTCTTGAATAACACTGAATGGTGTTACTATTTCACAGTAAACCCAGAATGCATATTTTCTAATTGAAATCCTAGTGGTTTTACTGTAATTTTGGATTGCACAGATAATAGCTTCAATTTTGATATTCAGCTCCATTATATCAATGATTAATGTGGTTCATGGTCCTGAGTAACAGCTATACATTCTGTCGCACGTGTGTATAATCATTTTTATTAGTGTTTTGCTCTAGTTCACTTGTCTTTGATACAATTTATATTAGGCTTCTTTACCAACCCAAGTTTACTTTACCTACTCAGTTCAGCCTGTTACTTCACACACAATTGCTGTAATATCCTAAGATATTGGAAAGCCAATATCTTTGATGTACTTCAGTTATGATTTGGATCGAGAGTAGCACCAGACAACTTGACATGTTGGGCAGTATTATTCCTAGTGTGATGCATATATGTCCTTTACAAATCAATGTAGCCACTTGCTCAATGTTTTACAGAGCATTTGCTCTGCTGTGAGGTAGAAAGAATATGCTAGGAAAAATAAGGTAATTTTACAATAACCGTTAAAGCGAAAATGTAAGAGCATACCATTATAATGTTTTTAATGTACAATATAATATGGATGATAAATTACTCAGGCAGCATAAAGTATGCATATATTTTCTATAGTACACTTGGAGGTAAAAATAGGGCATGGAAATATTGTTTCTTAAGAAGTTATTATATCTTTGGCAGTGTGCTAAGCATGCTGTATAAAATATGCAGTCTGTACTACAGCCTCATTAAGCAGTCATGAATTTATTATGTCCCTTTCACAAGAGAGGAAACTCAGGAACACCAAGGTTAAAAAATTTGCCTGGGTCACACAGCTGATGCTTTATGAAGCCAGAATTAACGTGCTTGCGGTTCGACTTCAGAGGCTCATCTCTTTATCTCAGTGCAGTGCTGCCCCCCACATAACTGTGAATAACACAGCCACTGCAGATAGCATCTGGAAGAGAGCAATAAATCTATCATGACTGTGCTGTAAATTTTGTGCAAAGGTAAGTAAGGGATGCCATAAGAACGCATTAGAAGTGGCAGCTAAACTAGCTTCTGTAGATAAGAAATGAAGTAGTCAGAAGAGAGACCTTGTTTCACCTGGTCCTAGCAGTACTTGAGCTAGGAGAATGCAGTAAACAGATAGTGTTAAGTGGATGAATCCACCAGGTGTAATATCTAAGCAGAATCTTAAAATTATGAGTGTAAAATTCAGAAAATATCTCCTAAGAAATCTCGTGGGTCTCAAATGTAGGTGAGTATACTTGTTTTAAATTCTTAATTGACTGTATCTAAAAGAATTTATCAAAATTTTATTAATCAAGAATATGTAGATGTCAACTGTAGTTTACTACAATGAAATTAAACTGGAAAAAATTGATAAAAATAAATCCAACTCCTACATTAATTAATCCCACATTTTCAATTTAATGATATAGGAATTGTTACCTGTAGGATGGTAGAATTAAATATGCATCAATAAATTTTAATTGTCTAATTGTAATAAATCATACTGATAGGAATTTATCTAAATTTTTATTATGTAAGATATCAAAGTAAAATAAAGAAAAAAGTATTTATTTTATAATACATAAAGGTGGAGCTGGGCATAGTGGTGTAATTCTTTAATCCCAGGACTGTGGGGGCTGAGACAAGAAGATTGCGGTGAATTTGAGGCCAGCCCGGGTACACAGTGAGTATAAGGCCAGCTTAAATTACACAGGGAGATCCTGCCTCAACAAAACAAAACAGGACCCCAAAATAATAAATGTGGGATGTGCTTCAGCTTTGGAAGAATTTTACCGTGATTTCAAATTTTTGTAGTATATAAAATGATATAATTAAGGGATAATTTACCTTATTGGCATTATACTTCTTACTATGCAACTAAATTTAGGGAGACTTGGGAGTAAAGAAAAAAATACAGCAAGGAATCTCTTTCAGAACATGGGAAAGGATGACTGACGTTTAAAATTGGTTTATATACAAAGGAATAAAGACAAGATTTTAAAAAGAGGGAAGCTCCAGTAACTTTTGTTAGGCTAATTTCAAAGTTCACTTGAACACATTCTCTGCTTTAACTAGGAGGAAGACATCAGCACTTTAAAACAGGATAGCTTTATACATGTTCCCAGCATGGGCAACTTCTTAGGATCACCAAGGGAATGCTTAAAGATTTGCAGCCCGAGTTACTCCTACTGATTAAGATTTAATTGGTGGTGGATGCAGAGATGGGCAAGAATACATTGTTTTTTAGCTATCCCCAGGTGATTTTAATGCCCAATATTGTTGATACCACCTAATCCAGATCTCTCTGGCAAATTAAAACCAGGATATTATTTGTTGGGAGGTGTCAGTATTTAAATCATAGTGTTCCCAGGTCACACCCCAGTATCTTGCTAATTTCCCCTTCTAGTAAATGCCTAAGTAAATACTTCATGGAAAAAAGAAATTGCTCTTTGTTCCCACTGAACTTCTAAGAAAAGAATCAACATTGTAAAGCTCAGACTGTTTCTAGGAAGGGAAAACGAAATATCTTATGTGGAAATTATTCACCAAGTACTGTCTTTCTGTCACTTCTGGATCCTACTTTGAGTAAAGAACCTTATGATTTGCCATAGGAAAGATATATGTAAACAGTCTACACCTTACAGATGCGTTGGTCAGAGGTGAGAGAGGATTTCGCACTAATTTAGTCAATGTGGAGAAGTGACACCATATTCTCAAGAAGAGGAAAGAAGTAAAGGTGTAAGAATGACAATGCATTTTCTAGGATTTCAGTAGTATTACATAGCATGGTAAAATGACAGTATAATTTTGTAGTTATAAAATTAATTCTGATATTTAACAAACCCTTATACAAACATCTACTCAGTATGTTTAGCTTATTTAGAAATCATGTTCATCCAAGTTGCTGTTGATGTGATTTGTATTCCTCACTTTTCTACTTTTGAAATTAGCTGTGCTTAGCTAAGATTCATGATGGAAAATCTTCATAATCAGGTTGCATGTGATCATGAGCCATTTTATATTCAGCTACTCACCCAATTTTCTTTCTTTTCTTTTTTTTTTTTCTTTTGGGGTGGGGAGAGAGTTAGGGTGTATTAGAGATTGGACCCAGGGCTTTCACATTTAAATACATCTTCAGCCACTTATTTGTTTTAAATTTTGAGACAAGATCTTGCCAAATTATGAGCCTAGGCTGCTCTGGAACTTTTAATTTTGGATTTTTATTATAATATTCCACTAAAATATTATAGCTATGGAGAAAAATGAATGCATTGTAACAATTCCTTTCCATGAAAAATTGCCAGTTAAAAGAATAGTACCTAAATCAAGAAAAAGAAGTAAAACTGCACACAAAACTACCTGTTTGCTACTTGATATTTACTACCACTGTAAATTGCTTCCTTACCCTGCTGTTTCCCCAACTACCACTGTCCTGCCTTGTAAAACAATATATTAGTGTTGGCAATAATTTTACTGTCTATTAATGAAACTCTGTATTTTGAGCATTCTTAGTTTTCATTTTCCTAAACAGATGGAATATAACCCATTATTATAACATTCTTTTAAATCTCCTGCATCAGCCTCATAATTTAATTGACCATATATCCATTTTGAAAAACTGACCACATCTCCAAAGCTTTACTTGTGCTGTCCTATCAACTAGCTTTTTAATTTTACATTTATTTGTAACAGATATAAAATCAATATATTCACAGTGAGTACTAGTTCATTTAGCCCAATATTGGAAATTTTGTGATTCCCCAAAATATTGGAATCTCCATTTGGATAAATATCTTGTGATATTATTACCAGATTTTCTAGGGGGTCTAGGAACTCCTCTAGAGATTCTTTCCAGGTACTTCTTGTTCTGAAGAAAGAATTTGACAAAATGAGTACAAAAGGTAGTGAAGCTTTTCCATTTACTAAAGGTCGGTTAAGAAACATGCACTGCAGTGAAAATCCAAACCAACTAAAAGAAGTACACTGCACAGGGTGAGAACAAATCACTGAGAGAGAGCCCAGGGCCAAGCACTTAATGGCAGTCTTCTTTCTTAGCCACAGTCTTAGTGTCTAAGTCAAACCTAGCCA
>NW_004955407.1:21912879-21995009 GCF_000276665.1 Chinchilla lanigera
CTGGGAGCTAAATGGCAAGTTCAAATATAATAAGCATAAAGATATTTTTCTGGTATTTTCAAAAAGTAACCTATACTACAAAGGGGAACCTCTATTTCTAGTATTAAAATATCAATACCTTTCTAAGTCCAAAGTAAAGTTCAACCTTTATATTTATATTATCTCAACTATTACTAATCAGTGGGAGTTTGGACAGCATGCATTCCAGCAAGAGATATAGAAATGTTGTACAACTGCCATTATCCTTTTTTTTTTTTTTTCACCTAACAGACTTAAACTTTGGAACTTAGGTGCCTCTGCATGTACTAACTAATTAAAAGCTAAATGTTAGGGTGGAAATGTACAATTTTTAAGAAGTTAAAAAAGTGAAAATTAAAGTGTCTGATAGTGAGAAAATGACCCAACTTAGAATTTACTGGAAATTGTAACATTTTGAGAAATAAACTTTGAGAAAAAAACTTTTGATAAATAACTTCTTTAGAAAGTCTAGTGTTTAATTTTTGCCTACTCGATAACTACTATAGATAGTTTATATATTGCATGGTCAAGAGATTATAAAAGTACTACATGGAAATTAAGATTATCATAATTTAAAAATCATTAATATAAAAACAATTTCTGATTTTGTAAATGTGGGCATTTTTACTGACCTTTAAAAGGGTAAAGCATGCTAATTAATTCGAGTAGTAAAGCAATTGCTTGCATTTCATGCACCAGAGAATAGCTTATTTCTTATTTATATACATTGTCTGCAGAATTGTCAGATATAAATTAATTCTAGAAAAGCATATTGTCTTTTTAAAGAGTCATGAAAGAGCCTTATGAAAGCATAATACCATTTAAATGCAAATTTGAAAAACATAAACAAAGGGACTTTAAAGTATTCTAAGCACATATATAATTAGAAAATTCTATTCTCAAGACATTTGTTGGAACAATTAACTATTTCTGTTTTCTCATATATGTAATTGTTTCCTATATTATTTGTTCCTATATTATCTGTTCCTATATTATTTGTCCTATATTATTTGTTTTATTCCAGGATTTAGGAATGTATTCTTAGGAAATTTGTATATGTGTATTTGTACTACTAATTTAAATGATACGTAAAATATGATTAAAATATACAGTTAAGGTAGCTTAAGATACAACTGTTTACTGAAATTTTTGAATGCTTTGACAGTTGTTTTAAGTCATTATAATAAAAAACTACTGAGTTTCAGGACTTCTTTTTTTCTCTTTAATTAATCTTATCTTTCACTATCTCTTTAGTAACTTTGCAAGAGGATTCAATACTTGTATTGAATAGCTATTATAAAATAATGGAATTTATTATAGTTCATACTCCTAAGTTGTCTTCAATGAGAACTTATTTTTACAAATGTCACTTCAAAAACCTTTTCAGGCCTTCATAATTTTATATGTATTATCTGCCACTTTTAACTAGCAAAAGAATATGGATAATATCTGAAGATTTTCTCAATTTTATCTGGTGGATTCTTGAATAAATCAGGATGAACACACTTGATCAGAGTGCAAGGAATATGATTTACTTTTAATTGCTCTGAAAATAAGGAAGCATTGCTATCACAAATATTTTAAATTTTGTGAGATAAAATGAGCATTATGGGCATGAGATAGAGTTCATTAAAAATTTATAAAATTCAAACTGTCACTTTTAAGGACAGTTTTGTAAACAATAAGTAATGTAGGGTATGAATTTCATGAATTGTAATTTGCCATCTGTATACGATGTTTTATCTCTTACTACCTTTCCTTCCAGCCTTCAAATGTTCTATTTTGTGAAAGCCATTAAGTAATTGTCATAGTAGATTAATATTAGTCCAATTATACAGAGAAGTCAATTATGACCCAGCTGGGTAAAATGACTTTCTGAAGTTCACAAGAGTTGCATTTTTTTGGGTGAGGACCAAAATTTGTGTTCTTGAAATTATTTCTCTCTTCTGTGTGGCAGTGCTAGAGCATGTGTGTAATCCCAGTACTAGGGAGGCTGAAGCAGGAGGATCATTGCTAGTTCAAGGCCAGTTCAAACTACATAGTGATAGCCTATCTCAAGAAAAAAAAAAAAATGGTTTATTTTTAGCTAATGGATTTAAAATCAGTACCCAGATTAGGCCAGGAGCTTATGAATCATTATGTGTACTAAAAGACTACTCAAATATATTGAAAATAATTTAATTGGACATACATTTTGACATTTCTGTATTTATAAATCCCTACCATTTGCAACCCTTCATGTGGAAAGTGTTATATATGTGAATATTAAATCTGATAATTTACTATAGTTTCTAAAATAACTTTTTCAAATGGTAGAAATTTAATTGCTGTGAAATTCCTGCCTGGAGACAAAAATAAGGCGAATAGACTCTTTTAATCTTGAATATACAACTTGGCTTCTTTTTAATAGTAATAATAATATAAAAATTGGAAAGGGAAATGACATGGAAAATATCTCTGATATACACATGTGTGTGTGATAAGTACAAATTTGAATATTCAAAATTTATTTAAAGAAAAGAGTATTTCATTTTACCAGAAAACATCATTTTAAAATTATACTTATGATTTCAGATAATCGTCTTGCACTTCCACATTTCTTAACTCATTTCTTTTCATTGATGTAATTGGATTTCTGATTTGTATTGTTCTCCTCTGACAAAAAAGAAGACAAAGCAGATTCATATGAATCAGTCCAATTACATATGCCAAATTTCTGTACCATCCCCAGTAATATTTATCTTATGAATGAGGAGAACTTTCAAAAGAAAAATCACCTTTTACTTTCTCCTTTTTAATAATGTCATTAAATTAAATATATCAATCCAATATAATCTTTGAATGACATAAGCTAAACAAATAGAAGGTCGTGATAAAAGTGGTTCTAATTATTACAACCCAAAGCTTTCTTGGGATTATGCCACATGGGCGTGTGCAATTGTTGTGTTTTGGGAATTCATTAAACTTGACTCCCTACTGAGTGAACACATTAGTGAGGTAGCCCATCAGACTATTTTGAGAATTGAAATCTATTGGGGAATTTACTTTAGCGAGGGTCACGCAGGTAATATGTCTGATGTTGTGCATTTCAAATTTTATAAAAAATGTATCTCTAAATTTAAAATAAGACTAGATTTAATACATGAATTAATAAATATTCCTGCAAAAGTGAAAAATATTCATTTATTTGACTAGTTGTAAATACTGCATAGAGCTAAAATAAACAGGAAACTACTTTCTATAACCTAATTACAAGTGATTTAAGTAGCCATCTTCTTGTTTGCCTGGGATGTTCACATCACATTTCAAATAATATAAGCAGATTTCCCAAAAGGAAGTACAAATAAGGGAATAACTAGTAATGTACCTCATAAAGAAAAAATAATGGTACTATGTAAAGGAAATTACTCTTCTAATATATAGTAACAGGCAATGACACCAGTTAATAGAAGATAAATTCTTGTGGGTTTTAACAAATGTTCAGTAATTTGTGGAAATTAGAATCAATTTTGGAGATATCATTCTTCATATTGAAGATGGTATCATAGTTTACTACCCATAAAAGTTCTTTAGTAAATATATTTTAAAGGGGAGTTATTTAACATAGCAGACTGAAACATTTCTTTAACTGACTGTGATTTAAAGTTATCTTAATGTTCTCCTTCCATTTTATTTGTCTCTAAATGAAAAATAAAAGTTGAAAGAATTCTAAATGGAATTGCCCCATTAATAGTCATCAAGACTCTGGATTAAAACAACTGTTGAGAAATAATTTCACAAATGCCTTTGGATTTTAAAAACATGAAATTAAATTTTCACACTTACACACATTGCAAGAAAGGACTGACTGTTTGCAAAAGACACAAGGTAAGAGATATGACTAATGCAGTCCACTCAGAAAACAAAAGACAGTACAGCAAGATACATGGCATGTGTCTTGACTAGTAGTTACAAAAAACAGAACTTCAAACGGCAGAACCATTTATTCAAGTGCAATTTGATGTAGAGGCCCATCATGTACAAAGTATAAAAGCAGGGCTGATTAAAATGGGGCAGGTGCCTTGGAAGCCAGCCCAGAAACTTACGAGAACCCTCCAGGGAATCTCAAGAAGTCATCACAGCACATGTACATTTTAGATTGTACAATGTTAAAACCAATAACACTTTAACATTTATTTAGTCTTCCCAGTTTATTATACAAAAAGGTTTTAAAATTCATCCATTCCAGGGGTTTCCTTTAACTTCACAGGAAGAGTTCAGAAACTATGTCTTTGTAGCCCCATCAAACATATTAAAGTTTATCTATTTAATTGTTCCTTCTTTTAAAAGCCAATATATTTTAACAGAGTTTTAAATATGTGACAAAATAAGAATAAAAGTAGGCCAAATGTTAAAGAGGACTTTGAAGTAAATAACTGATGAAAATGTAAGACTACTTTCTCGTAGGTAAGATTTAACAACTGGATAAATAAGAGTGTCCAGCATTAGTAATGCAGTATTCAAATTTTGAATCTTGAGTGGAACAACATTTAGAAGTTATCCTAATCCAAAGTCAAGTGGTACTCGCTTTTCAAAACAGTTCCCTTGCTATGAATACTTTTCAGTTCTCGCTCACTACAGATTGCACAAATGATTAATTATATGATATTATGTTAGGAAAGCGTGTTTTAAAAGTGAATTTATTTCCCATATTCTCCGGTCAGACTTGAATGAAATCACTTAGAGAGCTCAATATGTACTACCGTGGTCAGAAAAGTAAGCTAAGTGCTCTCTGCCTGGACCCTGAGAAATCTATAGGAAGAGAGAGGGGACATTCTTTTGATGGTACAAAGGAAGATAGTTGCTAAATTTCTAGTATTCTCATTTTCTGGATTTTATCCAAGGAGAAAAATGCATAGGTTTTCACATGACTGTTTATGGGCCTGTGGAAGAGATGACTGGGGGTATAGTTCAACACCTCAGAAAAGAGTCAGCTTTGCATTATTACAACAAAATGCTGGAGACAGCTATCTTAGAAAGAAAACACGTTTATGGAATTCACAGTTTTGGAAGTTCAAAGTTCAAATCAGGCAGCCCCATTGTCATTGGCATCTTGTAAGGGCAGTGGGTGGAGAAGCACAGGGAGGAGAAAACAGTGCCATATCTGGCACAGTGACAGAGGACTGGAAGAGTTCCACGGTCTCTTTTGCGGGTTAAAAAGTGCTTTAGCAGCTGCAATACTGCTGCTCCAGGCAAGCTACCCTTTACATAAGGACCTCTGGGGGATGCTCCGCATCCAAACCAGAACAGATGTGTTGTGGATGAAGGAGATTCGTTGTGCTTCTGTCCAATTGGACAGTAAAAACTGAGCAGACAGAAGATAGAGAGAGACCGCTGGATTCTTATGTGTTAAAAAGTTAGTGACCATGGACTTTAGTTGCATCTATTTATCGTAAGTGCAATAAATCGGATCCGCATGTGTAAATACCATATTGTCTCACTAGTGTAAGATCCTGAAAGAGTGAATAAAATCTGAAGGATAGATTGGATATTGTGAAAGAGAAAGAAACTGCTCAAAGGGAAGGAACAACTGGAATGAGGGAAAAGAGAAAAAGAACAAAAAAATATGTATATATGTGTATACACACACACACACACATATACAGGCTAGCTGAGAGAATTGTACTACTGATTTCTATTGCTTTGCTGAAAGGAATAGTTAATGTTTAATTGGTTGATCAGTGTTACATGCCTATGTTTATTTAACTGAGTAACCAATTTGAAAATAACAATATGTAATACAGCAACCAGTGTTAATTTCCTATCACCTTGTCTGAAATTCTGTATTGCTTCTATTGTTTGACTGTTGTTTTGTTTATGTCTGTTGGCTTTTCAATGTGTTTTATCTTTTAAAAATGTGAGCAACAGCTCAGTACACAAAGGTTACTGTACGTGAAGAAAAGTCTACAAATGTTTACAAACGTGGGCTGGGAACAAGTTGAGTTTGTTTTAAATAGCTTTCAATTTCAAGAAGCACAGGCTCAACTTTCCAACTTGCCAATTAAATAAGATTTTAGTCATTTTACTTCTACTATACCCACCCATTTCCAAACATCACGGTTTTAAGAAAATTTCCCACTAAACAAGTACAAATGAAGCACTTGGAGAACAATAAATTGCCATCTGTGATTTAACTCTGAGTCCTGTGTCTTCAATGTTCTGTTACTTGATATAAGAATTTAGTTGGTTCTAATGATGCTTTTGGAATTAGAAGTAAGCATGAACTACTAGTCCAAACTACGTCATCATTCTCTTCCACTGACATAATTTGATGTATTTGTTAGAGACAGCTGAATATACGAAGAACATCTAGAACAAACCTACCTGAGATTAAGTTCCACTGCCACCATTTATGAATGATATGACCTCAGGCAATTAGCTAAATTTCTTGTTGCCTTAATTTTCTTATCTGCAAAATGAGCACAAGAATAATACCTAGTTGTTTAGGCTCCTGTGAGCAATGATAGTGTTATGCATTTCCCAGGATATGTCACATAAAATCATTTATGATTATTAATATTACTGTAAATAAGAGTTGTGGTAAGCTAGCTGCTCTGTTATTGACAATGTTTCATCAAAGGTCATACATATGTCCATTTTTATTAGATGCTGTCAAACTATTCTCTAAAAGCTTTGACAAATGATTCTAGATTCAAAAGATAAAGACTTTCTAAATGGATGCCCTGTGAAGAGAAACACTGGGTAGTCCCTTTAGCAAGGAGTGATAGTTTATAGAAAGTCAGCCAGTTTGAATGTTATTTGGGATAAGTATACAGAACAGGTGGACTGCATGACCTGTTTGCCCTGTGCAAATTGGTATGTGAAATGACCTGATTTTCAACCTGGGAAATTTCAGAGTGACAAATTATGCTCATTTGGCTTGTAATGATGTTCTGATTATAGTCTATAAGACCAGTGATGAATTTCTTTGACTTATTTTCTTAATGTTCTCAAATCACGTTGTGACCTTTCCATATGCAAGCACATAGAAATATTTTCAGAAACTACTTAAAGTTTCATAATTATACATTTAAATATATACTTATTTACTTAGGAAACAGTTCCAAACTGTATTCTGAATCCTTCTATGTGTCAGTTCTTTTGATATGCTCACAATTTATTTACAGAAAACTACTATATGCTAAAAGCAGTTTTAAGATTCACCTTGCTTTTTTGGACATTTGTAAGATTTATGAAGCTCTTCAAGATGTTTCAGATGCTGTATCCAGAGATATTAGCACATATTTTTTTTCATTGATTTTAATTACTTTCAGTAAGTGTCTCTACATTATTGGTGTGTATGGAGTTTCTCTTGTAAACATAAAGAGGGACGAAGCAAGGGACCAAAGTTATACTTGTGAGCAGCAAGACCACTTCACTGTCTTTATGATGCTTATAAACTGTTGGGGGGATGGATCATCGACAATCTGACATTTATGACTCCATAGCTAATGACAGATTAGAGGGGATTGATTGGATGACTTGAAACTTGAGGAGAGGACTCATGATTGAAAAAAGAAAATGGGAGTGCAAGGCAATGCAAGAGAAGCAGCTGAGGTGGGAAATAACCATCAGGGTATTCTAAAACAGATTTCAACAGAGGCTGTATCCAAAAAGAGGCAGCAATAAAGACCACGCATGAGGTTTAAATATGAAGATGGTTGCACCTTAGTAGACTTTGCTCATTGAAGTGGTGAGGATGAAACTAAACTGAAGATTTAGGGATTAAACATAACAGGGAAATAGAAGGAGTACATAGAAATACGTACTTTATAAAGCACTGCAGCTAAATCCAGTGCAGAGCATCTGGATGACTGCTGGAGAAAAATGAGGGTTGAAGTGATTGTGTTGAATGAAGAAGATACTAAAGTAGAAGAGAATGACAGGGTGGTCCAGCTCATAAAGAGATGAGATTGATTAAGAGGGTAGGGAATTCCCACATAATTCACAGATCATTCACATTTTTCAGGAACTCATAATGTAATTACAGATTAATAGAAGTACACACATGTATAGAATTGAAAGTAAAGACGTTTCATGAGCTGGAGCATAAGCGCCAGGATGAGACCTACATACCTTAGTGTGGTGGGGCCAGTGCAGTAGCATGGTAGACTACACAAAGGCACATAGCCTTAAAAAAGATAAAAGTAAAGTTTTACATATCTACAAATCATGGACTATGTCTTTCTTATTTCTTCAGAATGACTTTTCTATTTAAAATATTTTGTTTTGCCTTACACAGGTATGGATGGACCTGGAACAAAAGTCCCTTTCCTGGACCAACAAGTTAGCTCAATTCTCTTTTCCTGTCTCTTTTATTCCATCCATCTGAACAGAAGCATCTCTGTGTCTGTCATATCTAGGCCGGTCTATGTCCCTAATGAACAGTCCAGTTTTAGTAGGAGTAATGAATGGGTTTTAGCTATACAATGGTGTTTTTATTTTCTTTGTTAATATTTCACAGAACTTACAGTAAATTCGCACCTATTTGAGCCAAGGTGAGAGGAAGAAAATACAAAGCTTTGTACTCATCACAGGCAGAATATGTAAATGAAGTACAGCCTATCCTGGGAATAGTTGTAGCTAAGACAACAAAAACGGAAGTGAAAAGCCTCAAAGAACAGCTAGCGAGCAGGTGAAGAGATACACTTTATTTCCATGACAGTTAATATCATGATTCTTCCCAGAAATTCTCACCATACTGACATTCTTTCTGTGCTGTTTCAAATTTAGAGGAGAATATACTTGTTATAATGCAGTACTGAAATTGACCTTAAATCATCTTTACTAATTTTGGTATTAATTTTTTACCAGAATATATAGTACATATTTTACATATTAATTTTATATAAGATCAATACAATAACAGTTTTTAGAATAAACCATGAACAAAAAGAATGAAAATAATCATAATAAAAGCAGTTTAGTATTATAATTTGAAATAGCTTCCTAATATACCGTTCAGATGTATAATAGGAAAATATTCTAATATTAATAGTTTCATTTCTCTTGTGATAAAAAATTATGATTTGTTTATATGTGTTTCATTTACAGATATTTTATTTGCCATGTGTGTAGCCATTTCTCTATTTTTTTAGTTAGAAAAGCAGTCTGGGCTATAGTAACTTTAAAATAACAGTACATAATCCCCATCTGTACAGCACATTTTGCAAAAACAAAATTGCTGAATTCTACTAATACATTAGAAGTTGAATTAAGATGTTTAGCACTATTAATTTATTTAGTGGATAAGCATATCTCTTATTTTGAAAATGAGAAAATGGAGGAAGGAGAGAGAGAAAAGAGAGGAGAGAGGGAAAACGGTGGAGGGGGAAAGAGAGATGGTTCATTTGTCCGAGGTAGATTGCCTAATAAAGAGACAACCCAATTTGACACTGATTAATCTATTACATACTTAAGTCTTTCTACAGAACCCGATAGCAGTGGTAAATCATAGCGGTAGTTATACTCTTAAGAATTTAAAATAAAACATAAACATATATGATATGGTTCAATGTTTTGTTCTCATTTAAAATACTTAATTGACAATATATATTTCTTCCCCTGATATGACATATGGAAATCTTTGTATTTTTGATTAATGTCTTCGCATTTTCTGCACTCCCTACTCCTGGCAGCCACCATTATTCTACTTGCATGAGTTCATCTTGTTTAGTTTCCACATAAAAGTTTGTCTTTCCTTATCTTTAGTTCATGTATCTAACTGGTGATAATGAAACATAGGTGAGACTGTAGGTTTAGCATAAGGGAATAAGTTTTACTGCAACCATGGAGATATTAACCTAGTATAAAACATTAAGAAACCTCACTTACATTGCTATATGTTAATTGGAAAATAACAAGAAACTTAAAAATGAATCAATATGCAAAATCATTAAGAAGTAGAAAATATAGTTCTCAATTCAGGACACCAAAGTTTGATTAAATAAAAACAGGAATTAACAGTGTGCTGTTTATGCCTTTTAGTAAAATCGTTCTATAGAAAAAGCTCTAGGTATTTACTTACTTGGAAAGATTCAACCAGAGGTAGATGCTTAAAAACAAAAATTCAATTAGAAAATGCAATCAAAAAGAAAAGTAGAATAAGTATGTAAATGTACATTTTTGTTTTTAATATTACTGCATTTTTATTTTTCATATTTATTTTAAAGAGAGAAAAAAATAAAAATGATACAGAGTTTCAAAAAGATGATAGGGAATTAACAATAGTTATTATATTGCATATTGTTATCTTCAAAGTAGTTGCTTAGACTGTAATTTTGCTTTTATTATAAATATGATTACTTCACATCCTCTCAAGGCACCAAAGTAAAAAAAAAATGATAGTACTATATACTAGTAGCAAAACTAAATTTTTCAGAATAAGTAAAAATAAAATCTAGAATCAGGGAGACATTTTCAATTTCATATAAAATAAAAAAAAATATGACTGAACTTATGCTGATATGTTTTAGATTAACCTACTCTTCAATGTGTAGCTTGACAAATTAGGCAATATTGTGGATCGTATTGCTGTAGCTACAATGCACTGCGGAAAGTGTGAAGATGAAGTGTGAGTCAGACTCTAGTAACGTTTCCTCAATTTTCTGCCTTCAGAAGTGCCAAACGGAAAGTTACTGAATGTGAAAAAACTTGTGTGAGTTTGTACTTCCTATGAGGATGGAGATAGTGATTTAACATGTTGATAAGATTTTTAATATGAGTTTAAAGCAAATTACTTATCTGAGCAAAATAATCTGTGTCTTAGTGGCTTTCTTCATTGCTGGGGCAGAACACCTGCAGCAACAGCTGGAAGAAGAGGTTTATTTTGGCTCATGTTGTGGAAGTTGCACTTCCTGTATGGTCAGCAGGCTCTGGGCAGAAGCTACCTGATGGCTGCTCACCTCGTGCCAGCCAGGGAACAGGGAGGTCGTGGCAGGACAGGAAGGAGACACACCCTGCCTGGAAGGGTCCACGGTGATCCTCTTTTCTGACCAGACCCCACCTCAAATAGCAAGTCAGTTGTAATGCTCATTCGACCTAACTACCTTCCAAACACGTGAGTCTTCCGGTTCCATCTTAGATCTAAACCACAGTCCGTCGTAGAGAAACACCTTCTTCTCAGTCAACCAGGGAGAGGGTGTGAAAATTTTGTGAACCTATCCGATCTGAATTTCAGCCACATTCCCACTGGTGTAAGCTCCTGTGGTGAGGGACTTAAGAAAAGACTCATGACCCCTGCGTCTGGAACTTCCGTTAGACTTTAACTTCTGGTCTTTCTGAGGTTGCCTGCCCTGCAGAGCTAATTTATTGGAAGTTCTGTCCTTCCTGGAACTGGCCGCAGTTAATAACAGGCTCAGGTGGGAACCAAAGTCCTGACTGTCCTGTCCAACACAGGGGAACCCTAATAGGCCTTTTTAGTTCCTTTGGGCAGCTGAAGACATGGGCCCTTCCTTGTGGGGTCACAGTTGAATTCTTCCCCTTTGCAACTGCCAGTCTGGCTTCCCTTCTCACAGGACTGGTGAGCTTTATGTGTATTTTAGGATCTTAAAAAAGAATGTGAACTGTAAAGTATGTGACCTCAGGACAAATTTACTATCTGGACCCTACAAATCCAAGCTCATATGCTGTAAGAGCCAAGGAGTAAGTTGTTAAGTAAATTAACTAATCAGTTTAAATATGAAACCATATTGAGCATAGGAGTAATAGAGATTGGAGAGCACAAAGCTCCTCTAAAAAATCAGATTCACTAAAAAATGTTGTCATGCAAACAAAATATGTTTTAGGGCCAGAAAGAATATAGTCTGTTGATAAATCTCTGAAGTATAAAGTCATGGTTGAAGGAGAAATATAGAATTAAAATAATAATTGGTTACTTAAAAATTTAACTTCTGGTTAACATGTCTGGTTTTTAAATTCAAATGAGTCTTCACAAGGTGTAGTGCTTCGCACTTGAAATGTATCTCATTATAAATCTTCTCCAACTCCATGACTGAAGGGTTTGAAATGAAGAAATGACAGCAGTTATAAGAAACTCACAGTAGACTCAGCTAAGGAATTTACCAAAAAAAAAAAAAAAAAGGAAAAAATACCAAGGAGGATAGAAATGACACTCTTGAACTAGGCTGACGGAGACCTAAAATGTCAGGTATGGCAAATTGGAAAATATGTCACATTGACTTAGAGAAGGTTGAGTGTGAATACTGACTTCACAGTGACTATGACGGGGGACATAAGATGATTTTCCATGCCGTGGCTTATCCTCTGTTAAAGTATGTTAACGTAGTTCTTATTTTTGTTGATTTGTGACTCTTTTAGGAAGGTGGTATTAGGAAATGTACTAACACTTTGTTACTGGATTCAATCTATCATCTATTTATCATCTATCTATCTATCTGGAGAATTTATAAATATAATATATGTATATGTGTATATATATGTGTGTGTATATATATATATATATATATATATATGTTTTTCTTGAGAATTTTTCAGCTGCCCTCCATCATCTACTTAAAATACTGTGTCTGTGCCTATATATCTATATCTATATCTATATATCTGTTAATTTCCAAATGTAATGTAACTGTGTTCCAAATATTTACATTTTAATGTAATTTCAGAATAATTTTTAATTTTTGTTTACTGTCAGTTAAAATAATCATGGAGAATACAGTGAAAAAATTATGCATTTTTGCAATTTCTCCAGGATATATTTTACTGGATAAAATGAGATCAAAACTACATTTACTTAGCACTAGTTTTCTCCTTCAATAGAGAGACATCCTATGGGAACATGAATTAAAATGCTTTTGAAGTTATACAATGCCTTCTACTTCACTTAATAAAATCAAAATGTGACCAAACAATACTCATGATAGAGAAAAATAATTCTTAACATTTTGACACTTGTTTTTAAGATTCAATCTCTTGGCCAAGCATGGTGGCACAGGCCTATAATTCTAGCACTTGGGAGGCTGAACGTGGAGGATTCCCATGAGTTCAATACTAGCATAAGTTACATAGTTCAAGGCCTCAAGTTCAGCCTGAGCTACATAGTAAAATCCTGGATCAAAAAACCAAAAAAAAAAAAGGAAGACAGAGATTCATTTTCTTAGTTATGTGTGGTGGTGGACACTTGTAATCTAAGCACTTAGGAGGGTACCGTTACCTAGCAACACAATGTCTCAAAATAAAAATAAGGCTGGTGATGTAGCTTAATGAGAAGGCCCTGAATTCAATCCCCAGTAGAGTGTGTGCAGGGGAGAAATGAATAAAAGAAGAATAAAATCAGTTTCCTCTCCAAGTCTGTTAATAACTGCTGGTTAATGTGGGAACAGAAAAAACAAATGCATTATGGTTTCTTTAAACTCCTCTCTGCTAATGTGGCTAGAAATTTCTTTGTGTCCCTCTCATATTATACACCATATAATTGTATATATTATCTACAATAGGTCCTTGAAATCAACAGCACAACAGCACAGGGCTTGTAACATAACAGGCATCTGATAGATAATTTTTTAAAGAAAATAAATACCAGAGACCTGAATGGAGAATTAAATTACAGAATGACTTTGACCATTATCTCAGAGTTAAAACAAAAGGAATGTGCATATGCAAATTTATCTTGCATAATGTGTGAAGGCTCAGTCTAGTGTTGCCCATACATAAGGTGACCCTGTGCCCTATTTGCTGGAATAATGCAATTTTTGCCTGTTGTCCCATTGTAATCAATAGCTTTTGCTTTTAAGACTCAAATGCAAGGGCTGGGGATGTAGCTCAGTGGTAGAGTGCTTGCCCAACATGCACAAGGCCCTGAGTTCAATCGCCAATAAATACATTTTTTCATCACTTTATATGAACATGGTACCTCTTTCCACATTTGTAATCCATGGAAAGAATCAGCCCTTTGTTACCAAAAAGGAGCATCTAATATGCCTAGAATTTTCTTCCGGATTGAAGACTCAAAGACTCGATAGGAGCCAGGCATTCTTACCTCCACTGCCCAAGCCCTGCTGCTCTGTATCTTTGAGGAATTCTTTCTCTTACAAATGAATACCTTGAGAACGGTGACCACATGCAGAAGATAGACCTAATCACCTTCAGGTGGTTTTACTTCGTGATTTCTATAGAGAACAAAAATGTAATAGAGAAAAATTAATGTAAGAAATTCTCATGTGACATCGTATAGCCTATTTCCTGTTTAACAGGGTAAATTCATACATACATAATTCTTGTTGGTTAATAGCCTGAAATCCCTAGAAAATGCTTGTGTATGTGAACACTTAATGTTTTATTGTTTCTATTCCTTGAAGTAAAATATTTCTTGGCTAGGGGCAGCTCCTTGGGTACTCCACAGCATTTGTACAGTTTACTTATATGCTCTAATAACCATTGAAAGAAAATAAAAATCTAGAGTATTTCTTATAATCAGAATTGTATTGTACATATTAACTTAAAATATTTTCTGCTGCTGTTTCAGTACTGCTCCCAAAAAAGAACATTTCATTTTTTTTTTACCCATAAAGACTAATCCTCAAAACAGAAGATCTCTCTCTCTCTCTTTCTTTCTTTTTTTTTTTTTTATCCACAGAGGTAGACTTAAAAAGAGAGGAAAGGGAATAAGAAATCAAAGTCGAGGCTAGACTAACGCTGACAGATCCAATAATTTTTCACATGAAATCTTGGTCTGACCCGGAGTAGCAGTGCCATGAAAGGATAAATAGAAAGTGCACTTGCAAAGGGGCACTTTACTTTGAATAACAACAAAATGGACTTGCATTGATGTCAACACTTACTTCATACCAGGAAACGCTGTCTGCTGGTTCTCAGAAATCACATGACTCATGTAGTTGATCAGCCCTCAGCAATGAGTTCTGAGAATTCCAAATTAGAAGACACCATACCAGAAATTAAATTGAAACTTTTATGGGCTTTCATTAATTTTTCTAGCTTCATCCCTGGTTTTCAGAAATAAAGTAATAGAAATAAATTCATGAGCAAATAAAACTATCAGGTACAATTTGCAAGAGTTAAGTTTATGGTGGAACGTGGAAACAGGTACACAGAAAACAATCACATTTTTAAACAATTTATTTACTGTTTAATTTACTATGATGCTAACTTCTGTTTATCAGGAAATAATCTGTCTCAATTAGTGGCAAGAATCTGGACATGACTATGTCAAACATATAATTACTGTGCTCCTTCATTTTCTCCCATCTTTGTGGGGAAAAAGGTCTTATGAATTGTGTGTGTGTGTGTGTGTGTGTCCCTACCTCATTGTTGTAGAGATATAAAGTGATATAGATATAAAGTCTTACTTTAATAATGTGCCTGTGAATCTTTCCTTTCTAACTGTATTTATGAGAGTGCAAATGATAAGTAATTAAAGAATGATTTTTGGGACCTAAGGAAATATATATTTCCTTATCCTTAGGAGCATGACAGCAGAATGCCCTATGATGGAATTGAAACATACTGAGAAGGGTTACCTGATATTTGCTGCTACTATGTATGTAGCTATTTAAGCCCTCCTCCATAGTGAAACACATTTTAAAATCCCTTTCATACATGTTTACATTTCCTAAGTAACTAAGATATATAAGAAGATTATAAAACTGCACTTAGTCTCCATTTCAGAGAAGTTTGTGTTTGGGTAGATATGAAATAGTTAATACATAAAAATAAGATAACGCAGATGATTGTGCTTTCGAATTATTCTTTTTCTCCTGCTTTTTAACAAGAATGCCTATTAATGACATATATGCCTTCTTCTATGACTGGTCTGCGAATGCCAGAATTGTAAAATAGGAAATTTGTGTCCATAAAACAAAATCACTTTAAAGAATGTAAATATAGTTCCATAACAGCACATGATTGTGAAATTTTGACAAAGGACAAAAACAATGTATTTATACAATGAATTAATGAAGATCAAACCATTATCCAAAAGGAGATATTCCAGAAGACGTAGGCAAATTAAATACCCAAAATATGGATACTCATGATACTTAACCTGAGTGCAGAATGTAATTCATTACACACACACACACACACACACATATATTCTATGATACATTTAATGAAATAGATGACTTAAATTAATGTTCACTTGAACTACTTGAATCTTTGCAAACACTTGCAGATTTTTGTTTCCATTAGTCTAGGGCAGTAACTCTCAAATTATACTCTTTAGATCAGCAGTATTAGCATGACATATGGAATTTGTCAGATATGGTAATTCTCAAGTATTTCTCTAAGGCTTACTGAATCAGAAAATAGAGATGAATCCAAAAATATGTTTAATAATAGCCATTCTTTCTTGGATGAAGTAGAATCTCAGCATTGTTTTAAATTGCATCTTTTCAATGACCAGTGATGTTGATCACTTTTTTCATATATTTATTAGCCATTTGTATTTCATTCTCTGAGAAGTTTGTATTCATCTCAGACACCCATTTTTATATTGGATCTTTCCTGGATGGACTGTAGGGGAAAAATAAACCATCTCCATTGTTGATGGAGTGTAGACTGGTGCAACCACTGTGGAAATCAGTGTTGAGATTCATCTAAAAACTAGAATTAGAGATCCAACTTGACCAAGCTCTTCCCCTTCTTGGTATTTTCCCAAAATAATTAAGGACATCATACCACAATGATATATGTGTATTCATGTTTATAGCAGCATAGTTTGTAATAGTTAAAGCAAAAACAAAAATAGTTAAAACAATGCAAATGCCATAAACTGAAAAATGTATAAAGATATATTCTTTTTAAAAAATACAGTGGAGTACTACACAACCATAAAAAGGATAAATATGATACATTTCTAAGTAAATGGATGGACCTTGAGACCATACTCTGAGGTAAAATAAATTGGACATATATATGTAAATATTACATTGTTTCTCTGGTGTGTGATACCAATAAGGAAATAGTGACCAAACTGTATAAAATGTACTGTGAAATAGGAAGAAATTATTCAAAAGGAAGAGGGACTAGGGAGGAGAGAGGGTGAAAGGAAGGAATGGAAAAGAAAAAAATGATGAAAGAAGGATAAAATAGAAACAAAGCTTTGTAAATAAGGAGAGGAGGTGAGAGGAGGGGATTGGGCAGAGAAAAAGAGAAATTAAGCTATGTCATGTACAGATCCAAATTCCTTATGATGAATGTGATCTGTGTAAAGCTAAATTGTATCAATATATCTAATAGGAATAAAAAATATGTTTAAAACAACATCATAAAATCCTTCCAGGTGATCATAAAGCATGCTGAGTATGAGAATAAAAGTCTAGGATGAGGCCTGCACATTAGAACCCTTTAAAATTTTTTTGAGAGTCTAATGGAAACTCTTGTTAAAAACTACAAGTCTTACAGAAAAGTGAGGAGAAACAGAATGACTTAGTTATTTTAGGGAAGCATAACAAGTCAAGGTCTGTACTTTGGAAACCAGAATACTTGGGTTAAAATTTATGCTAGGTTATGTACTTCTTTTTGTGAATTGTGTAAATGACTTTAATTCTCTGTGTCACCTTCAATGTATTATTATACAAATCTGCTGATAAACATTGTATGTACTTTATCCTGCCATTGTGGCAATTAAAGGAATCAAATTTGTAAATCTTAAAATGTAAACAATACATAAGAGATGGTCAGTGAAAGTGAGCTATGCTCATTACATAAAATATTTAAAATTGTTTCTGATTAGTAAAAGATCATCCTTCATCTATTTGATGTTGAAAGTGAAGTTAATTACTATGTTAGCTTGAATTAAAAGAATATTAGAGTTCATATATAAAGGAATCACATGTAAAATCTTACAAAACTTTGCATTCAATATGTATTTAATCATATCAATATATGAGAAGTTACTTTCTAAAACTTGATTTCTACCTTTTTATCATAGTATTTCAAGTATAATTCTTCTGATCCTTCTCCAATCACTGTAATGGACATCAGTTATTTATCTCTAGTAGTAGAACCTACTAAAATCTACAACTTTTGACCTGAAGTCAAAAAACATCAACAATTTCATGGATTGTACTTGTCATAGTAACAATAACACCATTAAACATTATTGATATTGTACAATCATATTTTATAAATGTAAAAATTGGATGAATAGTAACAATAACTGGACTGTTGGAAGGTTTTAAAAAATTAAAATATTGCAAACACCATGTAAGAGGGATTTGACTTAAATTAATTGGCTTCTTATAGTTGCCATCTTTGTTTTCTGTTTTCTTGTCTTGGCCTGTACAATAACTACGTCTAGATTTGTTTGTGAATGACTTGTACTTACTCATTTTACAAAGCAAATCTGAAAAAACTAAAACGTGTGCTCTGGAGTAAGAAAACTATACATAGCTTCTTCGAGATTATGAGTATACTTCACATATTTCTCACTCACAGATTTAATGCTATTTGTTTTTCCTATTGTAAGTTCATTTACAGCATAATTTCACACTTATAGTAAAGACCTCAGGGTTAATTGAATTTAGAATTGCTCATTAAGTCACTCAGTAGTTTGATTCTATATGGGGTGGAAATTTTGCATCATTCATTCATGAATCCTCAGGGTGTAGTGCATTTACGAAAACATGATAGAAGCTGAGTCAATATTTGATGAGTTAAAAAAAAAAAAAACTCCAGGCAATTTTCTTTTTCTGTAGAGTGCCTGGAATGATCAATAGTATGCATAACAGTTTGGAATAATTATTAGTCTTTGCAATGAAGATTCAAGAATTTTTTCTAGTTACTTAGAAAATGTGTAGATATTGAGATACAGATTTTGTGATCTGTTTTGGTTGATTAGCAACCATAGAGGTTACTATTTGTCCCATTTGTTTCATAGAAGTTCTTCCCTTGGGCTATTCCAATTCAAAAGCAATTATTATACCTATTAATTTTACTTGTTACTTTTTATTAGAAGACACAATAATCTGATATGGTGGCAGAAGATTTTTCATCTATATATCTCCTGACATGAAAATTTACTTTGAACCCAAGTTAGTGCATATATTACATCTCCAGGTTTTACATTTATGTACTTAATGAGACAGAACTCTCATTAGAAAGTGTTACTACCATTGTATTCCTTGGTCCTTACAATTTTAATATATAGTTCTTACTGTGGTATGTTTACTACCAACAACTTGGCATCAAATTATTCATAGAATTCTATACTATGTAATAATGTGAAGAAGTATATAGTTACCAAGATAGTTTCTGCTAAAGTTATTTTCATTTTATTTTTAAGATTTTCAACAGCTTCGCTATAGTGATATACATATTCTATACACATAGTCTATAATATTAGGTTGAATAATTTATGTAAATGAAATGATTTCTTTGGAAGAGGTAAATTTGTTTTGTTCATTTTTTTAAAAAGTCAATATTTTCAAACTTAGAATTCTTTTTAAGGGTGGAGAGATGGACGTACTGAAAGTTAGATGTGGGCTCCAGCTAATACTTTGACAAAGAGTTTTCCAACCGTGACATTGAGGTTAATAGACATTTTAGATTCTGCTCTGAATATTTACATACACTGGGCTGAAAATGTCCACTTTATTTGACAGAAACATCATCAGACTGGTGACACTTCTGCTCTTTAATATAAACTAAAATATTTAAGAAAAATTGAATGGTTGCTGATTTATTCATATGACTGAATACAACCATCTGGCATATATTTTTTTTAATTGCTTTTTGGGGGTGCTGCAAAGAACTTCTGTAGTCTCCTAACTACAATTTCTATGTTAGTATTGGATTTATTCTCTGTTAATAGTAATTTCCACATTCTATCCACACTTTGGCTACTTTGCTTAAGTTTTAATGTTCCTTTTCTAAGGACATATCATTTTCAATAATATACTTATGTGACATTTTATGAAAATGTATGCAAAATTGCATGTATATAAAATATATAATACATGCATAAATATCTATATTTTTGTACATATGTAATGTATATGTAGTACAGTAAAATTTATCCATTTCTTATTTTCATACTGTATTATTAATAACGAGGATATTATATACCCTCTGATGAGAAAATTAAATGCATTTTTCTACCAAAATACATCAATAGTTTATTGTCTATGTATATATGCTGACATCATAATTTTCTTATAAAACTATGTTCAGCATTTCACAATGAGCATATATCAAGATGTCAGGATTAATGGTGGTACTTCTAAGTTATGTTATGGTTTATATTCCTGCTTGGAAACTGGTATAGAATAACTGAGTCAGAATGTGTTAGTTTATAGCCTGTACTTTAAATTCTTTGGTTCTTTGGTCACTCTCTTGCACATTAGTTTCTTTGAGTTCTACTGTTTTTCTTCTAAATTATCTTTGGTTGCAATATTCTTACAACTTTAGAATTTTGAAAAACTAGTGATGAGTTATGAAGGCTAGACTTTTTTATTCAAAATGGAAAATGAGGAAGTACATTATTTTTGGTATTCACTTTGGTAGAAAGCATTGCTAATTCTGATTATCTGTCTGTCTGTCTACCTATCCATCATCATCTATATCTCATAAAAGCATACTCAAAAGTATTTCCAAACTTCTAAGAATTTTGAAGATCTCACTTATAAAATCTTAGGAATAGTTGGTTTAACCTAGCTGAGGTGAGGTAACAGAAAACTATTGACTCAGAAGCATACAAAGAACAGAAATTTACTTCTGTCAGTTCTGGAAGCTGAAAATTTCAAGATCAAAATATCAGCACATTTACTGTCTGACGAGAATCAATTTCTTTATTGAGAGGTAACGCCATGTAGTTATTTCCTTTTGTGATGGCACGGGCAAGGCAGCTCTCTCTATCATCTTTATAAGGGCATTAATATCAGTCATAAGAGCTGTGGGGCAGGGAGCAAGTGAAGTGGGGAAGGGCTCAGAGGAGTATCTTGTCCCTGGCTTTTCTCTCCCTCTCAGTCTGAGCCACACTGTGAACATTTTTTTTTTTTTTCTGCCAGTCTATTTTACCATGTTGTTTCTGTCTTTTAGTAAACCTTACTTTCCTCCTTTACATTCTAGGTACTGGGTATTTTATTACAGCATGAGAAAGTGACTAATGCAACTGCCAAGAGCTTCCTTTTCTAAAAGCATTACCTCTATCATTATGTTTCAAAATATGAATTTAGGAGGACACAAATGATCAGACCATCTTAGTCGTCAACATCTTATGTCTCACGGTGCTACTCAGTGTGCTCTCTTTGACCTCACAGATGATTAGCAAATATTAGTGGAGTGAATGAATAGAGAGTGTTTATAGAAGTATGTGGATGATAAAATGATGAGTAACAGGTTCAGTGCATTTTAGTTAGTGATACATTACATTACACATCAAGTTCTAGATTCTTGTTTACACACTAAGAAACTCATTATTGCATATTTATGAAATATATTTTTCATGACAATATTCTGAAAGTTCATGGGAACCTCTTATTACATAATTATTAAAATGATACTGAGCACCTTGTTGAAGTAACAATTATATGTAAAATAATGTTAAAGTGGATTTCTTTAATTGTATTTGGTTCACTTAATTATTCTAAGGTAATTATGCTCCATAATACTGTTACCACCTTGCAGATGGTCTCCTTAGCATGGCAAGATACCAAAATGTACTACAGAGTTTAAACATTTAATGTTGTAAGAACTAGCACCTCCAGTAAATTCTTCCAATGTAAAAAATATTTAAGCACTATATCTAAAGAAATTAGTTTTATGGCTTGAAGCTGTAGGTGCTAAGATGTTTCTACAAAATACATTGATATGCTTAAAAACTTATTTTTAACTTTGTTGCAATTTGGAATCAGGGATATCTTAAAATTGTACTTTAGTTCTTGAGTACCCAAGCTAGAGATAATGCAAATGTTCTTGTAATGTCTGTTAAATATAAGGATTAACACACCAATCCGTTCAAAGGAAACTGATGGATTGGTATGTATTATTGCTTGTTTTGGTGCCTATAACTTTCACAGTTAGGTAAGATAATTATATCTACTTAATAATGTCTTATTAAAGTTACATGGGAAGAATTTGCACATGGATGGGATATTTATTATTATCTTAGCAAGCCAAGATCTTATGTATGGGGAACTCCCAGAATTTTAGTATTTTCTTCAGAAATCTTAAAACACAATCCACATGGTTATTTTGAGCTAACAAAATCAAATGGAGGAACAAGGCATGACACCTTGTAGACTGCACAGTCATATTTGCTTATTTGCATGCATATAGAAAACGCAGATGAATCGAGGTTTTGTTATGTTAAGACAAAACTGTCTTGTTAATTGGTGTAAACATCAGCAATCATTATTCCATTTCACTTTTTGTGATGCTGGAGATCCAACCTGGACTTTGTGTGTACGAGACAAGCCTTCTACCTCTGAAATATAACCCATTAATTTAAATAGTAGATTTGAGTGTGTATGAATATTGGCACTAATAAAATCAATGTTAGCTCTCTCAGACTTTTGTCTATGTCTTTGCTCAGTTTTCCTATGATCAGGCATGAGAGCAAAATTTGAAAGTAGGAACTGAAGTGTTTGATGAGAGTTAAAGTCATGCTACTGAATCTCTCGTGTCAACAGGAAATCAAGACTGGACAGGCAGTTTAAGAAAGCAAGATGAGAGCCTGACCATTTGAACTAAATTGGTAGGAGAGCACATGTGGAAGATACAAATTAAGAACACGAGTAGAAAGCACATGTGAAGTTACTGAACATGAAGTGAGGCACATACAATGTGATCTGTAATTGTACACTTGGGATATGGATCACATAACCTTGTCCAGGTTCTCATATCAGATATGTAGTCCAACTATAACATGAAGACTGTTCAGTACAAGAAAATTGTTAGCATGTAAAGAGAGGAAGCTAGACCTTTAAAAGAAACAGAACCCCATGTAGTAAAATATCAACTCATGCTCATAACAATTGCATGACTACCAGTTTATTTTATTTAAAGGTAAATACATATAATCAAGCAAATAGCAATGCTTTAATATCTTATTTTTCATATGCATTGTCAAAAGACATTAAATAACATATAAGACATCATGCTACTTATGGTATTTAATGTGTTCCTTCAAGAAGGTATGATGGTCATTCTTTCAAATTGAATCAGAAAATTATGCCTATGAAGTATGAAACAACTATTTCATACATTATTAAATTTTTGTGACTGGGAACTTGAGTAATGAAATTAATGGAAATGATATTACAGCCTAAGTCTTCTTGAAGTTACCTACAATTACTTGTGAGAAAGAATTTTCCAAGCTACATTAAAAGTATACAAAACTATAAATATTTCTAAAGTATAAATTACAGTGGAAAAATGTTTAGAACGTGGAATATAACACTGATCGATGTTACATGACCTTGAGTCAATTGACAATGAATAAAATAGAACATATTAAAGGAACATTTTAATTATTACTTCAAACTATTTAAATGTCTCCAGACTAATAAAATGCAATCTGTACTAGGCAGCATGGGAGGATGGAATTGATGTCCCTGTTGTAATATTAATACCAATTAGAAGACTTTGTAATAATAAGAGCTGGGGTGAGCAGACATGTACTAAATGTCATCATTTTATTCCTAGTCCATTTTTTAAATGTTAGGGTGACCTCAGTTAAAATACTTAGTGTCTTTATTCTATTTTCATAGTAATTTGTACATGATTGTAAATTACAGCTCTCATTTAGGGGAAGTTCTTGATCAAAATTCAGATTGTGATAATAAAATAATATAAATGCTTGGAAAGCAGAACTCCGTAGGTGGAGATTACCCACAAGAGAGATGCTTGTGGTATTGAAACTGCCCAGCATCATTCCCTAACTGTACTGGTTAATATGTAACACGGGTGAACACAATCCTGAGAAACAGTCCTGGATATCATGATCTTAAATATTGTACTCCTGAGAGACTGAAATTCCTAATATCTAAAATCGCCCAAATCACAAGACTGTGATTAAAATCCTAAATATTGAAATCATAAAGGTCAAAATTCCATGTTCCACTCAAGTAAAAACAGCACCGTAACAAGAGTAGAAACCCAAATTGTGAGGAAAGGATTAGCGCCTTTTTTGTTTGGCTACAAGTGTATTGGATGGTCTTAGACAGAAGAAAAAATCTAGATATGCAAGAAAATATTATTCTGAGAGTTTTTGAAGGAGTTTTTATTAGATTTATTGTGTCAGTCACATTTGGAAAGTTCTACCATGTAAATATCAATATAAACATAATATGCAAGGATAACCATGCCCTAAAACATAAGCAACAGCTATTCATTGCCATCCAGTATTTTAAAATATAGCTAGTGAAAAAGATAGACAGCCACCTATTATGGCAACTTCTGTGTGATTGACTATAATGTATCCTTATAATACACATTTCTTTCTTATCATTTTGTTTCCTTATCTTTTCAAGATTTTCCACTATTTTAATTGTCAACATTAATTTTTAAATTTATGTCTTTTATTTTTACATTATTTCCAGTAATAAAGGAATCAATTTTTTTAATACTTTGGGATGTCTAATTCCTTATTTATTATTATTAGTTCTAATACATTATTTTTAAAATTCAGATCGACAAAATGAATTCTCATGATGATCTTTTTGTGTGTAAACCATTAAGCAAATATGCAAATATCAAAACTTTTTCAATAAATGAAAAGCTGTCCACTTTATTCAAACGTATGTGTGACAGATAAAATTTCTCCATATCTTGATTGTATATATGGCAGTGACTTATCCCAGATTTTGATTGCTCTCTTTAAAAAGACAGATATAGGGGGGCTGGGGATATAGCTCAGTGGCATAAGTGCCTGCCTGGCAAGTGCAAGGTCGTGAGTTCTTTCCCCAGTACCGCAAAAAAATAAAAATAAAAACAAAACAAAAAGACAGGTATTTTAGAGGATTGTGGTTATAGATATGGTGCACACCAGATTACTGATCACAGTGACCAGCATTTATGCATTTCATTTTTTGAGCTATTTTAAATAAATACAGTTAGTTTTTTTATAATTGTTATACTTGTGCATTACCATTATTATTTTTGTATACCCAAGTGTTTCTCTTTGTAAAACAAGCATATTACAATTGCTTGTTTTACAAGTGCAGTTATTTTACTGTGCAGTCATTATCTATTTTATTCTGAAATTGTCTGTGTAATTGTCTGCTGTGTTTTAATGTTTCTCAAAAAATATACATTTCTTTAATTTTAAAAAATTTTATATTTATAGAATTATGTTTTGGTATTTTGATCATTTGGTGTTTTACATTCTCACAATTTTTTTTAATTTTAAAGATAAAAGAATGAAAATGTCTTAATGAACACACACACATTTAGAAAATAACACAAAAACAATACAAGCAATACAGAATCTCAGACATGGTGATAGAAAATTAACATGGTTGCAGTATTACATATTAGTATCTTCAATTTGAATATTCAGATAAACAAAAATAGACATGTAAGATTGATCATACTACCACAAAGCTACTGTGATAAAATTAATATGGTACTGGTAAAAAAGAAGACCTGAGGATCAGTGCAATAGACTGGAAGATGCACCCACAACCACAAACACACTCAGCCACCTTATCTTTGATAAAGGGGCCAAATAAGCTCACTGTAAGAAAGATAACCTTTTTAATAAATAGTGCTGGAAAAACTGGCTCACCACATGCCAAAGACTGAAACTAGACCCATGTATGTCGCCATGCACCAAACTCAAGTCAAAATGGATCAAAGATTGAAATATTAAAACAGGAACACTAAATCTACTGGAACAGCAAGCAGGTAAAAAGCTTGAAGACATAGGAGTAGACACAGAGTTCATGAACAAAAGCCAAACTGCAGGGTATATGCTTCAAAGAATCACCAGCTGGGATCTCATCTTACTGAAAATCTTCTGCACATCTAAAGAAATCACCAGCAGAGTAAAAAGAAAACACTTCCAGAATTTTGATCATTCAGAATTTCAGTATTTAGGATTATATTTAGGATTTTGTCTTTTTGAAATCTTAACAGGTGGTACACACGTATAATCTCGGCACTCTAGGAGGGTGAGGCAGGAAGGTCACAAATTCAAACCCAGCCTAAGCAACTTAGCAACTTCGGGAGACACTAGAAAAATAAAATGTCAAGGAGATGTAGTTTAGTATAAAGCCCTAGGTTGACCCTGGGTGGAATCCCCAGTAATACATAAGCAAAATCTATCTTTTTTCTATCATGGCCTAGATTTAATATTTAAAAATATAAATTTTAATACATACATGCACATACACAAATGAGCATAAGTAAAACTGAAGAAAAATTAGTAACATAGTTGAATCATAATAACAATGTCATGATTACCATACTATTCTGCAAGTATTCTCACACGGGGTATTTCTACATTCCTCCTGATGTCTGAATGTGAATCAAGAATTTATTAAATCTCATTTTAAAAGGTAGATAACTAAATAAATAGTTGTCCTGGGAATTTGTAAGTAAACAAATATACAACAGATAAAATTTTCTGACTGACTACAAATCTGTGGTGCATGATTCATCTACTAAATTGCTTATTAAGAACCTATACTCATTCTTAGACTTGTAAGATTAATTGATAGCAGCTAGAGACCAGAGAAAGGCACATTTTCTTCTAATATGAATCTCAGAGGTGTAGAACACCTGACCTCTTACTTCAGCACTAAGTTCCCACTTGTCACATATTGAGCATACTAAACTCACTTATTAAGCTCAAATTTAAATTACTTAATTCCTCGAATCTCAACTTTTGGTAAATGTTCTATTGTCTTCAACTTATTCACAAGTATTTTATACATTCAATTTAAGTGACTGTGATATATATTTCACAAACTCTGACAATGTGTAAAAGGAAGCCATATTGCTTAAACTCTGAGTAATGGATGCTGTATCCGAAACTTGCAAAATAAAAGCATTGATTTGATCCTATTAGGAGTAGTGAGTGTTCCTGAGATAGGCTTCCAATACAGCACAGTTAAGTCCATCATCCAAGAAGAATCTTATCCTTCTGCACTCAGTTCACTCTAGACTCATTTCCACCTGAATATCCTCTTGGGTGCCAGGCTTCATGTGAGGATGGTTGTCCATGAATATATATATATATATATTCAACAAATATATATAATATACCAACAAATTCACATAGCACCAACTGACAACATCAGATCTATGGTATTTTAAGTGATTCAAAAAAGTATGTATCCTGTAGTTGATATTTCTTGCTAAGAAAATTCCTGATGAATATAAATACAAATTATTTAGGGTGAATACCTGAAAGATAGCTATTCCAGAAATTCTAAAAGTAACCCTCTTAATCTACTGAGATCAGCAGAAGGAGTGCGAGTTTCTACTATAAATGGATCCACTGGAAATCTGAGTTATTCATTTTATAGGAAAAATCAGAAAATGAATTTCTATTTTAACCTCAACTGTTAAAATATATCCTATCTAAATTCTAAGCGTTTTTTAAAAAGTTTCCTAGCTTTTGTGAATTAAGTTCATTTACAAGAAAGATATGTAGGAAGGAGAGCTTATTGTGTGCTGTGTTTAATTTTATGTTTGGTTCTTTTGTTTTGTTTTTTTTTTTGTATATTTTTTCAGTCTTTGAGAACTAAATTCCTTCTAAGTAAAGCATTTTATGAAAAATATTTGTGAGTCCATAAGTATGTTAATTCCTTATAGTCTGCATTCTTAAGCAATGTCAGTGTTTCTTAAGAGCAAGCTTCAATTTTATTTTCATGGTACATCATTTATGTGAAGTACTTATTCAATTATGCAATGCTTAGTGAAAATTTGATTGGAATAAGGTTTCATATTTAATATGGATGCCAGGATGATTGGCTACTTAAATACAATGCCTTCTTTTTCAATTTCTTCTCCTAAGTCCAAATAAGTCCTTCAAACCTTTGGGGAGTGGTGTTTCTTTTGGAAATACGAGATGCACTATCCATCACAGCATTAGAAGGATGGGGAAAGCCTTGCAATCAAGTTTTAGACCATAAAATATATGTCTTAGGAAATCAAAAAATTTCACTGCCTCAAATACAGCAAAGAAGTTTATAAAAAGAAAGGGAAAATGAAATTAAGGATGACTGATTAGAATAACTTAATTTTAGCTTGAATTTGCACTAAAAGAAACTCTTGGCAAAAAGAGTGATGTAATTTTAGAAACATGCTAATTTCAGGAAGTTTTTAAATGCATATAAGGATATGAAACAGTGAAGGTGAAAATCTACTGAAGTTTTATTGATAATTATATTTGTGATGATCAAAGCCTGAAAAAAGCCTTAATGATGGTGAGACTTGTAGTAATAGGAATACTTATACAGCCAACTTCAGAGCTCAGTGAGCCTAATGAAGTTATATGCATACGATTAGCATTATGCAAATTTTAATACATTGTGTGTCAAAGTTTCAAGATGAAACTATTTTTTATAATGCTGCATATCCATAGAGATATGTTCGTCTTAGAGCAACAATGCTGTTAAGAGGTGTTGAAAGACTATATGTAAAGATCATTGTCAACACAGATAATTCACTAATTTAAGTTCATATTTCTTAAATGCTGCTCTAATAAAAAATGAAAGAAGGCTCATAGATACATTTATTCAGTTTTTCCAGGAGTGTGTGTGTGTGTGTGTGTGTCTGTATGTGTGTGTGCTTATTTGTGTGCACATGCATATATGTATATATATGTGTGTATGTATGTGCATATGTATCTATATTCAATGTTGTAAAATGTTTAGTAATTTTCTCATGGAGAAAAATGAAGATTTGTCATCACTCTCTCCTTTGTCCAGTTGCATGAGAAGAAATATAAATAGCATTCCAAAAGAGAGAACAAAATCCAAAAAAGAGCTGAAGGAGAATGCTAATAAAATAATTACTTTGCTAAATAAAATAGGCAGTATGAATTTTCCAGGTGTGTAAAAACTCAGGGCTACTATACCCAAGGCAATATTTTGCTTGTAATTTTAGTGGAACTAGTCAAAAATTTATTAGTGGGTTTTTGACTGTGTCAGATGCTGTGATAGGCATTAGGAAGATATCAGGTAGTCAGAATTTCAGGTTCTTAGTCATCAGGAATTGGGAGTTACATTGGGAGTTACACCAGGAATTACATTTCACAAGGAATACTAAACAACAAAAGAAGTAGAACAGTCACAAATTGGGTAAGTAGAGTATGGTGCAGAAGGCTGAATAAAAAATCAGAGCAGATGTAAGATATTGCTTGCTTGTGGGAGGTCATAATTAATCATAATTTTTCTTCCCATGTGGATTACAAACCAACTGAGAAACACACATAAATCTGGGCAGATGAGGAATAAAACTTTTAACTCTATTACTGTGGAAACTAATGTGAAGTGTATAACCTAAATATATGGTCACAATCCGGCCTTTTAATATTTGTTCTGGGAGATGAGTTTACTCATCCAAAATTACAGGCCTGGCCCAGTGGATCACAATAGAATCAGGTAAAACAGGCAAGTTTACATTCGGTTTACTGGGGGTGGGGGTGTCCAACAAATCCTACTCCTGTTTTCTAACTTATCAACTATATCACTCCATTTTCTGTTGGATATAATGAATAAGGAACTGTATTGCCTAAGGACATTTTAGCATTTAAAAATTGAATAAGACTAAAATGATGATATGCGGTACATATGTGCTCACCCTGGCTCTTAATATTACAAACCTACTAATTGGTATTAATATTACGACAATACAATTCAAAAATAATTTGCGACACCTACTGGTAGGAACAGGTAATTTAGAAAGGTTGGCTGAAATTTTATCTGTGAACAGAAGTGAAATGCTAATCTTTTGCTAGAAGAAACTTTCCTAAAAAAGCAGAGCTGCTAATTTAAACCTAGAAAAGGTAAAATGGAAGTTGGGGTTGTAGTGGGAGCACACAGCACAGGGAGAATCCTAAGGATGCCTGTCTGTTTTCCGCTCAGTAGAAAATTCAGCTTCTACTGTCAGGAGATGAGAGTACAGCCAGGTGAGAATTAACAGAGAAGAAAAGAATATATATGACAACCAGTGACAGTCATCCTATTATAAAGCACCACCAGGGCATTGAGATAGCTCAGAATGAGCAATATTTGGAGAAAATCAATGTTCAGGTAGATTATGCATGGTGTTCTAATTTTATGTACAAATCCCAGAGCCCAAAGTCTTAAAACAAGAATGTGAAAGGCAACCCATCTGGCCTTAGCATACAGAAATAAGGATTCCTGTATATATACTGAGGGTACCTAATCAATATTTAAGTACCTGTTTTTATTATCTAATTTATGTCCTCAAGTCTCTGCTGAAAATTTGGAAGTTTGCAAGGCACTGCACAAATCAAACCAAACCAAACCTACCACCAAACACACACCTCTTAAATGTATTTGTTCTGTGTGGTAAAGATAATTTTGACAGTAATGCCTTGTGGGTCCCATCCTGCAGTTATTGCAATCAAAACCAAATCTAGGTACTGCTGGAAAAGACTTTTGAGGTGAGAATTAAGGTTACTCTTCAATTGGTCTTAAATTAGTGAGATTATCCTGGTGGGTAGGAAACCATCTCATCAGCCCACATACATACAATGGAGGAGGCTGGGGTGTTAGTCAGAGGCATGCATCATAAGAGCCCCTCAAGACACATGGCAGAAGCAGAGGTAGAGTGATTCAAACTTCAGAAAAGATGACAACAGGTGCTGACACTGAAGATGAATGAAAGGGGTTGAAAGAAAGGAGGCAGAAACCAAAGGGAGGTGATTGGCTTCTGAAAGATGACAGCCTTAGGCTGAAAGCTAAAATAAAATTGAGTATCTCAGTTCTACAACACAAGAAAGGGAATTCTCAAACAACCATCAAACCTCCAGAAAGGGACACAACCATGCTGGCACCTTGACTTTGCCCTTGTCCAAAAGAATATCTGTTCCATGATGTGCTGTACTGTACTTCTGTTCACCTGAACATATGAGGCCATGAGTTGTTGATGTTCTGATCTATTACACCCACTGACCTATAAAAAATTAGGCAAGATCTATAAGTAAACATTATCTTTGTCACCACATGTCATAACGTTTTAGACATTGAGGTGGAGACAAGCCTTTGAAGATCCCATGATAAATTACCGATGATGGGTGCAGTTAATGTACTGAGTATTCTTGATTTAGCCAAGGTTAACAAAATTCCTTTGTGATATGATTGTCACCACAGAGTTCACTAACTGGGCAACACACTTTTCTCAAAACGAGATCACATATGGCTGATTGAGTAAATTGGGAGTGTTTTAAAATAGCAGCTAGGATAAGCAGGATCTTTTAAGAACAGTGACTGCTATATAGAAGATTGATTAATTTATTCCTACAATTTAAACCTTTGTATCTTTCTCCTGCTATTTCCTGAGATCAAGAGAAACCACTCCTTTTGAGGATACTCTTCCGCTTTTTCTCCTTCTCTAAGCTTAATGCAGCACATGTTGCCTATTTGTTGTGCAGCATGGACGCTTATGGCATAGACATATCCTTCAGTTAAAAGTTGGTGTCAGCAGCCTACATCCCTGGAAAAAGTGATTTTGCTGTTTTCTGGAAAGGGGCAATGAAAGTTGCAGGTTAAATTAGCAATCTAGCGCTCCATAGATTAGCTCCTCTTCAAATAGAAAGATTATTATGAGTGTGAGCTTGGTGGCCATAGTATAATCACAGAAGTCCATAAAATAGGTTGAAGGATAGGTAGCATGAACACGTGAGGGGGCTTTGAAATTGAACAGAAGAGGATTCTGGACCCTACGAAGGTAAACAAATGGATTCACTCTTAAACTCTTTAGAAAAAGTCCTATTTACCTTTTAAGCTTAGCCCAGTAGGAATTATGTCAGACTTCTAATCTACAGACTTTAAGTTTGTCTTTTTAAAAAGTCACTAAGATTTTTGTTTATTTATTTCATCAAGTGGAAAATTAATAACTGTCCTGTACATCTGACAGAGTATGTGCACAAGGATAAGCACTTTTACTGGATTAGGATGTATGTTCTAATTCTCCCTGGATGGGGACTTGAATTCTGCATTTATGACAAGTTTTTGAGCCACAGACCATATTTTGCAACGTCACGTAGATTGTCTGTCACAGGTGAAAGGCTCCACAGCCTGCAAGTTAAGATCTATAGAAGTACCTTCTTTTTTAAAAAATTGCTACTTAATACATTTTGTGAATATAAATACATATCTTAAATGACTAATTTCCATGTTGAGAATCAAATATTTGATAATTAAAGATATACTGAAAAATTAGAACTGCTCATGAAAATCTCCAATACTTTGTGCTACAAAGTACCCATGAAATTAGAAGAAATAAAGTATTCTACTACTACTATTCTGACTTGTTCATAAAATAATTTTTTTTGGTAATTAACAGTTTGGCTCTAGAGAAAATTTTGCTGAAATAAGTGGTAACTTCTCAGTGTTCCAAGCGATGGTCTAAATGGGCTGGTGTATACTGTTCACTTCACCCTCTGTTATTCATCCCTCTTCTGGGGAATTCACATTTTCCTGCGGTCTCAGACCTCTATTATTCATCCCTTTTCTGGGGAAGTCACATTTTACTGCAGTCTCAGACCTAGATTGTCATTGTTTGTCCTCCAGAGGCCCTTTAAGAAAGCACTATTTAAGTTTCATTCCAGACCACTGAAGTAAAATCTGTAGTGGTAGGCATAAAGCATTAGTGCTTTGTTTTAAATTCTTTTTGTTTGTTTGTTTTTTTGGTTTGTTTTTCGTTTTTCTTCCGGTACCAGGAATTGAACTCATGACCTTGCGCTTGCCAGGCAGGCGCCGCTGAGCTAAATCCCCAGCCCCTGTTTTAAATTCTTAAGGTGGTTCAGTCTATTAGCCTTGGGTTGGCGTTCATTGGTCTGGAACTTCACGTTCTGAGATGATAACTAGTAACCACATACAGACATTGAGTACTTGACACATGCATAGCTTGAAGTGTTCTATACATGCAAAAGTGTTTATAACCACACTACCCTAAAGGTGCCTGACCTTGTCTATACATTCAAAGTGCACTATATTTTGAAGATTTCATATAAAAAATGAAAATATAAGATATCCATGTTTTATACAGATTTATACAATTATTATTTATTATTTGTATAGATTAAGCTGTTAATAGTAATTTGAGCACTTATTTAATAAACTATTGCATTTTTATTTTCATTAATGTGCCTAATAAATTTTAAAAATTATATACATAAAATATATAAATCATATAATAAAATTATATATGATTATATGATTACATAATGGTGTGAGTGCTACCCACACTAGGCAGCCTGGGTATCATAAAAAAACAGAAAGATGCTGTGATGGCCTCCTTGTTGCTTTGCTCCCTTCTTCCTGGCATCCGTTTTTCTCCTCTGGGAGGCCTGTCTGCCATGCCGCTCTGACTTGGAGCCAGCCAATTATGGATTGAAACCTCCACAAACGGTGAGCCAAATAAACCTTTGCCCTTTTAACTCTGGTTGCTGAGTATTTTGCCTCAGCAATGAGAGAAAAGTAACTAAGACAAGTACTGTGAAAGAAGTGTATAAAAATAATACTTTTAATTTGGAAAATTTTGTATTTGAAAGGAATAAAATAATCTGTCATTATTTATGTAGCAGTTACATTTTGTTTTGCTGTTACCTTTTATCTGCCTTTTCAATCTTGACTATCCTCAACACTGTTCATATTTGTAAAGGAATAAGGGAATATGAACCTTATAAGATGTAATTTATCTTTCAAACTGGATAAATTGTCCTATCCTTCCTGTTTGGATAGGATTTTCCTCTTCACTCAGTTAATTTTTCTATTATGTGAAATATGAAGGAAAACATAAACTGTGATTATCTTTTCTACTTTTTTCCATTTTCTTTCTTTTGGACAATGTTGCTATATTGGTCAATGTAAATTCTGCCTGTTATTTTCTATATTTTTGTCATTGTTACTCCTTTTGTAAAGAATAGATGCATCAAATCTTAGATGTTTTCATATATCTACTCAGAATCAAAATTATACGTATGTAGTGTAGCATATATGTATGTAGAATATATTCACATACACTATGCAGATATATATATAAGCAGTAAGTTGATATAGAAAGACATAGAAGCAGTAAGTTGTGTGTACACAAATTTGTGTACACATACATACCCGTATATGTACAAGCAGATAGATGGGTAGGTAGTCAAGTAGATAGGTAGATTAGAGAGATAGATAGAATGATAGATAGATGATAGATTGATCAATAGATGATAGATCAATCAACTAATCGATAGACAAACATAGATTGATTTAAGGAATTAACTCGTGATTATGGGTGTTGTCTATGCTCAAAGCTATTAGGCTGGAAATTTAGACAGAATATCTTGTTTTATTTTAGTTTTATTTTTTTTTCTTTACACATTCCAAAAAATATGTTGACAGCAACTTATAAATGTTTGGAATATGACATAAAAATTAGAATGGTAGCCTAAACAGGTAGATACATATAGTTTTGCAATATAAATTAATTCCCATACATATTTGAATGATTTGATTCAGTAGGAAACATTCATAACACAGAGCCTGGCTACAGTACTGAAATGGTTAAGAGCCCCCACATGTTAAAGTTACTACAGCTAGCAGGACTGCAAGAGGACACTGGATTTTATAAATACAGAAATGCTATCCTACAAGCGCAGTACATAGACATTGTTCTCATTTCCTAAAATGTGGAGCCTAAATGTTAATAAAATTGAACCTAATCATGATTTATGCTTATATTAATATAATACTTTGCAATGTGAACTAATTATATGGAACATAAAATATGATTAGTTCCTATATATTTTATTCAATAAAATTTAAAATTTATATTAACAAATTTAATATACAGATAGAATTGTTAGTCAAGTCACATATTTTTGGCAATTTATTGGGTAAGACTTTTTAAATTAATTAAGTTTATTGGTACATTTTAGGTGTACATACTGATCACATTCATTATAGTGAATTTGTATCAGTACATGATATAATGATATCTTTCCTATTCATCAGGTAAAATGTATGGAATTAAAACAAATTTTAAATAATATATAATTTTGAAATACATGTAGAGAAGTAGAGAAAGCAATTATAATCAACATGACCACCTTTTTAGCATTATAATCAAAATGACCACCTTACTAGTAAAAATGCTTGTACTGTGAATTCCACTAATTCGGTCTCAAGATTAGTTTCTAATCATCTGCATTTTCATTTAAATTGTGATTACATCATGTAGCATTCATTGGACTGTTGGGTAACTGTAATCTTTCTTTTTTATATAGTCTTACTGTAATTAAATGTCCACTAACTTCATATATTTGATCATTTTAGCATACATACTATTTTTGGTACCCCTGCTATATTTGACTGTTTCAGTTCATTATGGTTCATTTTTCATTATCATTCACATGCTGAATTCTTTGGCTTTCTGAAGTTATATTTTGTAGTACTGTATACATTAATATGCAAATCTCAGAACTCATGTAACTCTAGTCACGTTAAATTTCCTTATATCCTACCAATGCCTATTAGGAGACAGAATGAAATCTTTTTCAATAGTGCCAAATGAATAGAAATTAAGTGAGTAAATATAGTGCAAGGAAAATATAATGCACTAATTGATATGCAAATCATTAGCAAAATGAAGCAAAAAGACTCAAAATGGAATAATTTCACAAGTTTTCAAAGGAAAATTCAATATTTTACATAGTCAGTTAGAATCCCCTGTGTTTTCTGTATCATCATGAAAAATGGAAGAAACTGTGAGGCTTTTAAATGGGTGTTCTAAAATCTCTACCCAGGCTCTATTGACTACAACCTATACATTCAGCAATAGGATTTTCTTCAGGGATTAAGTTTTGATGGTTTGTTTTTGAAACTGGTCTTTCTGTGTACTTCAGGCTGACCTTGGATGCTCCAGAGCCTGGGATGTTCTTGACAATCCTCTTGCCTCACCCTTCCCATTGTTGGTTCTACACGTTTTTCACCACTCCATTCTGATGGCATTTTTGAAGTGAGGATTAAGTAGGCCAAAAAAAGAAAGAAAAGAATGAGGAAAAGATCCCAGTAAATGTGTATTTAAGCCCATCTTCTGATACTGACTGCGTGACTACAAGCAAAACACTTACTCTTCCTGACATTAATTTGTTTGTTTTTGTGGTGCTGGGGATCGAGTCCAGGGCCTTGTACATGCAAGGCAAGAACTCTACCACTGACCCGCAATGCCATCCCACCTCCTTGACATTAAAAATCTAATCTATAAAGTGGACAAAATAATTTTTACACATGGATATAACACAAAACAGTATAAAATTCTTTGAATTTTATACATATTTAATCATGAATGGCTATAACAATAGATGTATAAACTGTACATTTATATTATACTACTGATGTTTCATAAAACATACATACATACATACATACATGTACTTTTCCCAAACCGTTATGTTAAAGAAGATTCCTGATGTCTTGGGACACAAAATAATAGATTATGTGCAATAACTTCTTTTGCTTAGTGTTACATATATTATCTTAATACACATACCAATTACAGTGAGGGTAGGCATTATTCTCTCCATACTGATGAAGTCACATGCAAAGAAGTTCAGCAACCCACTCCCTTCCAGTGGAAACTGGGACCTGCAGGTGAGGCCGGAAGTGTTTCTTTGCCTGTGCTGCTTCATCTACTCCTACACGTTTGAAACCATTCACTCGAATGTTTCCACGATCCAAAAGATTCCCAGGCCCAAGGCTTTTAAAATAAAATAGGTACTATTTTTTTTGTTTTGTTTTGTTTTGTTTTTGTCAAAGAGCTAGTGAATACTCTGGAAGCTATCTTCATCTTTTCTTCTAGTTTTTAAATTTCTTTCTTTTCTACGGTCTTGGATTTTCTACCTTTCCTCTCGCAGTTTCTTTAACTTGTGGAGTTTTGCCAAATTTGAGGAAGATTATGGGTACAAACTTGTCCTAGAATCTTGTGATATTGGGCATGATAGATAGTTCTAGACTTTGTTCTCCCATATATAGGTAATGGTGACATATGTATAAGCTTCAGGGATGTTAAAAGTTTAAATAGATCTGTAAAACACCTAATTTAGCTCATGACACATTTCCAAACTTGGTGACATTACATTACACTTTGCTTTTTGAGATTTTTCCTGGGAGATGGGTGGGTTTTCTAATGTTCTACCACATAAATTTCTTCTACATTATACTTCTGACTAAATTTTACCCATATTTATGTTCATAAATATTATTTTATTATTTTGACTAAACAGAGTTTTTTATGTTTCAGGTGCTTCTCTTCTTTTTCTCTTTATTTGACTGTTCCATGATTCTCTGTTATGTTCCCTCCGTTTTGTGTTAGCTCTCCACCATATTCTAAATAACTTCTAAATGTTGCCATTTGATCTTAATCCATGGATTCCAAAATAATAAGTGATTACACAGTGCTGTAAAAAAAGGCAAAAAGAGAGAAAAACTAAAGCTCATTTGCATTCAATTACAAAATTCCTCTAGAAGCAATCTTAATTTATCAGCACTAGCACCTCTCCAGTAGAGAAAAGGAAGATTAATTTAAAAAACTACACAATTACTAAGTACAAAATTTTTCTATGTTTTGAGATATTAGAGATCCTTCAAGAAAAGTGATATTTTCCTTCAGAAATTTTTAATTATTACATTCTTGGTAATTTTCCTGTAACACGTAGCTTCAGTTTTCATTTGTTTTACACTAAAAATTTGTGCATAGGCATATGCACACATGCATTCTTTACTATTCACTAAAGTGAGTTGGTTCGATATCATATTGTATTTAATCACCTTTATATAAATTCATATGTGATTTTCATTCTGTAAACACACATAAATTTAATTTAAAAATTTCTAGAATCAAAATGACACCCAAGTAGTACAGATTGATGAACACATTGCTTTTTAAAGTTTACTCATTTTCCTAATGTTAATATCATATCAGTGAGAACTACATAACATAGTCAATACCGTGCTCTGAAAATTACAATCATTTGGTTACATTTTGTAAATTTATGAGGTTCTTTTCTAATCTGTCACTAATCTTATAGTTGTAGGTGTACAAAAGAAATGATGAACTATGTAGGAGATGGTAATCCTTTCTTTCAAGTCAAATATGAATATCTTCAGGTTACTAATAGCCTGCTTAGATAGTACCAGTAATAATGTTTTGTGTTACATGCAGTGTCCTTAAGATTTTGTAAAACAGGAAAAGGTAAAGCCTGAAAGAATATGCTATGTAATGTTGTATAATACACCACAAATTTTGTCAGTGCTATGGAAACGTCCTTGCTGTGAAAGTTCCTTTCACATTAGAGTTTAAGTGAGACATGCAATTGAAAAGGAAAATACTTATATTAATGAGATTCAAAAACTAGTGCTCTATACATCAAAACACTGCCAAACTAAATGTAATATAAATAGAGATAAAGTGACATGCCGAAGAACAAAGAATCATCTAGAAGAAAATGAAACAGAAAAAGTATTTACAATCATCACATTTCAAACATGATTTGAGAGGTGTAATTTATGTAAAAGATAAAGAAATTACTGAACACAATGCCTGACAAGATGAGGGAACGGGAGGTCTAGGGTTTTGTACAATATTCATTATCATAGTAGCGCTCTGTAACTTTTTATAAAAAGCTAGGACACTGGTTCAGCCATACAAACACGCAGCAATTTGTGAATCAGTACAGAGAGTCAAAGACAAAATTCCCCTGTGGGTCTATCAAATACTTGATTGTTTTTAAGATTTGAAGGCTTTTCACATTTGTACATCTTTTTGAGAAATTTTATTTATTATCGGAGGTAAAGACTGGCCCCCTTCATTCTGCTTCTGATGTTACCATATTTCCACTATGTGTAAGATGTCTTTGTTAGCTTCTAAATATATGGGATAATGAGCTGTAGTTCAGGTAGAACATATAGCCATATTGTTTGCAATAGATGTCTTTTATCAAGTGATTTTTAAAGAATCAAATCATGTGATATGGTTGCAATTATTTAGAAAAACATATAAATTGTTACTAAATATGTTTTAGAGGTACTATATAACTTTATCCTGACAATTCACTTAACTGTAAACATTTGTTTGAATTTTCATTAAATCCATAAGAAATTAATATGAAGAGAGTAGCTTGTATACTAAGGCAATATTTAGAAGATGGTCCTTCTGTTCATTTCTTGGGTCATGTCAATTTGGTCTTATAGAAAATATCTGAGATCATTTCTCCATTTGGAAAGCTTTCAGATTTTTCCTGCTCAGCTTGGGTTTAGCTGTGGAATCAGTATATAAGATCTTTATTGTGTGGCTATATGCTCCCTCTAAACTTAAGTTATTGATCATTGTGTCATAAAGAAATTTTGAATTTTATTCAATTATTTTTTTGCATGTGTTAAATCATATGAATTTCATTTTTGTTAATGTTCTATATCACCTTTAGTTTTGTATTTCAAAATAGGCAGGAAAAAATCCTGATAAACAAATGTCTTTGTTTTTTGGTTTTTTTTTTTTTTTTTTTGTTTTTTCTCCAGTACCGGGAACCGAACTCACGACCTTGCACTTGCCAGGCAGGCGCTTTGCCACTGAGCTAAATCCCCAGCCAAACAAATGTCTTTGAAGTATATAAATAAACGTTGCACTAGACTTAGTTTTGAGTAAATACAATTAAGAGTAACACTTTGAAATTGCCGATACAGTTTTATTTGCAAAGATCAAGAGAGGATAATATATGAAATTTAGCACAGGCATTTCTAATTGCTAAAATGTCTCATGTGCAGAGTTCAAATATAAAGATATATAAAGCATCACTTAACCTTATGAATAGTAAAAAGGCAAAATACTTCTGTGTGATCCCCTGATTTGCCTAGGAACATGGGATGCTTCAATATTTATGATAGCTTTTCATAAGAACAAACTGATTAAAAATGAGAAATACCACTGTATGATAATAATAAATAGAAGAACATTTGGAATTCTGTAAAAGCATAGTTGAATACATTTTTAAAAACAATTTTCAATTGCCTGCCAACATATATTTAAACTACAAATGTAAGAGTGTTTGGCCATTGGAAAAACTAATAATAAAATTAAATATTTGAATGGATCAAAGGACTAAAAGAGAAGCATACATATTATTATTGCAAGTTTATATAAAAAATGGAACATTTTCAAGTATTTTATTGGTGGCTATCTGCTCTGAAAACTAAAAATAGAGATTGAATTGGACACAGTATACATCTCCTGTCTATATTCTTGAAAGAGTCAAACATATACTATTATGATGCATGTATACTTATATTTCTAGCAGCTTAATTCTCAATAGCTGAGCTTTGCAAACAGACATGGTCATCAGCAGATGAATGAATGAGGAAAAGTGGCATAAATGCACAATGAAATGTTTTTCAGCCATGAACAAGAATGAAATCATGTCATTTACAGGAAAGTAGATAAATCTTGAGACCAGAATGTCAAGTAAAGAGAATCAGACACAGAAATAAAATATTACCTGAATTACTTTATGTGAGAAAATTAAAATTTAAAGAAATGGGAAGAATGTAAAACATTTATAATAAGTATTATTAGTGAGCAAGAATAAGCTGACTTTTTTGTGGTTCTAGGATTTTAATCCAAGACTTTATGCATATTAGGAAATCTTGTACCACTGAGCTAAATCCTCTTTCCCTTCCTTTTTTAAAAAAAATTATTCTGAGACAGGATGCTAATTTTCCTAGGCTTGCTGTGAATTTGTGATCATCCTCCCTCAGCCTCTTGCATAGCTGAGGTTTCAGAGGTGTGACACCATGCTCACCAAAGCCATAGTGTGTTGTTTGGGGAATATTTTTGCAGGGGAACACAATATAACACAGGACACATATTTTATATGATTATTTATAATAGTCACCCAAAGAATGATATACCAAAGAGTGGAGAAAATCTGTCTACACACCACAGACCAAGAATCCAGCTGAGGGCTTGGATCCCACACTAATATCCTGCATGAGTCCAGCTTAAGACCTGGAGCTCCTAACAATGCCTCCCAGAAATCCACCTGGAGGTCCAGAGCCCATAACAATATCTCATGCAGGCCTGTTTCACGAATCTGCACTGGGAAGGCCCAAAGGTCAGTGATGGAATCTAGGAAGTCTGTGCCAGCGGGATGAAGAATCTGTGCTAGCAGGCTGAGGGATCTGCACTGGAGACAAGAAGTGATGCTCAAAAGAACCAGAGCTCCCCTAAAAGGTACCACAGCCATCCTCAGCAACAGTGAGGCCCCAAGCACCTCTGATGATCCAGATGACTGAGTTTCTGTCAGGAAAGCCAACTCAGCAGCTTTATTCTGGAGACTAGCAGTACGCCATCTTCTCCTCTGGAGCCAGGAAGCGATGCTCAAAGTGAGGACCAGGGCTCTCCCAAAGTGAATCAAAGCCATTCTCAGTTCCAACGAGGTCCTGAGCTCCTCAGAGTATGAAAACAGCAAGTTTCATCAGGAAAGCCAGTGTGATGAGCTCCTCCAAAACAACCAACAGCTCCTTACAGCTCCTACTAGCTCCCAACAGCTTTTCTCTGCTCCCAACAGCTGTCTTCAGTTCCCAAAAGCCTTTTTTCTTTTTCTCCAGGTCTGCCTCTTATGCTGCTGGCTACAATCCCCAGGTGGGCCTCCCGCACCCAGCACCACGCTTACCCAGTTCAGCTGGGGGTTATAAGTTGACCGCCAGTTATCAATTCACTACACATACTTTATTCTGATAAAGTGGACCTATCGATTACTTATGGCAAATATAGTTAATAAAAAAAGTTAGGTCATGTTCCATTTAAAGTAAGAAATGTCAGGTTTGTCAACAAAGTTTCTATTGAAAATAAAATTAAAGGTATCAGTAAGCATAATGGCAAATAAGCATAGTGAAACAAATAATTAAAAGTACAGAGAAGGAACAAAAGCATGTTGTTGCACATGATATAATCAATGACAGGAAGTCTAAGAGAATCTACAAGCAAACTGCTGAGGTCCATTAAAGTTCTCACCTATACCACTGAAACTGGTTGTCATGAAAGAACACACTGTTACTCTAAAGCTCCTCACAGGGAATCTTTAAATTTGAAAAGAAAGCTACTGTTTTGAATGTTAAATATCATAATTCACCTAGTAATAAAATGAAAGATAATATAAATATTTATCGATATATGATATTCATGAAGACTTGAGAATCTAAATAATGGCAAGAAACGTTCATTGGTAGGAAATTCTTCAACATTGGATGCACGAATTTGTAAGTAATTAAGAAATGCGTTTGCTTCTGGATTTTACTGGGGTATTAGCCACCCAGCCAGGGGCCTAGGGCCATGGGCTTAGCTGCTGACCAAAGTTGGATGTCCAGGTGTCCAACCAGCAGTTTGCACATGGCTGTGCCAAGGTGGTGGAGAAGGCAGACGAGCCTTAGCCTGGTGCTGCATGGTGCCAGCATCTGTAAAGGGTTCAGCCTGCACCTGGGGTTCAGGTTCCTGTCCATGACTGCCCATGCTGGGGTCGCGCTTGACCCCACCGGTGGACATATTTGTGCATCAGAGTAGGCTACACATGGAGAGTTTTCTGAGCCCGAGGGAGGGTGAGACAGTGGAGTTAGTGTTGAAAAAGTCTACAAAGGGCCTGGAATCCATCCGTGTCACCCACTGGTCCTGGTGGGGTGTTCTCTATTGGAGTGAGAGGCATCCAAGGGGAAGAATACACAGAAGTGCATATCCAAAGGAGACAGGTGCCACCAGTGTGGTGGTCTAGAGTGTCACACCAAAGAAGGCAAACTGCCACCCTAGCCTAAGAAGTGCCACCACTGCCAAAGCATTAACTATCTGGTGGCCTCCTGTCCACTGAAGGCCTAGCAGGTTCTCCCCTCCCAAGGAAAGCCAGCCTACTTCCTGGAGGGAGAAGAAGAGCTTAGTATCTGCCCTGCTTCCAGAGGCCCAAAAGTGAGCACAGTGGGTTGGGGGTATTCTTCCTATCAGGAAGTTTCAAGGAGCAGGGATCAGTTGGCACAGTAGAGAAAGTGAGGATGGGTGGGTTGGGGTAGCTGGCATTGCCACGTATCTCACACTGGGGTTTCCAGCATCACCCCGTCTTCCCTCAGGATGAGGCAAAGGAATTCTAACTATGCTGTGTCTGAGTAGTGAGGGCTTAGGAGGAACCATGCTAGAACCTGAGTGCTCACGAAGGATGTGTAATAATATTTCCCTTGCCAGGGTGAAACCTGCATGAGACCCGGTCAGTGGATCCAACCCACAAGCTGCTGCATTCTGTGGTAGGGAATCTCAGGAGCAATGCTGGAGTATTTTATTTTATTTTATTTTATTTTATTTATTTTTTTTTTTTATTTTAAGGATAAAAGGAGGGAAACATTAACAGACATACAACATTTTACAACATATCACAAGCACAATACAGACAATACAGAGTTCCAAACAAAGTGGTAGGGAATTAACAATGGTGGTTGTATTACATATTGATATCTTCAAAGTGGCTTCTCATGAAAACAGATATAGACATGCAATACTGGTCAACCAAAGACTCATTGACAGTTTCTTTCAGCATAGAAACAGCAGATAGAAGAACAACCATGTTATCTATCCTGTATATACATACATACAAAATTTCTCCTTCTTTCCCTTCTCTTTTCCCACATCCCAGAAGCCCTTTACTCTTCGGTGGTTTCCTATCATTTCACAGTGAAAAATATAAAAAGGACTTAGAACAAAATGCTGGAGTATTTTAGTATCTTTTTTCCTCATAACCCAGTCTTGGGATGTGGTGCTAGAAACTGTTCCAAGCAATGTGTTTCGATGATAGGCAAAAGTATGGTTGGGAGAACAGCTGCAGACCTGCTGCTCCTGACTCACCGCTAGCCCTTTCGGGCAAGTGTGATTTTATTTAATTACTCCTTTGCATAACTGCAGCTTGGGTCCCACTTTCTGCAGGGTGCCAGATGCACGGTGTGTGAATGATGTACCTTATGCCTTTAAACTTTTTGGTAATGTAAATATTATGGTTTTGTATTCTTGTATATCATAGTCTAAGGCCCTCATCCCTGCCCTGTGTTCTCAGGTGCATGAGCAATCTCACCAAAAGTCAGTAGCAGCTCCAGGTCTGCATAGCAGGAATACCTTTTGTTTTTATCGCTATGGCGAGCAAACGTTTGAAGTGTGTAGTCCTCTCAAAGTGAGTGGCTTCATTTCTGCCAAATGGAGCTGAGTCTTCTGCTATAGCACCCTCTTTAAACTTCCCCCATGTCCTTTCTCCTCCGTGGAAGATTGGAAATTGGGCTAAACAGGAAAAGGTGGTGCAGAGAAGTTAGAGGCTGTGCCAGGTGAAAGGCCCAGAGAGGAAACGCAAGTTAGGTGAAGTGATGGTTGTCCAGTCCTAGGGCACAAGGCTTGCTTTGTAGGTCTGATCCATACTTCACTAGCTAAGCCCAGCTGTACAACACACAACAGGGTGTTTGTATAAAAACGAAGTGAGTTGGTAAGGCTGACTTTTAAGATCAGTGCCCGAGTACCCGTTCCATGCTGTGCAGGAGTGGCTCTACGAAACAAGAACTAAAATTCTGCACCATTCAACATTCCTGGCTTCCAGGCAGAACCATCAGAGAGGGCCTTATTGTGGCACCAGGATCCAGTGTCCTGCCCTGCTTCAGTATGGACTAATAGTGTCTTGGGAGCTGAAAGAGAAAAAAGAATCTTTCATTTACATGCTGTGACATCGCTGTAAACTTGCCTTGCTGTGTTGAGATAGGACAAACACAAGAGAATGCATTTGGTAGTGTGTGTCTGATCTGGTTTCTTGTCTCCCCCAAATGCTGCCCTCTTCTTAATTATTATATTTGTCTGGGCTTTGTAGGACTTTACTGAGTCTCTAAGTTCATGATTGCTGGGGGGCCTAGTTTGTGAAGTAACATGCTGGTCTTTTCTCCACGTTCTTTAGGGGTTTTATGTTTACAGAATTATTTTGTATTGAGAGAAAAATAGCCAAAGCATCTTTGAGAGAAGCTTCTGTACCAGGCAACAGGATCTGAAAAAATAAGTTGTGGGAGGTTCATTTTTAAGTGAGGTATCTTGAATGATTTTTTTTTTTTTTTCGTAGTCCTGTTTCCTATTTGGGGCCAAATCTCTCTGAAAAACTTGACCCCTACCTTCCACCTCCCCCTAAGGTAAACCTACACACCGCACATATACCTGTTTAATTATTGGGATATCCCTGCAACCTTTCAATGATTTTTGCAGAAATCCTGAAGGAGCAAGGAATCCCTAACCCTTGCTCCCGGTTATGTGATGCAATTCATGCCAAACACCTGCAGTCTGGATGGATCAAACCTACTCCATTTGTAATCATAGAGAGAGCCACGTGAGGGCTTTCTATGTGAAAGTCTGATCCCACACTTTCACAGGAGACCAGGGAAGGAAGTATGCATGTATAGGCAGGTTACTGGAAGCTTTTGTGTAGACACTTATGTGAACATGGCCTCAAGATTGTTTAATAGGAGACTGACGAATGTGACTCCATGTTCACTGTTAGAAACCAAAGCTTCGTGTGAAATCTTGAGCTTATAGGGAGGGATGCAGGGGAGGGCGGGAAAGTGTGCACCTGTTTATTCTTTTCCTGAAGGCTTTATGTCATTTCTGAACCGCTCAGTACCAAGCCCCCTTGGCTTTGGTGACCTCATCCTTGGGGTGTCAATTTGATGGCTGATTTTTCTATACCCAGTGCACTAACTTCCTTTCCTACATTCTAATCATGTAACATGTATGCTGACTCTTCCTTTGTATTATTCCATGTATTTTCCTTCCCAGGAAAACACAATGAATAAAAACTCTTATTGGTCCTCAATATAAAAATGAAGAAATCCAATGTGACCCCAAATGGAATCTTGAAAGCTTTTCAGTGGATATGAAGTCCTGAAACTAAAATTTTTCTTTAAATGCAAACTTCTATGAATAATGAATGTTTTTTGGAGAAGGAAACAAACTAAGGGAATTATTCTATGAGGTATTAAATACAGTTAAAAGCTATCTTAACTCATAACATTCTAAAACAGGAATTCAGTTAAAATTCTTAGATAATTGGCTATTTGAATGGAAAAAAGTAAACTCCTTTCCTCAAATGAGCTAAAAATTTTATATATTTAACAAAATTTTAAACCATGAAAATTAGAGGTTTTTTTCATTTCAGTAAGAGAAGGATCAGCAAGATAAATAATATATCCAATGACTATTACTAAATTTACGTTCATAAAATAAAAATAAATAATTGAGATGATGACAGCGATAAAAATCTAGAGCAAAGATGATTCAGAGGATAAATGGAGCCATGTTATTATAAAACAAGTGAGATACAGAATATAGAAAGGCTACACTTCAATAATAAAAGGAAATAAATCTTACAGAGATCATCTAAAAATGTCAACAGATCACAGAAAGAAGAAAACAAAATGAAAAACAAAATGACCAATGATTGTATCACTAGCAATCTCATTTTAGCAGTGATGCCATTTACACTGTAGAGTTTAGAAAGAAATCTAAGTCTAAAGGCATTAAATGCTGCAGGAGGGTTATCAGAAATCAGGACCTGTTATATATGACTAATGGGAATGTAAAGGCTACATTTATTATACCCTGGAAATTAAAGATTTTCTTTCTTGACATATCAGCATTTTTCTGGCTGATACCAAATCTCTTGAATCACTTGAATGTGTAACTTTTTATTGTTTATTATTACCCTGTCTATAACAGCAATGAAGTAGAATCAACTTAAGCATCTTTTAGTTAGAGAACATATGAACTGTCATTTACTTCCAGAGTACAATATCTATGCCAATGAAAAGGACTGAAGTTTGTACATCTTTATGAATCATGAATAAAGAATTAGAAATCTAATACTGAGTGAAGTTGTAAGATATTAATAATTCAAAAGTGACTCTAAAATATTACACAACGTGTGCAGCACTTTAAAATACACAAAGTAATATTTTATTTGTGTTTATGCTGTAAAGACAAAAACCTTGGAAACCATCAAGAGGATTTTAGAGGCATATTTTATCCCTGGAGGAAAAACTACAGAAGTGTTTGTTTGGTATTAGCTCTATCTGCTGCAGCTCAATACTATCTTTCTGCTTATTTGTTTAAACCAGTATTAAGCTCTATCCCCCCTCAAATATTTATCATTTCCCATAGTGGAAACACTTAAATTATTTTATCTAGTTTCAAATACTCAGTACCCAATTTTTATCCATGCGTGTCCATAGCTCACCATAATTTTTTACTTTGACCTCAGTGTAACTTTGTAACTGTTGATCAACTTCTCCCTATTCCTCTATCTCACCTATTCTGCTTGATTTTTGTAGTCACCATTCTGTACCCAACTTCTGTTTGACCAACATTTTTAGATTTAACCTAAGAGAAGATAAGGCTGCACTTGTTTTTCTGTGCCTGCCTTATTTCACTGAACATGGTTTCTATTTCTGTCTTTTTTACTGTAAATGACAGGAATGTATATTTTCATGCTCAAATAATATTCCATTGTGTGTGTACACTACATTCTTTTTATCCATCTATCAATGGATGGACTCTTACATTGTTTCTGTATCTTGGTAATTGTGAGTAATACTGTAATAAATATGGGCATGTACATTTCAGGTTGACATGTTGATTTTATTTCTTTTGGATGTATACTCATCAGTGGGATTGCTCCACCAAATATTGTTTCTGTTTTTAATGCTTTCAGAAACTTCTATACAGCTTTCCATAATTGGTAAATGTGTAGTTGATCTTTACGTCTTTGCCAACATTTTAAGCCTTTACAAATATGTTTATTCTTACTGTGGTGAAGTGAAACCTCCTTCTGCCTTTGATCTGTTTTTCTTTGATAGTGAAGAAACACATTGTTTTGTTGTGTTGGCCATATATATATATATATATATGGTTTCTTTTTTCTTTCTTTTAAAAAAAATGTCTGATGAGATCTATTGCCCATTTTGAGCCAGATTATTTGGACTTGTTTTGCTTTGTTTCCTACTGAGTTCTTTGAATTCTTTATATATTTTATATATTAATTTCTTGATAGATATATTTAGATATATTTCCCCCATTCTATAGATTTTCTCAACTCTGACATCTCTTTACTTTTTTATATAGATTTTTATTACTTCATTTGAAGTATTCCCATTTGTCTGTGTTTGCATATTTTTTGGTCTGTTTGGTTTTTACTGGATACATGTGCCACATGTTTGTTCATAAAATGGCTTGAGAGGTGATGGGTAGAAGACAAATTAAAATAACAAACTGGAAGGAAAAACAAAGACCAGCAGAAAGATAAACACTTTCTGGTTCCTTCTTTGTCTGTGCTCCAATAAGGAGTTGATGTTTCTGAATAACAAAGATAGCTTCCCTCAACCTTTTCTAAAAAGGAGGAAAACATACAACAAAAGACTGGCCATCCTAGGTCTCAAGGCAAAAGACAAAATTAGACATATTGATGTTATGAATTATGGCATAAGGGGTGGGATACTTTGTGGGATGTGGGCCAGTTGGAAAATCTTGTTGTTTCCAGATGTTCTCTATGGGTGTAATTTGAGATGGAATCACTCCGGTAGGGTGGTGGCAGGATTCTCAATGGCTGTAGAGTCCATCTAAATGCTATAGGCTATTGAGCTCCAGGGATGCTGAAGTAACTGTTTAAGTAGGAACAATTTCGTGGGGTTGGACCTCAGACCAGGGATTTGAGGAGTGGCTCAGCTCGGGTTCTTTTGGCCACCAGTCTTATGTATTTGGCTGCTTTCCTGGCCCAAGGTTGGGAAGGCCTTTTATACCTGAGCTGGGATTTCGATGGGGTCATTTACTCATCTCCATGCTTTTGTCCTCTTCCAGGGTGGTTTCTATTTGGGTTTTACCCTATCTGCACTTTGTAAACCAACTGTGGTTGGTAAAAGGCTTTGGGAAGTGTGGTCCAAGGTGCTACCTTCAGTCCACTGCACACTCCCCTTCACTGATAAGTTCCAACCCACCAGAGGGAGTTTTTGATACCACTGGTGACAGGCAGGTGACTTACTTTCTTGTCACTGAGACATGATGTCCAACTCCCAGAATTTAAAGAAGGAAAGGGTCATGTTGCCTATCAGTTTGTATAGTTTTCAGTCTGTAGTCAGCTGGCTCCAAGGCAGGGTGGCATGGTAGAGGAGAAACAGTTCATGGCAGGGCAGGCAGAAGTCAGGGAGAGAAGCAGGGAATAGGAGTCTAATCCTTTTCCACTTCACAAATAATGGTTGTGCAACAATGGTCTCATCCTTTTATCAACCACTGTTCTTGTGTTGCACACACTGATGTGATAGCGATTTTAGGTATCACACACTGATACCTACTATAAAGGTAAAATTAGCCATCTCAGTTGTGTTTTGGGGGCAAGCTTCATAAGTTTGTCTGAATCATCACTTGATCAAGATTTTAAAGATTATATTAAATTTTGTCTAGCAACAATAAAATATTGTATAGAATTGCTTAAAATATTTTACCTGTTGAGAAACTGCTTTAAAAGTATTAGATATATTGATTCATTTGAAAAATATGCATACACACAGTAATTATTATCACCCTATTTTAACAATGAGTAATCTGAAACATAGACATAGTAAGTGCTTTGGCTAAGCTGTCATAGCTGTGAAGTACTAGATTTGGATCATCAGTAATCATAAAATATCATTTACTTGTGAAAAGAAAATTATGCAGGGTGAGGTGGCACAGGCTAATCACAGCACTGGAGAGGCTGAGGCAGGCGGATCATTGTCAGCTCAAGGCCAGCCTGGGCAGCATAATGAGGTCAAGGCCAGCCTGAACTGCATAGTGAGACTATGTCCCCCTCCCCCCAAAAAGTATTATGTTAATTTTGTTTGAGCAACATTAGTTATTAACTTAAAAGAAACATTTTGTATTCTCTAACAGCATTTAGCAATATTTAACCATTTTTTGATAATTGTTATTTACTTTTGCAACTTTAATAATAAAAGGTAGTTTCAGATTTGCTTGAATTTTAGTGTTCTTATGTTAAAAAAGGTAAAGATTGGCAACTTTATGCTTATTACCAAGACATATTTTGTTTCCATTATATTACACTAGTAAACCATGAAATCCGAGCGTGAGACCTAAGGATGTTGCAGCACTCCTGGCTCATCACGGTGTACTTTGATCATGAAGGTACACAGATTATGCTGTGACACTTCTTCCTTTTTCTCTATCTCTTCTCTTTCCTGCTCTCAGTCTACCATGATGAGAAATGCCAAGTGTAACTTATTCATCTTTGGAAACTGCATTGCTGTCAGGAGGGTGCTTACCCATAATTTATTTTTAACAATTTTTGTCAAATTTGAATCATGTTGCACTCAAAATGTTTCCAGGTGCTGTTTCAACCAAGAAATTGGAAAATAACAGTTTTCTTGATAGTTTTTTTCTTGATAGTTTTGTGTTTATAAATTAAGCACAGAAATAATTTATGTAATATACTCAACTATTAGTTTAATAACAATATTTCTGGTAACAGGTGTGCAGTTCAAAACCATGGACAGAGTATGTTTTCCTACTTTATCCTCAGGTCAGTGGATTTTTTCAAACATCAAGAAGTACAAGAGATGTGCAGTAATAATTTGTCCAATTATAAAATGCTTAAGGCAGTTCTCCAATGTGTGTTGCATACTAAAAATATGCCCTCATCTCAAAAGTGCCCAGCAATTAAGAATGATAGCAAGACTAGTGATTAGGAATTAATCACTGCTAAAAACGTAGAAGTGGTATATTGATTTGCACTGAGAAAAATGTAAAAGTACAATGCCAAAAGTACCCAACTGCTTAACTTTAGAAGCCATAGAACTGATTTAGTACAAGAGAGGGCAGTAAATTTAACAGAACTTTTCATAAAACAGAGATGTGCGTGGAACATCCAAAATATTACCTAATAAATTGAACTACCACAGAATTTATATGGCAGTTCTTCCTCTTATAATTTAATGGATAAAGTTCTGGTGAAAACTTACAGGAATATAGGTATCATTATCATATACTTCCTGGGAACACAGTGTGAGATATGCACTTTTGGAGAAAGTAACAGACTATAAAATTAAATATCCAAGAAGTGTGAAAAGTCTTGGCTTATTTTAACTATAATCTTATAGCATTAATGTATATTATTAAGGACTTTGGCTAGTTAGTGACTATGTATGTCATTATGTTTTAAAGATAGTTTTCATGGATTACTTTGTTTTGCAAGTTGTGAAAAGAACAAAGTTTGGGATAAAATATATTTAACTTACTATCTTGTTTATGAAACTTGAAATATGTGTATTCATCTAAGTAAAGATCATAGAATAATTTTATTTGGTTTGAGAAATAATAATAGGAAATGAATATTTAGGATGTTAAACAGTTTGTATCATTTCCAATCAAACACAACTTACCTTAATGTGTTATTTAACCATTTGTTAAAGAGTAAGTTTTCCAAACAACTGGTTGCTCTTTGTATTAAATCTTATTTGTGTATATACACAGCAATTAATATGAATATTTTCAGTGCAGGCTTTAGGACGTTTATTCCTTTCCAGCATACCCCAAGCCAATAATGACTGTCTTGATTATGTTTTGTTATGAGGAAAAGACAAATTATTAAAAACACAGAAATTAAATCTACTTGTAGTTAGACTTGTTTTTCTCAGAGTTGTCAGGTTTTGCTTCCATATCAGGAATATCTTTTTGAACAACCCTTTTACCATTACTCTATGCATAGTTCTAATGATTTTTTTTCTTTTGGATTTTTGATATATGTTCTCACTATGTAATCCAGGTTGGCCTCCATCTTGCAGTTCTCCCGCTTCAGCTTTCTGAGGAAGGCAACACTATGCCCTGATTGAAAAGATGAAATTAAACCTCTTAACCCCATTTATCTTCCAATGAATGTAAACTGTGATGATTCTTTATTCAACTTTTTTTTTTTTTTGGGTTTTCTCTGGTACCGGGAACCGAACTCACGACCTTGCGCTTGCCAGGCAGGCGCTTTGCCGCTGAGCTAAATCCCCAGCCCCTGATTCTTTATTCATACTGAATTATAGAAACATTCATAAGGAGATTTCAGATAGTTAACTGTTCCAGACTCCTGTCAACATATACAGGATTGCGGTTACTTAAATATAAATTTGATATTTTATTGTGCTCAAATTATATGAAGTAAATGAAGAGAAATAGTTTTTTTTTGGTATTATTTTGTTTGTGTGTTTCTTTATTTTTTGAGACAGGGTCTCAGTCAGTAAGTCGGGCTGGACTTGACTCGTAGCAATACTTCTGGCTCAGCCTCCTGAATCCTGAATACTTCCGGCTCAGGCTCCTGAATATGTAAACTGATATTTGAATTACCAATGGAGAAAACTTATGAATAGCTCAGTAGACATCAACAGTTCTAGTTATAAAACCTTGGAACTAAGTACTTTTGTATTATTGTTAGAGGAACCAATTGGTTATGACTGTATAGCACAAATGTATGGCCAGCTTTGAAAACTGGCTTTCTTGCTTTGATGACAGGCATGGTTTGGGTTCAGAGGGCCAGTTTGGTTCTAATGAATGGGGTTTAGATGATCTAGAGACATCACAAGTGATCTTAGAAAAACTAAACTTATTGCGGTGAAAGCATCCATACTAGGTTAAATTTTTGCTGTATATATAAATATATATTTGTGACTTTTCATGAGATATAAACATCAGTAAGAAAATATTTACAAAAGATTTTGGCTTTCACCATTGTTCCATGGTAGAATATCGCATCGTTTCAATTTTACTTAGGTCCCTTTCACTGGTGTCAGTAACCACAGGGTCAATTCAAGCTCATCCTGTTTGACCCAGCCTTAAGCAAGCTGCAGGTCATTTGGTATCTTTGAAGATGAGATGGTTTTTATATTTTGGCTCTGAGAGAATGAACACTTTCCTATTCTTGATGTTCCTGAGACCTTGTCGACAATTCCAATATTACTGCCTTATCTTTTGCGTAGAAGTACTTATTTAGCCGATTATCCTAAAATATAATTCGTTTCCTTATGTGGTATTTCCCTTTTTCTCAGGTCAGTTAAGTCTGAGAAGGGCTTCTTTGTCTGTGGCTTAAATGTAGGTTAACTTTTTATTTTCTTTTTATCCTTGTTAGAAGAGAGGAGGTGAATAAAACTTTGAAGCTTTCTTTTCTCTTTCTTTCTTTCTTTCTTTCTTTCTTTCTTTCTTTCTTTCTTTCTTTCTTTCTTTCTTTCTTCTTTCTTTTTGGCTTGATTTTTAATTCTTTCTCCCTCACCATCTATGTAATCCCCAGATTATATTCACACAGTCAGGCTGCAAGCTGTGAAAATATCCCACTAATAGTCACAGTAAAATGTGGTTTTGTCATTCATAGGTTTTCCACCAAACAGAGTTTACATTATATTTTTTAGTTCACCTCATTTCAACTGGAGTTCCTACACTAATGATTTGTTTAGAGAATGGTCTCAATTTTTAAAATTTTAACAATCAAACTATATTTTATATTTTCCTTAAAATTAATACAAGTAATAAAATGTCATTTTCTCTATACAGAGAAATTTTAATCAAGTTAGTTCCTGAAATGATCACTTTATATAGAATACTGCATCATTTATATTGTTTAGATAGATATTGTAATATTTATTATTTGCTGCTATCTGGAAACAGTGATTGTTTGGTTATGTAGTTGCTGGACATCAAACCCAGCCTGCCACACTTGCTATGTAACTGTTCTATCACTGGGCCACGTTCCAGAAACAACACTTAGTTTTAAAGAATTAGCTTTTCATTTGTTTGTTTTCTTTTATTCTGATGCTGAAGGCTGAACCCAGGGCTTTGCCAGTGTTGTAGGCAAGTGTTCTACCACTGAGCTACATCCCCAGGTAAAATTATGTTTTAATGAATAACTGTGTGTGCAAAACACATTTTGACATCACCAGTTTTGGAATAAAAACCTGTAAAAATTATACATCACCCAACCCTAAACATATTGAACATCAAAAACTTTTCTCATATAATTAATAATTTGAGTTATAATATATTTTATTTTTGATATTTAGAAATTTTAGCCAAAATAACAACAGTAGATGTTTTGTCATTAAAGATAATAGATATAAATCTGCTGATGTTATGAAATGCCATTATTAGTACTAATACATAAACTTTTAAGATATTCCTTTTATATTATATATGATGAAAAGTCCATTTTAATTAAGAGCATATATAACTTCATAATTTTCACATATACAAATATTCAATTGGTATATAGTCCTTGTAAATAAGAGTCTAATTAAAATACTTATAAAGTTATAGCTAATTATAGTCAGGAGAATTTATTAATATTGTTCAGTTTAAATAAAGTATATACTGGATATTTTTGCAGTAATCTATACATGTATTAACAGTCTACTATGAACCAGAGCAATATATTACTCTGAGGTTACTGTAATTTTTACAGAGGTAAAACAGGCTTAAACCTCAGTCAAACTTACAGTCTGTCAAGTCAGACAAGCAAACGAAAAAATAGAATAAAAACATGTATTGCTAAGCAAAAATGTAAGATTCAGTGTGTGTACAGGATAGAAAAGTATAACAACTTTGAGACAGGGTCTGAAAGACATTCTATGATGAAAGAGTCTAAATTTGTGCCTACCCATCTTTTAAATGGGCATATGTATACAAAATAAATTGAATAATATAAATGAACTTTTTTCCCTAGAGAATGTTGAAGTTGGTTTATTCCTGATTGTGAATTCATAATAACTTTATTTGAAATGATATTTCTCACTTGTAGATTATCTTCCCTGTGAATCATATGTGAACTTTTTACCCAGAATGCATGACCTGGGGACAGACTTTCCTGAGAATTAATGAGCTTCTGCAGGAGTTGGAACCTTTAAGCAGAACGAGTACCCTTGATCCACATGGACATTGCCTTACAGGAAAAGCCTGACCAAGAGGTCATCATCACTGTTACTGTGCCGAGACCTTAAATGAATGTTGAATAAATTACTCAGGAGATATTTTTTTCAATTCAGAGAGATATTTTCTAGCAAGCAAATTGAAGCCAAGTATATTTTAATTGCATCATTTTATTTCATAGTGCCTACTATTATTGTACAATGGTTATCACTGCACAATGCTCTCCATTCTATTTTCTAACTTTAAAAATGAAGTATTATAGGAAAAAGTTGACAAGTAGTTACTATTGATAGGTTTTTCCAGTGCAGAGAGAAGTAAAACAGAATAAAATGCCTTTATTGTGGACGCGGAAAGGCCACAGGAAAGAGAAAAACGTGGCCTCCGCCGATCTTTCGTGGGGTCCTAGGTTAAATAGCCCCAGGTGGAGGTGGGGTTTAGGAGGCGCACTGCCTGACATGGCAGACCGGGATTGGGTGGGAGCATGGGCGAAGGGAACAGGATATTACAAAAAGGGAAGTAGGAAGTTGTAATTCAACTCAGTGGAAGAAGGGTGGGGCTTAGCACATGGCCTTTTGTGGCCAGCGCCATATTAGCTGGATGGCATGGTGACTAAGCACCATACCACATGACCTGCAGCACCATACTGGCTTGGGCGCCATACTGGCTTGGGTGCCATAGCAACTCAGCAGGAATTACAGCGGGGCAAGAAACCAATCAACTATATGTCTATACAGCAAGTCAATGTACACCATTACATTTTAGTACTCAAATGTGTTTATAAACACATAACCTTGCATCAGGAATATGTGCCCAAAAAATTGCAAGGAAGAATTATAATGTGTTTGTAACATGTTCCAGTTATAAATAGATAAAAACAGTGTATGTTTTGCCCTTTCACTAACTAAATTTTTGTAAGTCTTAATGTAGGTATTTCTATATTGCACAATTTAGCTTTGGGAAAGAAAGAAGTATTTGAGATTAAAACATTTCAAAAACTTTGTAAGAAACTCAATCCATGGCTTTATATAATTATTCCTTACTTAATGTCAAATGCTTTATTATTGTTTTTATGTAAATTAACTGTATTAGAATTTAAAAGTTATACATTGGTAGAAGGAACTATTCTCCTCTTTCATTTCTATTGATTTTATGGAATTTATCAATCATAAAAGGCTCCAAAATATCTAAAATTAGAAAATAAGAATGTCATGAGTGCAAATAGTCAGTTTCTAAATCAGTTTCTATTTAGAAACTATTTAGACTATTCAGAAACTATTTAAACTATTTAGAACTATTTAGAAACCATTAGAAACTATTTAGACTATTCAGAAACTATTTAAACTACTCAGACTATTTAGAAATAGTTTCTAAATTTGTATTGAATGTAACAGAAAATTGAAATAAAATTGGTTTACATAACAGGATTATTTCACTTACCAATGAAAAAACATAGAGGCAGTGTATGGAGCTTTTCCCTTCAACACAAACTCACCATCTATTCACTATCTTTTACGACATTAAGTGTAACTGTATATGCCTCATGATATGTCCTCATAGAACCGTCTATTCTTTCTTTGCTATTTGGTTTATTAATTATTAGGAATAGTATCAATATAGTTACTATCAAGCTGTAAAACTTTTTCTTCCTTGGGAAATCATAGGAACTTAATCTGCATGTACTGAATTAGCTTGCATCTCATTAAAATTAAGCTTCTATTACTACTTTTACCACTTGAATCAATCATGAACATGAATTCCCTGTGTTACTTTCTCTTTGCCATTTTTTAGTGCTTGTTATTGCAATTCTTCCTGTCAGAATTTCACCTTCTATGAAACTGCCTTGACAGTCAGCAAATAAATAAATAAATAAATAAAAGGTGCTCCTGTCTTGCAAACCTGAATATTTTCTCTCTTACTGATCAGAGTCATGCTGTATGAAGATGGTGTAGTCATTTCTACTGAATTATAAAGTTTGGGCAGGAAAATGTCATTTTTAATTTAATTCACCGAAAGTTAGAACACCTTGATGCCTCAGCTAACAATGAATATTTTAATTCGATAAATTGATAAAAAATATGTTCTTTTATTTGGAGATTTGAAGGTTTTATCAATTCTACGGTTGTTATGGGTTAGATCTGAAATGTCCCCCAGGGGTCTCAAATGCAGAGGTGGGATTTGGGGGAGGTCATTGGATCATGTGAGCACTATCCTCACAGTTTGCTTGCTGTTTGGAGGTGCTCCTCTTCCAAGGAGGCAGTAACTAAGGGCATTTCCTGGAAGCGTATAATTTATTCCTGCCCTTGGCTACTCCTAACCTTTTTTTCTGGATTCCTTGTTAACATGGTGTGAGCACCTTTCTTCTTCCACACCCTCCTGAAAGCCACCGTTGCCTGGGAGTTGACAAACCGAGGACTAAATCATCCAAAAACTGTGAAGCAACAAAATCCTCTCCTCCTTTAAGTTGTAATTATTGAGTATTTTGTACAAACAGGAAAGTGATGTATATAATAATTGTCACTGTGTCCTTGAAAGTGGAACAGGATTTGTAATGTGAAATTAATGGTCTGCAAAATTATATCTAAACTGGTGAAAAGACACAAAAGACTACCTGTTTTAAAAGAATTATCCACTAACCAATTAGAATTTTTTTTTACATAATGGTATTTCAATATCTATTTGTAATAAACAGAATTCTTTTTGATGATACTTAATATTTTATAAAAACATAAGTAATTATAAATAAACTTCATAGGTTTTCTTTCCCAAGGGGTAGATTATCATTGGAATCAGTAGATATGGAAGATGCAAAGCATGAATATTTATATAGATAGAATATTTCCATCACAGGCAGCTACTAAATCCAGGGAGATATATGATGAAAATGATTATGTGTTTTCAAACTTGGTCATTAAAAAAAACATATATATGCTTTTAGTACCTAATGATTATATATAGTCATAATAGAAAAAAGTGTTTGATGATGTTTATTTAGCTATGTACTTATATTTAAGAGCTGTATGATTATTCATCAACTTAAAGAATTTTGTCACAAAATAAGAGCAACATGTGCTGATAAACTAATAATTGATACAAACTATTCAAAATTAATTGTTTCCAACTTTTATAGACATTTTCAAAGTAGGTTCTGTTCAGATTGGGAGCTAAAGATTTAGACTTTTGACACTGTAGTATTTTCTTAGTCTTTATTTAGGGTTGTTTCTTCCCAGAACATATCAAAAAAGGAATCTGAAAATTTAGAGTAAAAGCAAATTGTCAGGTTTCAACAATACTCACAAAGGTGTGCGTGCATGTTTGTGTATGTGTGTGTGTGTGTGTGTGTGTGTGTGTGTGTGTGCATGCACATTTCACAAATGTAACTTGAAGTCATATTTTCCCTGTTACTAATAATATCATAAAAACAAAAGAATGTTAAGCCTAATCACTTTTGGTAATACGGAAGATTTATCACGGAGATAAGATTCATCAGTTACCTAGAAAATTCTGTTTTAGCATAATTTCTCTCTATCAAACTTGTCTACTTTAAAAGTATACATTTTAATGTTTTTATGAAAGCAAAACCTGTTAAACCCAGAATTCTGCTTATTTATAATTCTATTCTTGCTTTGTCTAAAGTACAGATCACTAAGTACTTATTGATATTTATTTGTATTTAGGTAAGCACATACTTGGTATTTTCAGAAAAATGAACAAAAGGGATATGGTTATAATAGGTGTGAGTTCCTAATTCCGTAATCCTTACATCCCATTTAGAGAATATTACTATGGCAGAGAGCCCTAAGAAATCCCTTCATATTGTTCCTGTGTTTTTGGGACTTAAACAGATTTACATGTTACATCTTAAGAAAATTCAACCTCTTTTCTATTAATCAGGCATGTCATTTGATAGACAGAACAAAAAACTCTTGGCATAGTTCAATGTCATACCCAATGCAGGCATACTTATGGACCTGTGGGCACTTTTTTCTATATCTAGCATTTCAAGTCAGAGGCAATTTTGTTCATTCCTGTAAGAATTAGAACCCTGATTTCCTAAGCTCTGTCAAGATTTCGTTTCTGTACGTCACAAAGTTATTTTTAATTAAAAATTTCTTGTCAGGTTAAAAATATTTACTTTATATGCTTTTAACCTCTCATGAAAGAACATTTTCTGTTGGACTTTTGAAGCTTTACTGTTCTTTAGAATACTATGAGACTTGTATTCAAGAAATTTTAATTTAAGATAAATTCATTGCACTACAAAGTTATACCTTTTAACAAAGGATATGCATGCAAAAATCAGTTATAATTCAGCCTCAAGTCATGCAATATCATAATGGTTTAAGTGGAGCTTCTTAAACAATATATAAACAGTTTTGCTAGGAAGTTTTAGACAATATTAAGTGTTGAATTTCAGATAGGGTTTCTGCTAGAACATTTATTATTTTTTTGTTTTATACAGTGTATTTTTATACGTAGATATAAAACATTTCACTAAGAATTTGCTAAATTTGACCAGGGATATAGCTCAGTGGCAGAGTGCCTGCCTTGAAAATGCAAGGTCCTGAGTTCAATTCCCAGTACTAAAAAATTAAAAAAAAAAAAAAAAACTTTCACAAAGTAGATATCACCCCTACACGTGGTGATCCATAACTGTAGGGCTTGCACTTCAAAGTATGAGGATTAAGAATCACCACAAATTATAGGCCTGTCTGGTTTAGAATAGTGAGTTCAAAACCAGCTTGAACTGCATAGTGAAACCCTGTCTCAAAAAAAAAAAGTAGCATCAAACTTTATTTGCCATAGATTACGTATGCACTAATAATTAATCATGAGATAATATTCAGACAGATATTTTGATCTTATCTTTCTTTTCATACAGGAATTATTTTTTTCTCTCAGCCAAAGAGCATTTTTATGACACTACCCATGGGAAGTTTGGAATATTGTGTTACTTTACCTTTTAGTTATACATCTGAATATTTTACATAAGTATTACATTAAAGACTATGTATATTGTTTATGTGTAATTAAGAATGAAGAACACACTAAAAATTATACTCAAGTTTGCAATCATAAACATTTGAACTGCATGCGGTAAGTTTAACTTAAACATGTTTTGTTCGTAACTAAGTAGAATGGTGGATTTCAGTAATTTGTTCTCCGATTAACAGTTATACCTTTAAAATCAAACCTACGTCCTCCGGGTTGAAGCTCAGCGGCACCACTGGCACCATGAGCTCAATTTCCAGTAACAAACAAACAAAAAGCCCTAAACTAAATAAATAAACTCAGACTGACAAAATACTTTTTAATGGGTAAAAACATGTAAAAATTGTGTCTTTAGTCATTTTGGTAACAAATATTAGGACAATATTCTCTCTTGTAAAGAGTTGTAGTAAGACGGACGTTCTCCACTAATATAATCAACTGCAAGCTCGGGGGGTTGTTTTCCTCAATTTCCTAAGGTTGCTACGTGTGTGGCAGTTTCTCAAATGTGTATTAAAATACTGATAAAGGCTTCAATTGCATGGCACAATCTTCTCAGAGAAATTCCCTTCAGTGAGTCCTTACAACAGATAATGGAAGCATTTGTAATCTCAACATACAATTGGACTAAATGAAATTAGATTCCGGATTTCCTTTATATGAGAATGTTTCATAATGTTGTCAGCATTTTTGGAGCTATAACCTGGAGGACTGACACTGTACAAAAGAGATAAATACATGGAGCTTTCTCATCTCTTTTAGCAGTGCTTTTAGAATGCATACGCGCTTAAATTAAACATTTATGCAAACTGTAAATTCAGATGTTGGGCAAATCCATCGTTAAAAGGGTTGGCAAGGAGATTCTTCCCTGAGACATTTGCAGCCCACATTAAAGAAATATAAAATAATTCTGTGTGGAAAGGGAGAGTGCTTGCTGCTGCAGTCATCCTCAGATGGTGCTTATCCAAGGAGACAGCTAGAGCAGAAAGTTTTAAGAAGAAAAATGTGGTTGATGGCGAAAAAAGTAGGCAAGCAATTATTTGCCTTACACAAGTGTTAATACAACCTCTGTCACTTTAAAGATCTTTGATATTTTTGGTAATAGTTTGGTGTTAAGCCAGTATTAGTATAACACAATATTTTTTGTTTTTTATTGATTAAATATATTTTAACTGTTGTATAAAACTGAACAACTCAGTTGGCTACATATGGTGTTTTGATACATGTATATATTGCTAATATTTCAATTAAGGTAAACATATCTATATCTTTAGGCATTTATTATTCTGTTAGGGTAAAATTTTTCAAAATCATTTTTTCTAGCCTTTTGAAATATATGGAACATTACCTGTAGCTCTCTACTGTGCAGTATCACATAAGAACCACCTGCTCATGTCTACCTAACTTACTGTCCATTGATCAAACTTTTTCTATTCTTTCCAATGTCCTAAATCTCCCTAGCCGATGATAAAATCTATTCTGTGCTTAAGATCAAAGATGAGGGTACAATTGATGGAGCTCATATTTCTAAAGTTTGTAAACAACCTTGAGCACAAATAAGTACCAAATAAGTGTCATAATTTTATTATTGATATAAATAACACCACTTTGGGCATTACAATATAGTTAAAATTACTAGGAAGTGGTCTTATACCACTATATTAGTGTCTTCATGAAACAAGTTACAGAAAAGGATTGACTTGTACACCATCCTGGTCTCCATGTGTAAGTGTTGCTGGTAACTTCAAAGCACCCTTTATGCCATTATGCTTCTCAGCGACATGCAGTTAAAAAAAAATGTCATTTGATGTTTAAAATGTAACAAAAACAATAAGGATAACCATGAAATATAGAATATCTTATATTTGGGGGAATTATTTCTGGTGACCTAAAAATCAATCAAAAATGTATTGTGAGATTTTTTATAATAGCAGAGTGTCATGACATTCTAAATGATGAAAAAATGCATACTGTTTATATAGAATTTCTTTATAAATTTAGGAAATATATAGTAGATAGTTATTCCTATCTATTCTTCCTAAATTGTGTAATTAAATGTGTACATGGTAATTAATTTAATGAAGCTTACCATTAATATATGATGATGGTCAAGTCACAATCTGGATTTATTCAGTGGAGAAGTTGTGTGCTTCACCCAACTGCAGGAGAACACAGAGTGTGCAGAGCTCTAAAGGCAAACTGTCCAAAAAATCTGGACAACTGCATTCATAGTACACATTTGCTAGGTTGTACTGGATTGATTCCAGGTAATTGGAAAGAATGAAGTAAAGGCTCTAATTTTTATTCTATTTATTGTACATAACCTATAGTTTGGTATCAATAATTGCAGGCCTCTTTTTAGCCAATGTCTGCTTTAGTAGTCATGTGTTTGTGATCAATAAATTTGGCCCTCAGAGTTCAAATGTTGTCTTCTTTTTTAGACAAGCTTGTACACTAATTGATTACAAGGAGGAGGGGAAGCTTACTGCTAATTTTTAAGTAAGCTCCAGCTAGAAATTGTGTGCTTAAAGGCTACTACTACAGAAAAAATTCACAAGTAATTAAAATAATGGATATTAGAAGAAAAACTATATTTTAATGTGCTCATTTAGTCATGCTTCATATACTATCAATTTTAAAAAGAAATACAGAGAGAATACGAAAATAATGCAAAAAGTACATAGAAAAATGCTACTTGTGTTTGTTTTAATATTTTATCAGTAAACAAGTCTTTTGAAATTATCATGAAAACAAACAAGCATAAGAGAAATAAATGAAGCCTTGGCCAGAGTAGAAATTGAAATAGCAAAAGAGATTGAAAAAAGATTTCTAGAAATGTAATTTTGCCCTGTGTATTTTAGAACATCTTATTTGAAAGAATATACAAGACAAACTGTCAGCTAATGTATCACAAATACTTAAATTAACATTTTATGTATAGAAAAAATTGAGAGATGCAACAGGGAACCCTAAAAATAACAGAGAAAATGTGTAAGGAAGATATTTCCTAGGCTTTAAGAACCAGAGAAACAATCCACTATGAGTGCAATCAGGGCTGCAGTACTGGTGTCCCAGAGGTTCAATATTTCTATTAATAAAAAGAAAAAGTCTTAGAAATTTCAGACAAAATACTTTGGAATGCATAAAAATATTTGAGGTCACCTGAGAAGGAGAGTAACACCTTAAAAAATCATAAAATATGATTACAATTTTTTAGGGGAGTGTAGCTCAAAGTTAAACAGAAGTTCAATGATTATTGATTAAAGTGTGTTTGGTGCTGTACTACGCTCTTTTGAACTTTAACAAATATAGACATGCTTTGAGGAACTGGTCAATAAGAATGTATCTTATATTGAACATGTTTGGAAGTAAGACTTCAGAGCAATTATCATTTTAGTTGGCTGCATTTAGCCAATATCCTGATACCTTCTCCTGACACTGGTGGCTGTACATGTATACTAGCTTGAGGGAAGGACTCAGGTTGTTTCTCTGGAAAAGTTTTATGTCATTTTCTAGTACTTAAATCATGCTAGGAAGATGGTCGAAATAGTAAAATACTTTCAATGTGTGTGTGTATGTGGTTTTTTTTGTTTGTTTGTTTTTTGTACTGGGAATTGAACTGATGACCTCAGACTTGCCAGGCAAGCACTTATGCTGCTGAGCTATATCCCTGGCCTAATACTTCAGTGTGAAATTAAAGCTTTTATTGATCCCTAGGTGAAAAAGTGCACTGGAAGGAACAGAAATACCCCAAACACAGATTGGGAATGCTTGGTTAGTTTAAATTTTATGAAGTGAAATCAAATATACAATTCTTACAGCTTGTAATATTCCCATTGTAAGATCTCAAGTACTTTGCCATGTTTCCTTAAAAGAAGATAAAGTATTTTACGATCTAAATGAGTTTTTTATTTTTTATTATAATCCATTAAGTATTTAGTTTCCAGCAGGAATAGCATGTACCCTTTTCTGTTAAATGCCATAAATATATTGTATATTGACCCAAAACTAGGAACATTCTCTATCCCACACTTCATCATGATATCCATTAAATTTATCTGTTCTATTTTTATTACTCCCTTGAATTTAATCTGAGGCAAGTAATGTGTTCTTCAGTGGCAGACAGAAATAGCAGAAGTCAATATTCTTCAAATCCCCATTTAAAATGTTGGTGTTAACTAATTATAATTATTCAAGGACAGTGACATAAGGATTGAAATTGTGTTGTAGGACATCTTAGACCACTCCTGACATATTTCCCCACTTTTCTGTGTGCTAGCCACATCATCCATCACTATTACATCTCATGTGCCTGTGTTCCTCCAAGCATTCCCTGTTCTCCCTGCTGAAATACCTTTCCACTCCCTGCACTGCTCATTGTTCACTCAGAGATCAGCTATTATTCACCCTGTGAACATGTCTCTGAATAGTCCACCTACCATCTCAGTAGCTGAAGTAATTAATGGCTAACTCCTTCGTGCTTTCATGAACTTTTGAAGTGTTATATACGTTAAAGTGCTTGAATTATGTCTCCTTCTCTTTTGGTAAGTTATTTGAAAATTTTGTATGGCTTTTAACTTTGGAATAAGTTTAAAGTATTTTGGATATAGATGAGAAGTTGTTTCATAATCCAGACAGACATGTATGTTGTATTGCTCTAGTGGCTAGGTGCAACATTTTTTTTGTAATATTGTGAAGAAGAGACATAAAATTATGTGGGTTAAGGGTGTCCCCTTGCTTCTACTCAAGAAGGAGAGAGAGAGAGGGAGAGAGAGAGAGAGAGAAAAAGAGAGAGAGAGAGAGGTTAGATACATGGTTGATGTGTGGTAGAAAATGCATAAAGTAAATAAGAAATGGTTTGTGAGATTTTTGAGAGATGAAAGCTAAGTAGTTATATAAATGAGATCTGAGTTGGTTGCTGATGATGTGGTTTTCAAATATGTCAAAAAGTTTTATAACCCTCTTTGAAAGCATGAACTTTCTCTCCCTCCTCTTTGGTGTGGATTGTACTTAATGACTCAATTTTGACCAACAGCTGAAAGCTGAAATGACAATGTGCTGTTTGGAAGTCCTAGAAGATGAAGGGCACTGATTCTCCCTCCTGCCTTGCTCTGTCTGGGATCTCTTACATTTAAGGCTAACATTATGTACCATGTTATATCATAATGACAGTGAAGCCACCAAGTAAAAGGCCCTTGGCCCCAGCAGTTAAGATTTTTTGGGAAAAGTTATATAAATCAGTGGCCGTTGAAATGAATAATCTGGGGGGATTTAGCTCAGCGCACAGCGCCTGCCTGGCAAGCTCAAAGTCATGAGTTCAATTCCCAGTACAGGAAAACAAAACAAAAAGCCAAACAAGACAACAACAACAAAAGAAATGAATAATCAGGCAACATACTGATTATAATCATAAAATATTTTATTGATAACCACCCCTCTAAGCCACTCATGAATTCTTGATCTGTAGAGACAGTGCAAGACATAAGTATTTGTCATCTTAAGTCATTGTGTTTTGAGTAACTTGATGTTACCCCAGTAGGTAATATAGTAGATAAGAAACAGGTAGATGTACCATAGATCAGATACAAGTTTCAATATAGAAAGATATAAGTAATCTGTGTTTAAATGACTTGTTTTATAGCCACATTTTAAAATTCCAAAATATGTGTAATCATAGAGCTATAGCATCCATTTATAGAACTAATTTTACCATTTTTTTCTAATTATTAATTTCATGTAAATCTGAAAAACTTTTCTTTTTACTTCCTATTTACTATACTTTTTAAGTAGTCACAAAAATTACATTCAATGTAAAGAAGCAAAATAAATCAATGAAAGTGTATTGTCCAGTGCTATTTCCTTACTCAATATTTAGTAAAAAATTTTTAATTTAAAAAATTAATTCTTCAGGGCTGGAGATATAGCTCGGTGGCACAAGCACCTGCCTGGCAAGCGCAATGTCCTGAGTTCAATTTCTGGTACCAAAAAAAAAATTAATTCTTCAAAGTTTAAAATATACAGATAGTATAACCTTTGTCTACTGTTTAGAGTGCAATGACTGGAAACCTTTCCTTGTGGATGGGACACTAAAATATGTAAGACAATGTAGTTTTTATGATGTGATGTGAGTTATTGGTTATTTCCTTAGCAATGCCTCTATGGCAAAATTTAAGCATGTTAAAAACATTGATAATAGATTTGAGATATTGTTTATGGCTATTATAAAAAAAATTCAAATAAATCTTTGAAATTAACTTAAAAGTTTAAATTCTATTTTATTCTTAATCATCAATATTTTACTATTGTCAGTGAATTAAAATCTACCTATGTATTCCAAAACTTACTACCGTAAGGGTTATCCTGTAATTTATAACAAATTTTTTTTATCCTCAAAAGAATTTTTCATGAATGAAGGGAGTCACCATGTATTTGTCTTAACCAGTGCTTGCTCTATGTAGATTCATGTTGCCATGTAATTAATATATTAAAAGTATGAATCATTTTAAAGGGACTTCTGTTTCTATTCACACGTACTTCCATTGTCCTGTACACAGTGTGTACAATTTTACTGTAAAATGCAGGAATCAATTTGAATAACATATAGGAGAATTTTTCTGCTATTGCGCATCACTGCAAAGAGGCCAAGTAGCTAGCCTTCCTTCCCCGTTTTTCTTCTGCCCTTATGCTTCTCTCTCTCTTTCTCTAATTTAAATATAAGAACTTTAACTTAATTGATTGCTTAATATTTGGAGAGTACACATAGACAGCAGGCTTATAGAATGGGAAGAGAGAAGAATTTATATGTGTATATGTGTGTGTGTGTGGATATGTGTGTGACATTTGTGAGTTTTTAATCCATAAAATTTAACAGAAACTTTTACATAAACATATACATGTAGACATGCTCTCCATAAAAGTGTGGCATTTTCCCCTGAATGAAAAAAGTCAGTATCATTTCCTGGCTTGTAGCCCAGGTGCCTCGTTGTAATCTGAAGTTCTTTCTACAGACCAAGCCATTACACAAAAGTAACCTGAATTATGATTTCCTGAGGACTGAAACCAAATCATACTGATCCTCTTCTACTATTCTCATTTTGTTATGAAGAATATTATTTATAGCAATAGTAGCAAATAAAATTTATGAATCAAGATTCTCTAGAAGCTATGTACAAGAATGTTGGATTCTTGAAAGATTATTACTCCAACCCTTTCAGCTAAGATTCCACAAGAGAATCAAGTTTCATAGCAAATGCTTTGTTAGTTATTTTAGCATTTCTCTCAAACATAGAATGCAGTAAGGCCATCCTTGATATGAGACAATGTAGTACATTTTATACAATATCTTGGGGATCCTGGGGAATGGTGATCATAGAGAACTGCTTTTCAGAAGGGTTACTTTTCCACTCAAGATACTAACACAGTAAGCACCTGCTCAGCATCCCTCCTACCAAACCAGGGTGTGCAATGATGCTCCATGTGAGCAACTTCATCACTAACACATACGTTCAGTAAAGGAGAATTTTCCTTTTCTTGATTGTTTTTTGGCCTCTAAAATGATGACCTCCCTTACAGTACGTGGCTTACCAAAATCAAGAATAGCTTGTCTCTTTTTTAAGACTATCAAAACCACCTAAAGATCTGCATTTGTTTCTTGCTTCTTCTTTTGGACTAGAGTGTGTTGCTCTGAAAAAAATAATATGTATTCTACGAATAAATATAAAATTGTTAACATTTTAAATTGATTGATTTTTATAATTCATTGTCTTCTATTATATTCTTTAAACCTGTGGCTTCTGTTGTGTAACACTGCATTATAAATGATGCAACCAAACTGTTTTAAGAGCAGAGGATTAGTATCACATGGGTTCCACCAAGTGAGCCCTGCCTTTCTGTGGTCCGGCATTTGAATCATTTTAAGATCCACTGCTCTAAGGCTCTCCTTTTTTTGCTGCTTGATAATGTGCAGTAATAGGTTCAGATAGACTAATTTGTGTCTAAGTGATGGCTAATATATTTTCCTCCCAGGTAGTATTTAACTTGATTAAATTGGACAGGTCAACAGAAGGCATTTGGAGTGGGACTTTCAAGCACCATTGAATGCTAATTGGGCAAGACAAAGCTTATAAGAAAAAAGTACACAGGGAGTAGCCAGCACTGTAACTGGATGTTATGAAAGATCACATCTGCATTACATTTGATACAAAGGCACTTCTGTCCTTCTTGGTGCTCGCTGTTCAGGGAGCTGCTTATTTTGCCCCTAAGTTTTCTTCCATTACTTGTTAGCATAATGGAAAAAAACCCTGTTGGTTTCGAACATCACGTTGCCACTTGTTTTTAAAGTTTGCCGTAGATGGCAGAATGTTTTAAAATATATATGAAGATGGAATCAGCCATTTCCTCTAATGTCTTTCCTAAAGTAAAAGTAATTAAGCAATTAAATAATAAGCCTGTGCAACACAGTGGTCAGGAAGTCTAACCACAGGCCTTGCAAGTCATAACCTACATTAGAGGAAGAGTGAGGTAGAGACCAGTGCAGTGATTTCTCTGGAGGCATTCAAGTTCAATTTCCAACAATGCTGTGGCCCAAGCAAAAAGTTCCCACCAGGTATGATAAATCCACAGAGTACACTGTGTAATCTCTGATAGAAATCTACTCCCTTAGATGAAAGTAAACATTGTCTACTGTAAACATAGACTAATAAAATACAAGAGAAAAATTAAACTCTGAAATTCAGCTTATTTTATTAAAATACATTTTAAATCTATCAGTAAAATTCTAAGAATGATTTTAGAACATATATAATTAACAAATAAACTATCTTTCTCTTTGGGTTACATCTTATCCATGAAACACAATTTTGATCATAGGCTTGTATTTACACCTCCCCCAGTAATGCATGATCATAATTTCTCATTGTTTATGAGACAGTCCTCCACTATTGCAGAACTAATTCAAATTTAAGCCTATGCTGCTTTTTAACATCTGGCTTATCTGTTATCTCTCCACGGAAAAAGATTAAATTTGCTGGAATTTATTTTTCTTTTGTATTATATGCCACTAAAGAAAGTTAATTGATCTCTTATCTCACATATATAAATTAGAATCATTTTAACAAGATAACTGTCTGCTAATAAATCCGATTATCTATACAGGTATCTAAATGTATCCTTTCAAGAAAAAAAGATACAAAATACTACCTAGTTTTACATTATTGAAGATATTAACATACAAGAAAGCTACATAAGAAAGTATTTCAAAAATGAAATCAAAATAAAAGTGGCAGAAATACAGTTGCTGTATGACTTAAGTACCAGTGCAATTCTCTATCAAGGAATTAAACAAAGGAAGCTGTCCTCTTGTTTGTGCACTGTCCCTGTGTACTGAAACACGTGGGAAAATACATTGGATAAATTTAGATGAACATCTATTAAAATTAAATCATCTTTTCCACATCTTCATTTGCTTTCCTTTTTTTTCCTCTTCATCATGTCTCTCCTCTAGCCTCCATATCACTCAGGGGCATGATTAATCTACCGCTCACCCAGAAATAAGATTTCTGATTTACCAATCACAAGCATGTTGATGCTAACCTATTTCTATGGCATGATAGACATGGCTACAGTCTGGCTTCAAATTGTCAAATTTTCTAGTAGCCAAAGACACTAGAAAAGTATTTCTTTTTCCCCTGTGTTGTTACTGTACTTTACAGATATTGTAAGATGGTGATCCCTTCCTCCCAATCTGTTTTTCTCAATAATTGCAAAGATAAATGTACTCCTTCTTCTAAATTCCTTGCATAATACTGTGCCATTATTAATGTTACCCTTTCTGCTACTACCACACTTTGCTCATGTACAATTTTTGTGTTCTTTCTTCAGTATCAATAGGGTGGGTATGTCACTGCTTTTGTACTAAATTAGAATAAACAACTCAAACAAAAGCTAGTTCATTTTGGTATAATCAACAATACCTAGAATAATTCCTCCTTTATGCAGCAAGTCTTCAATAAATACTATTTATTACAGTGTGAATGCTTAATATCTCCCAAATTTATATGTTAGGTTTTAATCACTAGTAATTTAATATCAAAATGTAGGGCCTGTGGGGACTTATTAGGTCATGAAATTGGAATGCTTAATGGATGGAGATTAGTGCTCTTAAAAAGAAGCCCTAGAAAGTTGTCTCGCCTCTTTACCATGTGAGGACACAGTGAGAAGATGACATCTATGAGGAAATAGGTTTTTGCCAAACACTGAGTTGCTGACATGTTGATGTTGGACTTTACAGCACCTAGACCTGCAAGAAATACACATTTATTATTTGCGTTCCATCCAATTTGTAATAGTTTGTTATAGCAGCCTACAAAAAGACAGTATTTAAACCAACTATTTGAAAATCAGATGGGATTTATGAAACTGTAATATTTTATACTACAAAAATATTCTGATTTAAAATGCTTACACTAATGGACTAGTGGACCCCAAGGGTCCAGTTTAAACACTAGACAAGGCCCAGTAGACAATTGGTCTAGATTTCTAAGAAAGATTTACTAAAGATTATAAACTAGGTTTCACATCAGACATCAATAAGTTATCTATAGTTTTGTCTATAAAAACAGGAAAACTGAAACTGCAGAGACACCATAAAATCCAAGACATGTAAGATGCTCAAGCCCAGGAATCAAGAAAGAATACAAGTCTTTGTCCAGTGAATATTACCGATCAGAGGAAGGGTCAAGATTATGATTTAGCTTCAGAAGTGTGAAAACCAAAAGTATCCCAAATCTTCAATTCTTGTTTCTGTTAGTCTTATTTATTTATTATTTATTTATTGTTGACATGTCAAGCACTGCACTAAGGCAGCCACGTTCATACACATATTATTCTAGGAGTTTTCAGGTTTTGTTTAAGCATCAGAACAGATTTGATTTCATGTTGTATGGTAGAATATATACTAAGTTCTTAGAATGATATTGACAACTTTGGCTGGACACAGCTCTTATCATTTGACTTTAGGCTCATAATAATCCTTTCTGCCTTCTGGGATTGAACTTTGCCTTATCTTTGGTAACAGAATTACTGGTATACTGGAACATGTAATAGCTTATGAGTAGCTTCTAGGCTTCCTCATAGAGAGCGCCCTGCTTATTAAAGTGACTGGAGTGTACTTCTTGTATTGCACTTTGTTAAAGATTTTGCCTGCCAGAATCTATCTTCAGCTGTTTTAATAAAGGAGACGTCCATTCTGTGATCCCTCTAAGCTGTCTTCACTTACTTCTGCAAGTCTAGCATCATGACCAGAAGGAAATAATCTACTGCTATCCATTACTATACCATGTCCTTTCGTTGATAGTGTTTCAGATTATTAGGATGCCTTGTGGAAGAGTTTCACTGCAAATAGTATGTCAGAAATTATTGAGGAATGACATTTTTCTGTATGAACCAACCACTTTTTGCTATATGATATACCTTCTTCTCATATGTGTCTGTCTTCTATCTTCTGGAAGGTAAATATCACAAAGATGGGGATATCCATATGTTTTGCTCATGGGTGTAAACTAACTTCTTATAATATTACCTAGCATATAGTAAGTTCCTCATAAATATTTGTTGAATAAATATGCCTAAGCTTCTCTGGGTTAGGCTGAGACCTACCTGCCTTAACTACTCCAGGTTAGATTATTACTTCTAACAGTCTAAGGGTGTTAGATTTCCCCACATCACCTTTCTCTTTCCTGAAAGTATCTATTCATTGAATAGTTTTTCTTCAAACATTGGCCTGCTATGACCAACACAGCAGTGAAACAAGGACTGCCTATATGGTCTGCAATTTCACAGCATAATCTATGCCCATCTTCAAAGCCTCATTTTCAATAATGTAGTATAGCCTGGGTTATGAATAGAATAGAATGATGGCAGAAATAATATTTTTGATACTTGAAATACCATCAATCTTACTGAGCAATAGTCTAGTCGTTTCCTTTGCACATAGAAGTCAGTTACTTTAATTGGACGATGAAAGGTCATATTATGAATTTCTTTGTATCTTCTTGAAAGCACAATGAACAGAAGGCAGCCTTGATTGTTGGAGCGAATCCAAGATCTGGGTTCTAATTTACTGATGACATAAAGTTCCATTTCTTCTATCATATGCATTGCTAAAGATATTCTATATATCCAAATTCTGGGACCAGCAGCCTACAGAAAGTCTAGTTGAGAAAGCAGTTCATCTTGCATTTCAAGTATATTACAGTTCCTCAGTCAAGCAACTCAACTATCATCCAGACATCTCAGGAGAGGTCATTATAAATTCACTTCTTTGGCTTTCCTGATTGAACTTGCACCCATTCGTCTTTTCAGTCAAGCTGCTAATGTAAGGTAGATTTCTGCACTGATTCATTTCCCCCAGTTCTGCAAGTCATTTTCATGGACTTACTTCTTCTAAGGAGAGCTGTTTTAATGTTACAGTCTTCTGAAAAACAAATTATGAAAAAAGACACTACCTGTCTTTTGTTGCCATTAAACTGTGACTCCTTTTGGTTATTAGAAAAAGTGATGGATTGAATTGAAATATAACCAAATTAATCTTGATCCCTGGGGTACAGAATTAACAGCCAAACACTCTCTTCCATCAGTTATGTGCAGAAAAAAATAAACTGTATACATGATTTTATTCCCCATTCTGAATGGGTGGTGGAAGAGTCCATAACATTTGATATCAGATATTATATTCTCTGGAGTACTTTAGGTTAAATTTGAGGTGGTTGTTTGCAACCTGGAATAGTACAAATCCAAGATATATAAAAATGCTATCTAAATTTTTGTTAGAAAAAATGATATAAAATAAAATAAAGAACCTGCGAACTAGACATGTAAGAAAAAGCATCCACCTTGTCAGGGTGAAGAACCTACTCATGTAAAATTGAGTTATCGAAAGAAGGCTTAACTGTATGTATTGTTTCTTCTTTTGTATTCTTGGGTATGGTCACCCTTAAATTGTTGTAAAGCTGTGGTCCCAACCATTTGCCTACCGTCTGCTATTTGTAGCCTTTTTAGAGCCAAGAAGCAGTAGAAGAGGAGCGCTATGAGCTAACCTTCACCTGTATTTACAGACCTTTCCCATCACTGGCACTCCCACCTGCGGTCCACATTCTGTCAAATCAGGGGAGACATGAGTCAATGAAGGCGAGCCTTTTAAAGCTTTTAATCATAACAAACAACCAACTGCAGCATTCATGCCATAGGTTCTCCACTACTGCATTATATTGTCATACCAGTACAGACACTACTGTGAACTATATATGGGAGGGATGCAGAATTTATGAAAATCTGACCTCAAAACCAAATTCTTTACAGTCAGTGGGAAATATGTTTTCCATCAAACAGGTTCCAGTACCAAAAATATTGAAGACTATTAATGTAAAGGGACTAATTGTTGAAAGCTTGTAAAGACAAATTCTGAACAGATTCATACATGCTTAATTATACTGATAAACAAGAACAGTGTATAAAGTTAAACATCATTTACAAGTTACAAAATTTGCCCTTTTCGCTATGCATATTCAAAATTTTATGTATTTAACATGTACTAGTACTACTTTTTTTCTTTCTGCTAAGGTACTTGAAAAGTAATAAAATATCAAAGTATAAAAATAATTTTTCATCCATTCAACAAGTCCTGTTATACAAGGTTTAGTGCGTTTGAATGAAAAATATTAATAAATATGTGAGGGTGTGATTTTGGTTTTGAAACCTACCATATACTTCACTGATTGTATAATGATTACATCTTCTTAAAATCAATCACCCAATCCAAAACTGCATTTTTAGATGTATTTGTTTCCATTTCCTGATAGTTAAATAAAATAATTAATTTTATCAACATTTTCTAGAATATAAAAAATTTAGGCTCTTTATGGGGATGAAAATGGGGAATGGAGTGGCATCTTTTTATTTAGAAAATTCAGATTAGAATATATTACAGTCCATTCATGTATTCATTCATAATTTAAGAACTGAATAGATGCCTATAATGTTCCAAGCTCTGAGAAAGGCTCTGAAAAATGAAAAGATACTGTCTTTTCATAAACAGATTTCATTGCAATTAGAGATATGGCCATGTAAACAAATAATCATAAAAAATGTCATAAATTAGACTCTATTATGCTCAGAGTTGTGGAAAGGTATGTGCACACACATGCATGCACACACATGCTCACAGGCACAAAGTGAGGGAGGAGAACTATTGAAATAAAGGAACACAGCATGATTCAGTGAAAGCAAAGGCAATGAACAGGAGAATTTTTCCACAGAAGTCTGAGGTAATCTCTAAACTGTAGATAGCAGTGGTCCATAGGGAGAGTTGTACAAAAAGACATACATGTGAGGGAATTTAAACCACACAGCATATTTTAACATTAATTTTAAGCTTATTTTCATAGAAGTTGGTCATAAATGAATCATTTTTGAAACCAGTATAATTTTTCTTGGCATTGATTTAAAAATTTGGTTAGCCCAACTATATTTGTTACATTATAATAATCTTTGTTTGGTGAATAATTTTCTTCAAATATTGACAAAGCATTAGCTTTGCATTGACATTGTTATACTCCATTTGCTGTCCTTTGCCAAGCAAATAGTGTACCATAAAAAATGTCAGTCAAAATTAGCGAGTGCAGGTGAACTAATTTTTCTTAAATCTAGTTCATTTATATTTGGAGTAAATAAAGAATTTCATAGTTAATTTGTAAGAAAAACCATAGATAGAATTTTAATTGTCAGTCTCAATGAAGTGTACAAACATGGAGCATTTCTCTTACTTAAATCAAACAAAAGAGGATATCAAATAGTTTGAGCACTTATGGAGCTAATTAATTGGGATTACTATTACAGCAGTTTGTAAGTATGGAGTATTTACTGCATGTTAGACACTAAATTAAATGTTTTATGCTAATCTACCCAAACATAAAGAAGTACTATTATTGTAATCATATTATACAGAAATAAGTTCTGAAAAGAGAATCTTAGTTTTTGGATTTTATATAATTAATTCAGTATCTTTTGGACAGACTTTCTCATCTTAACATATTTTCCAAAATATCAGCTGCATGATTATTTTAGTTAGTCTTCTCCTTGCTGAGACAAAATACTTAACATTCAGAAGTTAAGGTAGGAAATGTTTACTTATCTCAGTTTGTAGAGGTTTAAGTCTATCATTGGCTGGTTCCAAGGCAGGATGGGACATGGCAGAGGGGTAACACTTTATGGAAGCAGAAGACAGTGAAAGCAATGACAGGGGCTAGGAGAGGGAGAGAAACAGCCACTTTCTGTCCCTTATGTAGTATGGAGGCTACCCGCCCTAGGGCAAGTGTAGCACTCACAGTCTTAATTCCAGCACTGGATCATGAATCAATCACTAACTCTAGATTCAGCCACCTCTGAAAGGCCTGCCCCACCACATATGACTGCATGAGGCTTTGGGTAGACCTCTAGACCCAAACCATAGCAATGTTTGATGAAGAGGCTAAACCTTCTGTGTAAGCTGATGGCTGTGGGAATCCTCTCAGCTATGTATGCATTCTCCAGGTATTGGTTTAGCTGCAGTTTTATTTTGATGGTTGTTTTTACTCTATTTTGTGTGTTTTAGTGGGGTTTTTTGTTGTTTATTTACTTTTTTCTCACTTCTACATTTCCTGACTCCTTGACCTGATATCTGCTTGTGAATATGTAATTTGTACCCCTGACTTGGTCAGGATCAAGAAGTCTTCTCAAATTATTTCAGCTCCTTCTCAGTTCCTATCCTGGCTTATGACCCCCAGAGTTAAGCTACATTTTGTATCCTACTCTAGTAGCTTTATGGTTCAGGGTCAGTTTCTTATCTCTCACTGGTGATCTCCCACATCAAGCCAAACAGGAAAGCACTTTATGCAACATGGGTCATACTCTGATTTCAGGACACTGGATTTCCCACAGGATACAGCAGTCGAGGATGATACAAAGAGATGACTTTTTCTGTTGGATTAATAATAGCACAAGGAAAATTTTCTTTGCTCTCTTAGCCTGATGTAAGACTATCATCTGCATATTTCTTCACCCTGTTTTTGTCCTCTCCCTCCCCTTGGCCTTCCCACTTCTCCCTCTCCTTCCGCCTTGCTCTCTTAATCTCTCTCTCTTCTCTCCTCCCTCTTCTACTCCCTTTCCACTTCCCTCCTCGTCCTCCTCTTCTTCTTCCCCCACTCTCTCTTTCTCTCTCTCTCTCTCTCTCACACACAAACACACACACACACACACACACACACACACACACACACAGCCATACAGAATATCCCTAGGAATTTTTTTTAGATTTTTCAACCTTCTAACCTTATGGAAAACTTTCCACTGTGTTATCTTAGTCCAAGCAGGGAAGTCATGAAATAGTTCAAGTTCTGGCAACTTCATTGCTCCTCTAATTCTCTCTACACTTTCCATTGTCTCTTTAAGCAGGAAAAAATTCCCATCTCTAAATCATCTATTTTACCTTCTCAGAAGGTACCATATTGCTTTTTTTACTCAGGCACTTGAACAGTATCAATAAAATAATGGCAAATGTTTGGAGATTCAATTTTCAGTTCAGGCTGAGGATATAGTCTAAGCATAGGTGCCCATTAACTTTACTGTGAGTCAGTCAGAAACTGAAAAAACTGATTCTTCTCCCACCTAGAACCTGAACTATTCTAAAGACCCCCATAGGCATATTCCAGCTACAATCATGTAGGATTCTGAAATGACTGAATTAGTTTCACTGAAAAGCAGATACTAAAGGATTTTTCTATAATTTAGTCACCTAAATTTAAGAAATTCTATAATTTAGTCATCTAAATTTAGGAGATCCAATGATTTTATTCTTATCTAAATGTATGTGCTACTTTTTAAAATGCTCTAAATTTTCCTTCCTATCTCTGTGAAATCTTTTGAATAAATTCTTTGTAAGACTGGTCTTTTTTCTGAAATATAATCTTGCTATTACACACAAATGTGTCTGGCTATTACATAAATTTCTACACTGATTTGGAGGCCTAAGATGTTGAGCTACTCTTCTTAAAGCATGGAAATGGTTTGCTGTTTGCAAAGTGGAAAATTTTCAAACTGTGAAATATTTCTCCTGTGGACACTTGAAACCAAAACCTCCTGTGAGCTCTAAAGCAATGAGTTTACATTTGGATATTGAATGAATCAAGGAAGTAATGTGTAGTTGTGTATCTTTAATCATAAACGACAACTTTATTCTGGTATTTATGATTACTACATGCTACAAAAAAACTGATTATTAAGAAACATAGCTTATTACATTCTTTCTAAATTGTTTAGTATGAAAGGTTGTATTCTTAGAGAAATTTTTTGAGGTGTGATTGAATTGCATATTTACATGTTGAATTACATATTTACATTTTAAAATGTGTCAATAGTAAAATGTACATTGCTACTGATCCCCTTCAGAATATTCCTCCCACGTGTGAACACATGTACACTGTTGTTCTTCCTAATCTCTGATGCAGTTCGTCCTCATCCACCTTATTTACTGGATCTGCCACTGTCTGATTTCTTGCTATTCCCTAAATGGCCAAATATAGATGAAAGTTAAATGTTTTTAATTGATTCAGGACATCAAGGGAACTAAGACAGTGGAACTAAAAATACTCACAAAAAGAACTTCCAGAACTGTTTTAGAAAGTGGCAAGAATAGTGTGATATTTGTGTTTGAAGTACAGGACAGTATTTTTTTTTCAGGAAGATTAATGGCAATATGCTTTTACTATAATATTTTTAATTTAAGCTATTTTTGTATTATAACTGTAGTGGCATGAATTGCTCTGTTACAATGATTTTATGATTTACACTGTGCAGTGCACATTAATGTAGTCTCTCAATAATGAAATCTTTCCTTTTTTCCTGTCCTTAATACTTCTGATTCAAAAGACTTTTGTTCCTGGAGCTGAAAAGGGGGCTTTCTTTTTTCTTTGTATAACATATTGTAGTAGCGTTTTCTACGCACAGACAGGTTTCACATTTTCTGACAATGTATATCAAAGCATTCTGGCAAACAAAGTAAATGCTGAAGAGCTCGTTCTATAATATCACTCAGGAAGGAAAGAAAGGTGAAATGTTCTAACTGAATTGTTCTGTGACAGATGTTTGCTTTCTGATTTGTCAGGTTTAAAAATAAGATTTATGGTGACCTTAATCTGGACAGAAGTTCCACACATATGGTGGAGATGGTGCATTTGTGTAGGCATCCAAAGACTTAGGAGTTAGTTTAATATAACAAACACTCTCCAGTAATTTAATTTATCCCTCTATAGTTTGCACAGTGTTAAAAAATTTAGCAGGCTGTCTTATGCCAACCTCATCAAGGAGGCTAATAACTTACATGTCTGAGTGGTGCCTGTTGCAGTTAACTTGGATTGAATGTGAAACTAAACTCAGCTGCCTCTTCAAGATATTTAAGATTCAATTAAATGTCACACTGAAAATAAGGCATGAGTGATCTGTTTCTGGTTCCCTAATGGACCCAGGGCCTAACTACTACATAGACAAAGATTGCTTCCCTCATCACTCCAACAGCTTCTCACAGTCCTACTGGCAATGAAGCTCAGGTTTTACTTGTGTTTACAAAAGAGAAAAATATGAGGCAAACAGTATAAATGTCTCCATCTGTATAAATCATTTTGTTTTGTTTTGTTTTGTTTCCAGTACTGGGAATCGAACTCATGACCTTGAGCTTCCCAGGCAGGCGCTGTGCCACTGAGCTAAATCCCCAGCACCTCATCTGTATAAATCTTAAAGGAGTAAATCCAATGATTTAATTCTTATTTAAAACCGCTTTTCTGAATATTGCTAAACAGCCATGTTTAGCATGTATATACTTTAGCATGTATGTAAACAAATGTAAATTATGTTTACATTTGTCACTTCTATATTTATTTCTCAAATTTACTGAATGCAATTTAACTTCAAAAATATATTTTAAGGAAAAAACATTCTATCAATTTTTCAAGCAAAAATATACTAAATAAGTATAAACTTCATTTTTATGAACATTATTTTTGGTATCAAGTTTTCACTTTAATTACTTAATAAGCCCAGTTACTTAAATATGTGGCTCATGAGAGGTTCTGAAAATATGTGCAATTGATTTTCTCCATACAATATTTCAATGACTGGTGTCGTGTAATGGTCAGACAAAACATTGCCTGACTGTCATGGTCTTTTCAAACTTTTTTTCTTGACATTTCCGTATAGATTTTCTTATTTTCACTTTCAGTTTTCTTTTGTATTGTTAAATCTGTTTGCCATTTCTTTAAATTCTCATGACTTTTTGAACATCAATTATTTTTGCATACTAATCATTTGAATAACATTTTTGTTGACTTTGAGAAATATATACTTTTTCTAAAGAAGGAGGAATAATTCATCTTATCAAATAAGCTTCCTGAGTTCAACAACGCTGATAGGGACACAGAGACACACATATACTCACCCTGTGCATGGTGAAAGCATGGAAGTGAATATTCAGTGATAAAATAAATTATAATTCAATATGGTACATTATTATTTTAAAATAGATTTAAGTTTTAGAATATGATTCCAATGAGAACATCATTAATTTGGCATAATTAATAATTTATAAGGACCTATTAGGAGAAAGACATTCTGAGAGAGGTGATCTTACTAAATAATGTCTTAATCTTCTAATTTGCTAAATGTTGTGGTCCATGAAGTAAAGCTGCTAGCTTGAAAAATGTTAGAGAAAAGATAAATCAGGGCCTTACATTAAATGCACATGTCTCTTGAAATTCTAAGTGAATCCAAACCTCTTTGTGTCAGAAAGTAGACTGATTAAGTGTCAGTTTTTAAAGTTTTGCAGGTGATAAACTGGCCATTTTAAATGGCACTGCTAAAGGTTGAATCAAATTGTAAGGCACAGTTGATCCCACTGATGAACCTTAGAAATGACAATGACCTCATCATATTTCCATTCCTGTGATTTAAGAAAGCTTCTTCAAAACATCTATTACTTGATCTACATGCTTACTTAAATTATAAATATAAATTTAAATTTTTTGTTATATCAGATTTCTTTGTTGTAACAATGCATATGCTCCATTTTGGAATAAGTGATTCATGAAATAAGTTTTTGTTTATTTTTCTCTAAAATTGGCTAAATAGAAGAACTGTACAAGATTCTGTTCTTCTCCTCTCAAATATAAACATTCACACTAAAATTCTTTCTCCGATTAGTGACCCTGTGTCACCCCAAAAGAAAATCTTACCATCTTTGTATTTATCACTAATATTAAGTGATCCCAAAGATAACTTTTAAAAAAATTTTAAACTCATTCTTAACTGTTTATATTTTGTCAACACTCAATCCGAGCATTCATCATAACATACCGAAATAGGCTTCTTTGTCCTCCTTAATCCAACTTGTCAATCGGTTTGACTCTGACCAAGGCCAATTTTACTTTTAGTTATTATTATTTATAAATAGCTAATAGACAAAACTTTTAAGTGCAGACATTTTTACCATAGTGTTTGAGTTCATCTTCTATATAACCCTTTATAAACTATTCTTACATCATGTCTATTTGAGAAAAACTTCTCTTATATTGATCTAATAATATAAATGTCCTCTGAACATTTCCACCTTATCCAACATGGGCTGCTGCACTCTTACTTTTCTTACAGTATCTATCCCAAATTCTTAACCTATTTAAATTTTATTGCTCTCTACAAAAACTTCTCAATCATAAATTTCTTAACAGTCATAATTGCTATGTTCCACATTATTTTAGTATTTATATTTTTATGTAGTTTCATTTTCTCCTAAATAAATTATAAGTCCCTTGACAATAAGAATGTTGACTTACTATTTTTGCCTTCAATAGCATTTAACAGTGTCCATAAATATGTTATCATACTCATGTTTCCTCTTTTCTTTATTGTTTTAAGGACAGTAGTACATGAGAAATGAAGAAACAAAAAAATATAACAGTAGCAGCATACCAGGATCATGAACATAACTAAAGCAAAGCAAACACATTCAAAGTGGTACAGGGTCTCAAGACAAATTAATACAAATCAACAATGGCTGTTACATTACATACCACTATCCTCAACTACATTGCTCAGATTATCAAATGTAAGAATGAAAGATTGCTCAAACCATTAAAGAGAATAAGAAAATAATTCTTCAATAAAACATTAGAGGTATTAGAGAGTTTCACTAGACAACATGGTAGGAGTTCATCCTTATACTTCCATTCCACATTGTTACCTTCAAATCAGTTGCTCAGACCATCAGACACAGCATGCAAAGTCGATAAGAACATAATAAATTGTGAGCATTAACTGTTCATTTCAATATACCATCAGACAACAGCACATATATTTATGTTTGGACTTCCTTCTTTTTTCTTCTTTCTCTCATCCCAGTCATTCCTTCCTTTGAGTGATTTCTTTCCCTTTTCTATCATCTATTGTATGTTTTGAGTTTTACCTAGTCTTTCAGTTTCCTACACCAAGGAGACAATATGATGTTTACATATGTGGGTCTGATCTATTTCACTTATGAGTATGGTCTCTAGTTGCATTCATTTACCTTCAAAAGCCTCAAGTTTATCTTTTTTTTTTTAATAGCTGAGTGATACTCCATGGTATAAAAAAACAACTTTTTATCCATTCCTCAGTGGATGGGCATCTGGGTTGATTCCAAGATTTAGCTATAACAACAAGATTTAGCTATAACAAGCTATAAACATGGGTGCACTTGTAATCACTGTGGTATGATGTCTTTAATTCTTCTGGGAAAGTACCTAGGAGAGGAATAGATGGGTTAAATGTGACTTCCAAACCTAGTTTTGTGAGGAATCTTCAAATTGATTTCCACGGTGGTTTCACCAAACTAC
>NW_004955407.1:21995459-21996732 GCF_000276665.1 Chinchilla lanigera
TGATGAACTCTCTACCTACCCTAATGTCGTCAAGATTTTTACCTACTTTCTCTTCCAATAAATTTAGTGTTTCTGTTTTAGTATTTAGATCCTTGATCCATTTTGACTTTAATTTAGTGCATGGCAAAAGACATAAGTCTAGTTTTAGTCTTCAGCATGTAGAAAGCCAGTTCTTCTCGCACCATTTATGAAAGAGGCTATCTTTCTTCCAACGAAAATTTTTGGCCCCTCTGTCAAAGATAAGGTGAGTGAGTGTGTTCTTAGTTGTACCTGTATCTTTTAATCTGTTCCATTGATCTTCAGGTCTGTTTTTTTGCCAGTACCATGCTGATTTTATCACAGTAGCTCTGTAATATACTTTTAAGTCAGGAATTGTAATGCCTCCTGCCTTTCCTTTGTTTCCCAAGATTGCTTTTGCTATTCTAGGCCTCTTTTGGTTCCAGATGAACTTTAAGAGTGTTCTCTCTAGATCTGTGGGGTAGACTAATTGTATTTTAATTGTGATTGCATTAAAGCTGTACAACAATTTTGGAAGTATGGCCATTTTCACAATGTTGGTTCTTCCTATCCATGAGCAAGGAATATCTTTCCATTTTTTGACGTCCTCTTCTAGTTATTTTTTCAGAGTTCTATAATTTTCACTGTATAGATCTTCTACTTCTTTTGTTCAATTGATTTTTAAGTATTCATCTTTTTAGATGCTATTGTGAAAGGTGTGGTTTCCCTAATTTCTCCCAGTCTGTTTGTTACTTGTGTACAGGAATGCTATTGACTTTTGAGTGTTCACTTTGTATCGAGCTACACTCCTGAATTTGGTTTTTAAATCCATGAGCCTTTTGGTGGAGTTTTTGGGGTCTTCTCTGTAGAGTACTATGTCATCTGCAAATAATGACATTTTCATTTCTTCCTTTCTTATCCTTATTCCTTTGATTTCTCTCTCTTGTCTAATTGCTCTAGCTAATATTTCCAGAACTATATTGAATAAGAGTGGTGACAGTGGACATCCTTGTCTTGTTCCTGATTTTAAACTGGAAGCCTTCAATTTTTGACCATTTAGTATGATGTTAGCTGTTGGTTTCTCATAGATGGCTTTGATCAGCTTGAGGTAAAGGCCATCTATTCCTACTTTCTGTAGGGTTTTTTACATGAATGAGTGTTTGACTTTATTGAAGGCTTTTTCTGCATTGATGGAGACTATCATGTGATTTTTTCCTTGGCTCTACTGACATGGTGTATTACATTGATTGATTTGTGTATATTGGATCATTCTTGC
>NW_004955407.1:21997867-22017807 GCF_000276665.1 Chinchilla lanigera
ATTTTTTTCCCAATTTTTTGTTACTTGATCTATCTCTTTGTGATAGCAGTGTGTTAAAGTCTCCTATTATGATCGTGCTGCTACTTATGTCATTTTTCATGTCTGATAGAATTTGTCTTATATAGGTGGGTGCTCCTATATTTGGTGCACAGATGTTTATGACTGTTGGCTCTTCCTCTTGAAGCTTCCCCTTCACAAGTATGTAGTGACCTTTTTTATCTCTTTTGGTTGTTCTTGGTTTGAAATTCACATTGTCTGCAAACAGAATAGCTACACCTGCTTTTTTCTGAGTTCCTGTTGTGTGCAGTACTGTTTTCCATCCTTTAATTTTCAGTCTTTGAATTTCCTTTTGAGTTAAATGTGTTTCTTGTATACAGCATATAGTTGAGTTTTGTTTCCTAATCCACTCTGCAAGTCTGCTTCTTTTGGTTGGTGCATTGAGACCAGTTACATTGATGGTTATAACAGATACGTGGCTTATCTTTGTCATGCTATTTTCCTGCTGTTGGATCCTCCTTTTTCCCGCTATTTAAGTGCTTGCTGTGCTTGTTGTTTCCTTTCTGTTGTTGTTGTTGAAGTTTCAGTCTGTTTTATCTTTTTCTAGTATATCTTTTAGTACTCTTTGTAGGATTGATTTCGTGCCCGTAAATTTCTACCATTATTCTTTATCATGAAAATATTTCATTTCTGCATGAAATTTGAAAGATAGCTTTGCAGGGTACATCAATCTGGGTTGGAAGTTGTTTTCTTTCAGTACCTGAAGTGCTTCACTCCAAGCTCTTCTTGCCTTGATATTTAGTGTTGAGAAGTCTGTTGTAATTCTGATAAGCTTTCCTTTATAGGTGATCTGTTTGTTTTCTCTCACAGCTTTCAATATTCTGAGCTTTTACTGAGTTTTTGGGATCTTGATCACTATATGCCTGGGTGTAGATTTATTTTGGTTATGAATAACTGCAGTTCTATATGCTTCACTTATCTGGATGTCTGATTCTTTTGCCATGCCTGGAAAATTTTCTGCTATTATTTCTGAAAATAGTCTTTTTATGTCATTTGTGTTGACACCGGCTGTTTCACTAATAACTATTAATCTGACATTGTTTCTCTTTGCTGTATCTTCCAGTTGTTGAATTGTTATTTCCTAATTCTTTGTTGTTTTTAAGAGATCCCTCGTTTCACATTCATTGGTGGCTATGCTGTCCTCAAGGTCTGAAAATCTATCTTCAGCTTCATTCAGGCAATTTTTCCAAGCTTTCAATGAATTTTTAAGTTCCTGGATATCTGTTTGCATCTGTTTCATACCTTCTAGTTCTTTTCTATATTGTCCCCTGAAGGTTTAATTGAGTTGTCTATGCGCTTCTATTTTCTTGTCTATGTCATCTTTGTATATGTTGAACATTTCTTTCATTATTTATTTCATTTCCTTCCTCACTTGAGACATTATTTCTGATATGATGTCTTCTATGGCCTGATGGAGTTGTTTCTTTACTTCAGTTGCGATCATTTCAGAAATTTCAGGTGTATGACTTCGAGGCTATTCTCTGGTGATGCTTTCTGGACTTGTTTTGAGTGTTGCGGAGGTCTGGAATTGCATTTTGCTCCTTTGTTTTGTCATGTTTGAAGAACCAGAGACTCCCTGTAGTGCAGTCTCACTGTTCTGATTGTTTGTGAGTGGCAAGGAGAAAACCTGAAGATCTCCAGTGCTCAAAGTAGCTCCTGTACTGGTGAGTGGTGGCAGCCCAGCCCGGGTCAACACACTATGTGTGTGGCAGGTAGCCCCCAAGACCCCAGAGAGTGCCTGAGCCTTAGCCTACCTTGCATGCTGGTTAGGGAGACAGAGCCCTGACTCACTGGGCTTTCCGAAGATGTCCGGAGCTCAGCCCAGCCCAGGCAGACACACTATGGGTGTGGAAGATAGCCACCAAGGCCCCAGAGGGTGACCGATTTTTCCTGCCTTGACCTGATGCTGGTCAGGGAGGGAAAGCCTAGACTCACCAGGCTTCCTAATGATGTCCACAGTTCAGTGCAGCCTGGGGCATCACCTCACAATTACTCTTTAAAGTATTATTGCCTGCATTTCTATGAGAATCACTCAGTGTACATATATTTATCTTGGCTTCATTTTTGAGACTTTGAGATTAAAACTTTCTCTGATGTTACTAGTATTAAGAGATTTCAACACCAACTCTAATAGAAAATGACTAATTGATACAGCACATTTTTGATAAATGCAATAATTGAGATGAATGTATTAGTTATTGATAGTATGGCATGCAGGGAATCTATATAATGTCACAACCATCACACTTATATTCAAAAACATTACATCTGTTCCAAATACATACGTAAGAAGAAGAAAACACCAAAATTAGATATTTTAGCATTAGTGAATGCCATCCAATTTCAAGCCACAATCCTAAACAAAGATTCATTTGAAAAACCTTGTTTTTGGTAAATAAAATAAAGACCACATATCACTATCTAACTTTACTATTTTGAGCTAAAATACAGAATAATGCCAGAAATGGAGACGAGGTATATAGAGAGATGTCAAATATATTATCTCTTTCTAGTTTTCTCTAAGCACAACTTTTTGGTATTAGAAAGTGAGGTAATTTTTCTTCTAATAATTTGTCCAAAATTAGTCATTTGGATGCAGACACAAATCAGGACTGAGCAGAAGAAACCATAGATGTTAAATGGTGAGAGCAGTTGTCAGGACATGTCTTCACATTTTAGTGCTTTAGGTTTTCACTAAGATTTACGTGCTTTAATAGATCTCCAGAGGTTAAGTATAGGAAATCTGGTTATTTGGAAATAAAATAAGGTAGAAAATTAGGTTTATTCTTAATCTATTTTCAAATATATACAGGATATTGTAGCTATGCACCCAGTCTCTGAAAAATATGGTCCTGATTAATTTCCATTTTGATGATTTGTATGGAATGAAATATTAATCAAGTACTTAAAAATAAGTTAACTGATTTTATACTCAATTTCATTTCATTTTGATGATTGTATATTTACTATACCTATCATCAAATTAGTATTAAATTATCTAGGATGTTTTCTGATTATTAAACTCCCACATTTCAATTTTTTCTGTAATTCTTGCTTAGAGAAACATATTTACTTCAAAGCACACGTGTCTAATGCACAGCTCTTAGGCCCCATATGGACCTGAATTCTAGAAATGCAGCCTTACAATATCATACAAGTTAATGCTTTATTATGTGATTTTAATGATGTTTAATGACTCATTTGTGTGGTTCTTTAGCATGGACTACATATTTCATAATAAAACCAGATACTGATGCATTGGTTTCACAAAGCAAGACCAAATACGGCAAGTGTTTTATGTTTATGTTGCCCTCTTTTGTTTGTTGTAATAAAGGTATGAAAATAAAGGAAGTTTTGTTACCTATATGCGTAAGCCATGCAGTCTATTTTATACAAGCCTCAAAATGATTCTTCTTGTCTATGTCATCTTTGTATATGTTGAACATTTCTTTCATTATTTATTTCATTTCCTTTCTCACTTGAGACATTATTTATGGTCCAGGCAAGAAAAAGTTGGACACACATAAAAATCTAAATATGAGAGACACAAATTGTTTACATAATACTTCGGAGATATTTCTCAAATTTTCTGATATCTTTAAATTCATTTAAGAGAAATTAAATGATTGTCAATGCTCAAATACAATAAAGCTGTCAAAACAATAAAACAGTGTCTTAGTTACTTTTCTCGTTGCTGAAATACCCAATACTCAACTTTTCCAAGCAGAAAAAGTTTATTTGGCTCAGTTTGTAGAGGTTTCAATCCATAATCAATTGGCTCCAAGGCAGGACACTTTGGCAGAGGGGCATCACGGAGGAGATCTATTCATGACACCGGCAAGATAGCAAAGCAACAAGAGAAAAATAGACAAGACTCTTTCTGTCCCTCATATTGTATACATGATACCTGCCCTAGGGCAGGTGTGGTACTCACACCCTTAATCCTACCAGAACTATGCCAAACCAATCCGTGGACTGATTTACTAATCAGAAACTCTTCATCCCCACATCACTCTCTCTAGATACAGTCACCTCTGAAAAAGCTCTATTACACATTGAGCCTTTCAGGGGACATCTAGACACAAACCACAACAGCCATCAATAAGTGTTTGATTGATTAACAGTGGCAATGAGGCATAAATTTTGAAATGAAACGGGATTAATGAGCTCTGGCATCCAGAATTGGTATATAAATATGTTACAGTAGTGAGTATAATTATTGCAAATGTTTCACTTGTTTGTGTAAAAAACAAATCTTGACTGATCAGAGATATTTATGTTTTAATACAACACATGGAGCTATAAGAAGCTGTTTTGAAAAGTTGGGAACATTTCAGTTTTGCTTAGAAGATAGGATATAGTTGGCCCTGTGGAGATGGGAAAAAGGGAGATAAGCTCCAGAGAAAGTTGAAGTAAATGTAGAGGGAGAGAAAGGTGAATAAGCTGGTGGAGACTGAGAATCGATCTTAGTGTCTATGCAGAAAATTTCTAGAAGTATAATTGAAACAAACTTTAAAATGCAAGTTTTCTTTCATCTAAAATTTGTACAGTAATTGATTTATTATACAAAATAAATCTACTTTGAAGATATTTTTGTAGGGGAGCACAATTTAAAGATACCACTAGAAATCTTCCCATGCAACAACCATATGACTATTTCAAACAAAAATTAAATAGAATAGATAAACCAGAAAAAAATATGAAAGCTCATGAAATAATTTGGTTTAAAAATAATGAGTGCCTGTATTTGAAAAAAGATGCACACAAATGGTATTTCATAAGTTATATTTCCAAGACTTGATAATTGATTAATTTTAGCAAAAAAGTAATGACTGAACTATGAGCGAATTTTTGTGGGATTAGAATGAGTTTAGTTTGACTACGAAAAATTTAAAATTAAATTGCACTGCTCATATGAGAGTTATGTTCATACTGAATATTGCAAGATTAGATTGTGGGTAAGTACAGAACGAATACTCATAAACATAAAAGGGAACTGATGGCACAGTGCAAAATGATGCCAAAAAGTAAAAAGCAAAAGAAAGAATGATAAAAGAATGAGGAATAGCATTAAAATTTTGTTTTTTTCTTTTACCCTGTGGTTCCTTCCATTCTGTTCATAGACCTGCCAAAGTCTTCAATTTTTAAAATCCCTGCTTTCATGTCCAGATTTCTGCATATTGCAATATCATCCATCTCTTCTGATTTTTATAAGAGCAATATCAAATTTATTGAGTTGTGCAATTTACCAATTTGATCCCATTTCTTTAAAGTTCAGTAAGAGATTAGCTGCTTTCCTTAATGGAAAAACTACCTATGAATTGTAATTAAAAATAGCATTATTCACACTATTTAAATATATCCCTTTCCTAAGGAAGGAAGGACTGGGATGAGGGAAGGAAGAAAAAAGAAAGAAGGAAGGCAAAATATAAATATATGTCGTTCTATCCAGTGTGTCAAGTCCCTTGAACGATGGTGCCCGCGGATGGTAAGGAAAAGAAAGAGAGAGAAGAAAAGCAAGAGAGGCAAATGTCTGGGATCAAGGGGCTTACAGCCCCTCACACTGCAGCCTCCAGTACCAATTTCAGTCACCTTTTATTGAGTGAGAACCTAGGGCTTATCCAGTACTAATGGGAGGATACCAAACATTTTAGCAAGGATAATCAAAGGATTATCCTTTTCCACATGTCATCCAAGACACGACTGTAATCCCAGCACCCAAGACACGTTTATAATCCCAGCACTCAAGAGGCTGAGACAGGAGGATCGTAAACTCAAGGTTAAACAAATCATTGTGTCCTTAATGCATTCTAATCAAAGAATGTCCTTCTCCACAAATATATATATGAGTAGCTGCAATAGCTGTATTGCTGATGTCTGATGGTGTATTGAAATGCCCAGTCAATGCTTACAATTCTTTATGTTCTGATCAACTTTGCATGCTTGTGTCTGATGGTCTGAGCAACTGATTTCAAGGTGACAGTATGCAGTGGAGTTACAATGATGAACTCCTGCCATCCTGTCTAGTGAAATTCTGTATTATCTCTGACGTTTTATCGAAGAATTATTTTCTTATTCTGTTTAATGGTTTGAGCAATCTTTCATTTTTACATCTGATAAACTGAGCAATGTATTTGAGGACAGTGATATGTAATGTAACAACCACTGTTGTTTTGCATTATTTTGTCTTGAGACCCTGTATCACTTTGAATGTGTTTATGTTCGTGATACTCATATGCTGCTACTGTTCTATTTTTTTGTTTGTTTATTTCTCCTATACTACTCTCTTTAACATATATATATTTTTAAAAGAGTAGTATATAGTATATATGTATATATATTGCCCTTTCCTAGCTGTCTTCCTAAACCTTGTAGCACGTGCTTTTCATTTGTTTCTGAAAAAGTAAGATTTCCTTGAACACTTTTGAGGCCCTGAAATAAGTTGAGAATCCTCTGATTATTGAGAAATTATGAGTAAAAATAGGACTCAAACTAGAAAGGAAGGAAGAGTGTCTTGTAGCTTAGCCTAAAACTCCCAGAAAGGTTTCCCAAAGAGATGAAGAAATTCACTAATGGAGTACGAGTCATATGAGGAAACATTTTATTTTTTTTTTGGTTTTTGGTTTTTCTCTGGTACCAGGAACCGAACTCACGACCTTGTGCTTGCCAGGCAGGCGCTTTTGCTGCTGAGCTAAATCCCCAGCCCCTTTATTTTATATTATTGTTTGAAAAAATCATTCCAAAGTGCTAAAGCAATATATTTTACAGGTACTTTTTGAAAACATTGTGTTCCTTTCTCACATTTTAAAAAATTAAATCTCTATTTGTTTATAATTTTGTTTAATTATTTATAATTCTGTTCTAATTGTATGTTCTTAAGGAGTACGATATGATGTTTCAATATGCAGACACATTGTGTAATGTTAAAGTTACATGTATCTCCTGAAACATTCATAATTTCCTTATTATAAAAATATTTTGAATACTTTCTTCTAAATTTTGAAATGTTATTGCTTTCATAATTGATTTATTTAAACATATTATACATAGTTACATTACATTCCTGGTCTAAAATCTCTACAATGTGTATTATTTGAAATTTCAAACAGTGTTTCTCTCCTGGCTTTTTTTTCTTACAGTGCTTTATTTTACCATTGGTTTGATAATGTCAGAATGTGAGTTGACATCAAAGAAAATTTCACTTATAAAATTGTAGGTGCCTTGCTTGAAAATGTGGTTATTCCTGAAAGGGTTTATTTTTAATTGTGCCCCTTGGCCTGGAGCTCTGAATGTGAGACTGCTTGCCTTCTAGCTTTGCTTTTCTCTTCGGTTTCCAGGGATCATGTGTTCATAGTTAAAATTCCAAACCTGGGTATGGCAAAAATTGTGATTAGCATACATGCAAAAACATTCCTCCTTCCTAGGTCAGTAGAAGGAATCTTCTTTGTTATTTCTCCTTGTCAGGGGATTTGATTGATTCTATTATCTCTTTCTACTCAGGGTGGATATGAACCTAGTCCAGTGTTCACTTTTCTGGAGTACACTACTGCACTGGAGACTACTGCACTGGAGTACACTACTGCACTCCTGACTCTGTTGTCTGTGCTAAGCTAAATAAATGTTTTGACTGTTGTAACTAGCTCACCCCCATGATAGGCTTGCACTCGGATTTCAAATTTTTCTGTTCATCCCTGACACCTTTATGACATGACTGAAAGTTCAGGGATTTATTTGTGGAAAAAAAAAAAGATGGAGGGACAGAGTTTCTGGGGATATCTAGTTTGTCTTATCACTAAAACTACGTGTGTCAAGTTATATGAAAACAAAGTTTAGCTACATTTTAAAATTTTTCGTCATCCGACTACTTCACTTTAAATTCAACAGCAAGCATTTATGATTCTGAACATCTGCTGCCTTTCTGTTCCTCTATCCCGGGTTCTCCTTTGAGCACATTCATATTATGAATTCTCACACTCTTTCGTATGCCTCCTTTCATGGAAATATTTTTATTAAATAATTCACACGCAGCTAATTTATATATTGTAATTGTTGTAACTACAGTATATAGTTTTCTCTTTCCACCAAAGTTTCAAATTTGTGCATTATTTCTCATTAGCTATTGCCCAATATATTTATGCATGTAAAATCTAACTCATAAAGAAGGAATAGCTTCCTGAATATGAATTATTTTCTTTACCTGACTAACAAAATTTTGATGTATTACCTTAAATGCTGTACGTAGTCGGTTATAAAATAGATAATAATGCAATCAAAATGCTAATGGATTATATTTTTGAAGTATCCATTTGTCATTATGGGTAATAAAAATTTGGGAAATTTCTGGTGTTTAAGCACGTGGCTTACAAATGATTCATTGCAATTCATAGTTGAAACCAAATTAATTGTTTCTCAATTTTTTTCAGCTCTTCTTCAAGTGACAATTTCACTTAGCAAGGTAGAGCTTAGTGTGGGAGAATCGAAATTCTTCACATGTACAGGTATGTATTTAATAATTGGTAAAATACATTTGCTCAATTTGACTAAAAACTCAATTTCCTAAAAATAAATTATGAATGCACTTATAATGGTCTAAAATTTCTTAATAACCATGTGTGGCATATTAAACTTCATGAAAATTATTCCTGTTGTTTTCAAGTTATTAATTTTGAATATTAAACTCGATTGATTTTTTAAAATAGCATTATGTTTCAATAACTTATGCATGAATAATATCTTAAATGAAGATCAGGAAAATAGCTCAGTGGCATGAGCGCCTGCCTGGCGAGCTGAAGGTCCTGAGTTCGATTCCCAGTGCCAAACCAAAACATATCTTAAATGAATTTATATATTTCTGCCTAAGTAGTAATATTAGGAAAAATGTAACATTATAATCAAACTGACTTTATAAATAAGCAATGAATAAATTAGATATGGCACAGTGCATTTTAGTTACGTTTGAATGAAAATTGTAGACCAAAATTCTGTCCTTTGAAAAGGTAAATATTCACATATGTTAGATAGTTATTTAAGGAAGAAAGCTTTTCTAAGACCTATGAATCAAATATATCATATATCATAATAGCTATAGAAAAGTATATGAGCTTTATTTAATTTAAACATGAAGATGAGGATTCTTTTGGAAGACATTAAAGTACTTTATCATCACATTTTTACTTAGAGTGTGAAGTGAAAACCTGCTGCAACTATTCAGACACATCAAATTCATTTTTGTGCATACCTGCTTTTATACCTAGAGCATCTAAATTTATTTATTCTGTGCTAAAATTGCTTATGAAGACATTTTAGAATTGTTTCTGTTCTTATTTATACTAAAACAATTCAAATCTCATTTGAGGTAACTCTTCTTGACATGAACTGCCTGGTAGAAGTTATCTTGAGAATGATGCTTATGTAAATTGTTGGTAAACATTAAATACAAATATAGTTTCAGAAATATATTCATAAACTATATCCAGAATATATGTGTGAAAATGTTACATTTTGAAAAAATGAATAGCACCTACGATTCTTCATATACGTGCCTTCCTAAAGGTCTCAATTCGTAGGTTTATAAATACACTGTATATTCAAAAACTGTAGATGAAACTGTAGAGGCATGACTGGTCCAACATGACATATTATGTCAGAAGAAATTTCACATAGACTATAGTTCTTTAAATGTCATTTATATTACATTTATACAGAAGCAGATATACACATACACACTCAATTATATCACATGATGACAATAATAAAATAATAAACAATGAAATTTTAAAATAGATTTTAATTATATGTTTTCATGTCATTAGATATGTTGCAGTCAGTTTTTCATATTGAATATCATCAAAATAACACCTAAATGAAAATTAATCATAAATATCTTTCAGTCACAGTGAGTTTCTTCTTTTCCTTCCTTGTTTTGGTGGAGGAAAAGAGTGTGGGTGTGCACAATCAAACTTGGGGTCTAGTGCATTTTAAGAATACACTCCACTACTGAATTATTACTCTAGCTCTTGAAGTTTTCAATAAGAAGGCAAATAAGTAAATATTGCTTCCTTTTGCATGAAGATGTATTACCAAGCGCCCTACCATGTTATGGACATAGTATTATTTATGTTACTTATATTAATAAAACACGAATCTAAAAATAAAAGATATGATATGCCATACAAATAAGAATGCTTATATTATTTTTCTGTTCTTATGTGACGATGAATATATAACTCTCAATTTTTCAGACTCATTAAAATCTTTGTATAAATATATCTATATCTATATGTATGTATGTATCTATCTATATAAAGTATCTTTAATATAAGCAAGAAGGTAAATGTGCTCTTTGGTCTAAATAAAACTGTAGCACATGTAACAAATGTGTTTTTATAACATATCCAAGAAAATAAAAACATTTAATATATTTATTAATGATGTACAATGATGCAGACTTATCAACAGTAATTTTGATAGAAAATTTTTACTAGAGGTTCTAAAAGAATGCCAGCTATGACAATTGTATGAAAATATAGAATAGATTCACAATGAATTTCCTAACATATTTGAGGGAATAAAATGTCCAACATATTCCTTAAAATGTCTATTGTCTGTACTATAAAATTAATATGATGCTCATTTTTATTATTCCCTTCCACTTTTCCTACAAATATAGAAATAAAACAAATACCACCTAAATGCATTTTGTTGTAACTATTATGGTTTATGGTTCTGTTCAGAAAAATAATATACAGCTTAGCTAACATTCATTTAAAATTCTAATATTCCATATTTGAACTGGTCCAATTTGTTTTTAAAAGAAAGATAATTTCTTTCTAAAGAGAGTTCATAAGAACAAATCAGGAGGAAAATTTTTCTTAAAGAAGTCCTGTAGGTATTCTTTAAGGTTATACACTTCCCTTGATACATCTGAATTAGTAGTATAAGTTGCTGAAACAAATCATCTCTGAAATAATTAGATGAAATACCTCCACACATAAAAGCAAATGCAGGTAAATGTATTTTTTAAACCTACTTTCTGAATTGTAAAACTTAATATTTGTATTGTAGTGCTTTGATGGGAATAGAAATAAAACAAATACCAATAGCCTAGAGAGATAAGTATTATTTCAATATAACTATCATCTGATTCAATAGTTAACAACTGTAGATTAAAAAGATAAAACTACTCATTTCAGTTGGAGAAAGACCAGGATTTCATTTTAATAGTGGATTTTGGTTTCATTTTAATTTTGCCTTCTCATATAAGGAAACAATTTGGGAAATTAAATCAAAATTCAGAATTATTATAGGTCATATTTTGCTTTGCAAGTGATTTATATTCTTATACGCTCCTGTTTAATAGAGAAAATACTGCTATATCTTTAACAAGAAAATTTAATGTAGGACGTTATCTTCACATGTATATTTGTGTTTAAATATACCTGTCAACTGGTTTTATGTCTGGCTCACAGGGTTTTAGTACTTAAACATAAATAATGGATTATATATAATCCATGGATGATCGATGTAAAACTTTGACTCTCAAAACTTAAAGGCTAGGTAGAAAATTTCTTTTGGATTTTTGAGTTTGCTTTCTTGAGCAAGATTGAGTATTCACTGCTGGGTAAATAAAGATGAACATTTGTGTTAACATTTGTGTTTATTTTCAAATTTGTATAATTTTCAGATTTCCAATTTTCTATTTATATTTTTTCTAAATTATAAAAATGTTGCATAATAGTAAATGTCACTGCCAAAGAAACACTTGAACATATTTACCAATGTTTCTTTTTCATGGCTTTGTGTAGCAATTGGTGAACCTGAGAGTGTAGATTGGTATAATCCGCAAGGAGAGAAGATAATTTCAACACAGAGGGTGGTGGTGCAGAAGGAAGTCGGCAGGTCACGACTGACCATCTACAATGCAAATGTAGAAGATGCAGGGATATATCGTTGTCAAGCAACAGATGCCAAAGGACAAACACAAGAAGCTACGGTAGTTTTGGAAATTTACCGTAAGTCATGTATTTATTAGTTTAATTGTACTTTGTTATAGAGAATTCAAAAAACATTTGTTGAATAATATAAACTGACACTCAGGAACAAACTGCATGCTATATAATGTTCTAAGATGTGTACTACTTTAGTATGTCTTAAAATACACAGTAGGTAATAGTTATAAATCTATAAATGTAGATAATTCTATTGGTTCAATGATATAAACAAAAATGTTTCAGTTTTCTCAGTACATTAATCCTCCTTTGAATAAATTATTTATTTGCTGATATGAACTATACTTAGACTAAATTTTAATTTTAAAATAAAAATCATGATTGAAACAGATGACATTATATATGTCATAGCTTTACCATTTTTAATGGCAATAGCATGAACTTTGGGGGGAAATAGAATGAATGGGAACAAAGAGAAAGAAAGCAGAAAACTAATCTAGTAGAGAAAAATACTTTGTCAAGATTCATCACCAACTATTCCATCAGCTACTCCACTAGCTGATTCCACCAGCTATTTGCATTAACAAGATTTTTAAAATGTACCCTTGCTTCTTATCTTTCAAATATATTATTTTCCAGGTCCCTTTCTTCTCTCTTATATTTAAAAATTATTAACTTGTGATTTCACAAGATCACTGTAAAATGACTTTACAGAATCACTGTGAATAATATGTACTTCCTAAAACCAAACTCTATAAATTACTTTTGTGACCTTGTACCAATTGTCTAACTTCCCTGTCATTTCTGTCTCTATGTATAAATAGGGGTAATAGAACGTTCGTCATACCTACAGTTATTTTGATGATTGCATTAACTAATATTGCGTAAAGTATTCACAATAATGCCTTACAACAAGTGGTGGTTAGCATTTATACCTGAAAATATTACACACATTTTTAGAATATGCCACCCTAAGTGGTCACCTCTTTATAGATTTATGTTTTATGATTCTAGAAGTAGGGTAAAGAAAAAATGTCAGCTCATTCCCATAGTAAGGTTTCTGGCCAGCTAACAAAGAACCTGTTAATGAGTTATTAGTCTCAATTATTTTTTCTGATTTGCTTCCCCTGCTTACTTGAAGCTCCCTCCTTAAAGGAATATTTCCTTATTTATGTGACCAGCTACAGTAGCTATCCCACATGAAATGAAAAATTGAGTCAAAATGTTCATTTCAGAGACACAGCATTTTAAGAGACTTTTCTATTTTTTTGTTTTAATTTTAAAGATAAGGAAAAAATAACAACAATGGTATAAAATTCCAAACAAGATTGTAGGAGAGTAACAGTGGTTAGTACATTGCCTTTTGTGGTCTTCAAAGTAGATACTCATATTACAAGAGATAGGCATAAAAATTACTCAAACCACGTAGGCATAAACTTTTCTTTTTAGTGAACCAATACCAATTAGTATTATAGCTATTTTAACTATCTTTGGTGTGTATATATTTTTTTCCTTTTCCCTTCTTTTGTTTCTCTTTCCTTTTGAGCAGTTTCTTCCTCTTTCACAGTATCTGTTGTACATTTTAGATCCTAGTTACTCTTTCAACTTCTTATATTAAGGACACAGTATGATGTTTACACATCCCAGAGTGATTTGTTTCAGTTATGAGTATGGTTTCAAGTTGCACCCATTTACCTATGAACGTCTCAACTTTTTCTTTCTTTATGCCTAAGTCATACTCCATTACATAAAAATACCACATCTTCTTTATCCATTCCTCAGTCAATGGGCATTTGGGTTGTTTCCAATATTTAGCTATTACAAATTGTGCTGATATAAACATGGGTGCACATGTATCACTGTGTTAAGATGTTCTTAACTCTTCTGGGAAAATATCCAGAACAGGAAAATTTGGGCTGAATGGGACCTCTAATCCTAATCCTTTCTTGAGGAATCTCCACACTGATTTCCGTAGTGGTTGTACCAGTCTACACTCCCACCAATAGTGAAGAAGGGTTCCTTTTTAGCCACAGCCCCTCCAGCATTTGTTATTAGTTGATTTCGTGATGATAACCATTCTTTCTGATGGAATCTCAGCCTTGTTTTAATTTGCATCTCCTCAGTGACCAAGGATACTGAATATTTTTTTCATATATTTATTTGCTATTTGTATTTATTCACCTGAGAAGTGTGATTTTTTTCAATATTTTAAATGGGAAAATGAAGATTTATTTGTTTAGGGGAAGATTAGAAAAAATAAAACAAATGTTGAGGGGCGCACAGTGCTTTGTTTTCAGAAAAATTCTCAACAAACACAAGTATCCATGTTCCTCTCATAAAACAAATATTGTTTTCAACCTAATACCAATCTAAGTCCTATAAAACAAATATAACAATAGAGAAGAGTATGGTGTAATACATGCTATGAAATTTGAAGGAAAAGTTATTAACTGTGAATAGAAAATAAGAAAAGTTGAAGGGGAAGACATTGTTATTTAGTAAGAAGGCTTTGGACAGGAATCTGAGTAAATTTTAGGGACTAAAAATGTTTTGGGCAAGAACAAACCTGGACTGTTCAAGGGAATATGAGGAAGACAGTACTCCCTGGAGGTCAGTGACCAGAACAGAGGAGAACCTGGGATCAGAGCGGGGGGTGGATTCCAGTGGGTCATAGTATGTCCTCATATAAGACCTACTATGGCACTGTGATGACTCTGAAATTTATTCTTGGTGTAATAAGAACTTATAAGGAGAAGAATGTTTTTATTTGGTTTGAGGTTTCAAAGATTTAGCTTTACCTAATTATTTTGCCATAGTACAATAAACATATTTTTATGTTTATGGTTTACAATATAGTAATGTGATAAATAATATTTCTTTTCTGACCTCTTTTGCTTTCTGGGTACAGAAAAACTCACTTTCAGAGAGGTGGTATCTCCTCAAGAATTCAAGCAAGGAGAGGATGCTGAAGTAGTCTGCCGAGTCAGCAGTTCACCCGCACCTGCTGTCAGCTGGTTATATCACAGTGAGGAAGTCACCGCTATTTCCGACAGTTAGTATTTTGGTAACTCCCTAAGTTATATGTTCTAAAAATACTGCGACTTGTGAAAATACTGAATAAATGTAGTTAATTAAAGGAAATCTAATTTTTGACCCCAAATGTCAAACAATAATTTAAAAAACTTTTAAAGATATAGTTGAAAGATTGGTAAAACCATGGGCCTCAGACCTAATTCAGAACCTGGTTTTTCTGTAAGATATTCTCAAATATATCCCTGCTCAATCATTACATATTTCTTATGTCTCCCTTGGTGGCAGAAGTGAGCAACTGTGACAAATGCTTTGCCTTCCAAAGCCTATGATAGTTATGTGGACAGTTATAGAAAAGTTTGCTTACTTATTTTCTACTTTCAAGGAAAATAAAACACTTTTCAACAAAAATATTTAAAGAAAGGTGTACCTCCTGATTTGACATATTGTAATTCAAACATGATCCCATGAGCTCAGCACAGGTAAACTAAACACCTTTGTGAGTCTTGTTTATTATTCTGGGGCTGTCTTTTCAAAGATACCTGCATGTTCTAAATATTATGGAAAACTATGTATGGATAATAAAAAGTACATTCATTCAAATTGTCTTCATGTTTTTGATTCAGACTGAGCTGAATCCCAGAATAATATGACATTTGAAATTGAAAGCATAATTTGCTTACATTATGCTTCTTTACCATTGTGCATAGGGAACATTTTCAATTTAGACTATTTTTTCAATGCACCTGCATTGCGCAGAAGTACAAAATAATTGAATCTTTTAAAAGTATTTTCTATGTTGGATGATTCCTTTTTGTGTTTCGAAGAGTTGAGATTCCTACAGCATAAAGGACAGAAAGTAGAGTATCTATTTTTGAAAATGTAGAGAGAATGTATCATAATCATGTTCAATAGTCATTTTTTAATGTAGAATAATCTTTCTGAGGTTGGCACATTCAGGGCTTGTCAGATTTTGACAAAAACTCATTGTTAATGAGGAAGTATACTTAATTTCTTCTTGTTTTATTTAGTGTGACTGCTTTAGACTTTATTAACAAGTCCTATAAGTAAATTGTGCAATATTTTAGAGCTTTGTTTCTCCTGTAATCATAAAAAGGTCATTTCTATTCTGACAGTTAAATAACAATGTATAAACTTTTTTTGAGATAATTTGATATGAAGAGTGATATGTATGATTTATCATAAACCTTATTAACGTGAGGACTTTGAAACCAATTTTATTTTTAAAGATGCATGAAGAACAAAAGCCTGAGAAGAAAGTGAATAGTTAAGGGAAACCTGAGTTAGGGGTGGTGGGGTTGCACGGTGATGTTCCCGTCATACAGTCCACACCTTTTCCCCCCTGACCAACATGGAATGGTGTAAATAAGCAGCCCCACTTTGCTTGTACTCCCTTCGAAGACCTTCAATTATGGAAGACTTTTCCTAATTGCTGTGTTCCTCAAGCAGATTCATCGCCTGTAAAAATAGATTTTATTTATTTCAAAAATTACTGGAAGTTTGGAAATTATGCAGGAGACATCCTTCAATGTTGACTAACTTATTATCTAGGTACAGAAAGTATCAGATGAACCATTTGGTTAGGTGTTGAGTCCTCAATAAAGTACATTTATCCATTTATTTTTCTCATTCTTATGGAGCTTTGAAAATCTTTCAATTAGGTTTACCAAAAGTACATGTGTATAGGTTGTATTTAAAGGGAAAATGCAGTGTAGATGAAACCCCTGGAGTTAACAATGAAACAAAACTCTACGGCAAGCAACAACAACATAAAATGGCAAAGGTGATTATTTTTAATATTATTTAAATTATTCAGAGAATTGTGAGACAGGTCAAACTTTTCTAACCTTGTGATAGTAGGTAAAATTTGGCACATATATTTTTATTGAAGAACTTGTGCATTTATTATCACGTACAAAAAGTAATAATCTTTATTTTATACAGTCTTTTTTATAGCTAATGGAAGATTAATTTTGTAACTCTGAAATAAATGGGTAGAGAGATTAAAAAGAGCATAGATATAGAGGATCTAAGTACTTTCTAAAGTGTAATCCAAGTAAAATTTACATATTCCAGATCAAATAATGAAGGGTTATAAATATTCATTAGTTATGCTTTTGACAGTAACCGTGTGACATATATCCATAACAACAATACTGCAAACATAATTGAAGTGGAATGTTTCTGTTGCCTTTGAAAGGAGATTTATGTGCTAAAGATTCCACGCAAGTAGCAAGTCAAGGTGGCATTTTCTTTTCATAAAAGTTGAATATTCTCACTTTTAGTGACACTTTTGCTTACATGGAGGGATATATAGATGTTCATTCAACATTTATTAGGTATAAAAATTATCTCATGAGTGTTGGAAGTACTTTGTTTAATATCTAATGGTTGTATTCTTTCAGTATCAGTAATTATGAGTAAAGTCATCTTTTTTTAATAAAAATGGTATATAATCTGTTTCTGTTATAAAAGGTTCATTTAGCAGTTATCTACTGCCAGCTTATGCTCTCTTGAATTCTACATGCTCTTTCCTTTTCATATTTTTTAAGCTGCTCTTTCCTGCCTAGCTTCTTTTTATATGCTGTTGATTGCCAGTTAGTAAGAAAAACAAGTGCATTACCTTCAAAATAATAATAATAATAACAATAATAATAATAATAATAGTCTACAGGTATGGATGTAGATAAATCAGTAAGATAATCAGATATAACTGAGTTAATGTTAAAGACAGTACAGCAAAAAATATGAAAAGCAAAGAATACCTAAGCTAGTTAAAGTGAGAGTGTTAAAGATGCCTGCGAGGAAGGAAATAGCATCTTTAAATATAAATAGTGATTAGGCAAAAAAGGGTAGTGAGGTCTTCCCAGGAGGAGAGGACATCATGTGCAGTGGCCAGACGTCAAAGACAGCATGGATTGGGCATACCAAATTAGAATAATTTCATAACTTCTCGAAGCTTTGAGTAACTACAACTTGCATAGTTATATAATTAGATAATACAACTAACATATCTTAATCATGAGCTAAAAGGAAATGAAGCTAAGCAGGAAACATGGCTTTGACATCTCTGTTAAAGACTTTGGAATTTATCTAGAGAGAAGTCACCAAATGGTTGTAATGAAGGGAGTGACGTGGTCTAATGTGTTATTGAAGATGACAATATTTCTGTAAAGACACTGACCTGGATGGAATTCAAGGCAAAATTGCAAGTCCTGAGAAACATCAGATCCTAAGGATATAGATGGTGAGGGAGAAGTGTTTTCCAGTGCTAGTAAACCTTTCAGTTTTTGATGGTAATTAACAGTGCCCCCTGTAGCACGTGTGCCAAAATTCACCACCACTGGTTTAGCACAAAGTCAGAAGTGACAGGACTATGGGTTTTGTTGGTTATGGCTATTTGAAGGATGCCTTAGAATTTGACTTGCACAAAGAAAGGCCCATAACTTACACAATTTTCGTTAAGCAGATAGTTCCATGTAAAGGCGTTGTAAAGTTAGGTCAATACAGACTGAAGTAAAGCAGGTGGACGTATTCAGCTAAATTTTAGACAAGCTGAGATAGAAGTACTTGCATCTGCAAGACTGTTAACCAGAGTCACAGAACACAGAAGATTAATCTGATCTGAAGAAAAACTGTGTGTCATCAAAGTGTAGAGAGTGATTGAAGCCACAAGGGTAGATGAGAGAAACCATTAAGTAGATGTAAAAGGAAATAAAAAAGAAAGGACTTGGAGATAACTTGGTTGAAGAAGCATAAAAAGATATTTATTCAGTAGTATCTGATTTAATTTATTTTCTGATTTTGATCATTAAAATTATACTTCTGTTTGAATGAATAAACATGGATTGTACTAGTCACTTTCCTGTTGCTGGGACAAATACCTGACATGTACAACTTGAAGAATGGCTCACGGCTTCCAATGGGTTCTGTCCATAATCGATGGGATGCAAAGCAGAAACGGCATAGTTTCCACTATGCCTGGTATACAGCACCTGCTCATCCCACTTGTGCAGAAAGCAGAAGGAGAGGAGGAGCCGGGGAGAAGAATGTATTCTTCCAGTTCGCACCGCAGTAACACCCTCAAACCAGCTCCCTCCGCAGCAGCACATTCAGCTACTCAAGTCATCAGTGAATGAATGTACTTCTGAGTATAGCACCCCTATGCTTCAATCATCTCCCCAACACTGCTCTTTCGGGGGACATTTTAGGCCTAAATCATAACGCAAATAGCCCCTAACAATGACAAATTTCTAAAACCATTATTTGTGAATGACTGAAATGGTACTTTCTTCAGATATTTTCTGGAAACACCATCAGGATGCACTTCATTTCTGTAGTTTGCTAACAACCTATGTACACATTGAGACTGTCACATATGCAGTTTTCCCATGGTTTGTTTCCTTTGTGTAAAAATTATATAGATGCAAGCACATGTTTCACCCTGTGTTTAGATTTACAAGTAATTATTGTTTTCATAAAATTCTAACACTTTCTCACAGTTAGTAAAAGTAACAGAGTAGAAAGACTATTTGAAACTAAAACTTTGCAGGTAGAAAAGACACTGATTTATTCTCAGGCTATCGTTTTATTTTTTTATTTTATTTTATTTTATTTTTTTATTTTAAAAATAAAAGGAGGAAAACATTAACAGACAGACAACATTTTACACAATAGCAAAAGAACAGTACAGACAGTCTGTAGTTACAAACAAAGTGGTAGGGAATTTACAATGCTTGTTGTATTACATACTGATATCTTCAAAGTGGTTTCTCATGAAAACATATGTAGACATGCAATGCTGATCAACCAAGGACTCATTGACAGTTTCTTTCAGCATAGAAATACAAGACAGTAGAACAGCCATGTTATCTATCCTGCATA
>NW_004955407.1:22019245-22031089 GCF_000276665.1 Chinchilla lanigera
TTCACGATGTTGGTTCTTCCTATCAACAAATTCAGCAGTGTAGCTGGATACAAAGTCAACACCCAGAAATCGATAGCGTTTCTATACACAAACAACAAACAGACTGAGAGAGAAATTAAGGAAACCGTTCCTTTCACAATAACATCCAAGAAATTGAAATACTTAGGAATCCATCTAACAAAAGAAGTAAAAGGTCTCTTCAATGAAAACTACAGTACTCTGAAAAAAGAGATCGAAGAAGATTTCAGTAAATGGAGAACACTGATTTATTCTCATCAAAGATGTTTATTATGTAATATAATCAATCAATTACTGTTGAAAATAACATTGCCCTTACTACTTTTCATAATTCAATAGAATATAACTTTAATGGAGCATTAAAGTTAAAAAATGGCACATAGTTTGGTAAGTTGGAGAACACAATATTATAATGACCTACATATTATTAGAAGGGTCCCTACAAACTTTAAACTTTTACAAAATTACAACCTCTTCTCACACTAATTTCACACTATAATATTTGAAATAAATTCTTCGGACTCTGAAACTTTTTGAATTCTTAGATGTTCAGAGTTATTTCAGGATTTTATGTGATTCATACCCTAAAAATTCTTACAGATCACCCCTCTTTCTGGTCTTCCACTGGTGAGAAAATTTCATGCTTGTATTTTTATTGACCAGAGAAAACAATGTGCATAAACTATTTTGTCTCCATTCTTAGGGTCAACTTAAAGAAGAAAAATGAAAAGTTCATACATCTTGTGGTGAAAACAATGGGGCTCTAACTTTATATTCATTAATTTCCTTCTAAGGTGTCCTCCAAATCTCCACTTTCCTTTCGCCTTCAGTTGTGTCTCTCACAACCAGGAACTACTTGCTTGTCTGTTTCAATGGCAGTCTATTGCTAGTTGCATCCGGAATGTGTATTTCCATCCTAAATATATCCTGTCTCATTATGATAAATCCATTCCCCAATCTGAATGGCTTATTACCATAGTGGTTTATTTTTTGATCATGCACCTCAACTTGGCAGCAAGAGTATACACAGGATTTTAGTCTGGATCTAGATATCCAGATGACAGGATTTCTACCTGTTTTACAAGTGGCTTCCATGATTTCCCTAACATCTGTGTCAAGGCTGCAGATAGCATAAGAGCACTAAATATTAGAACAAGTTCAATGGGTAACCCCTAGACTATAAGGATCCTAGATACTGTACACCCCAAGTTATTTGCATTTCTACCTGACCAAAAGGCCCAAAGTAGATAAAGACTGTGTGTCTCCTATTAAACAATGTATGATAATCAGTAGGATGTACTAGTTAATGACATTTTATGTATTGCCTGTTGAAAGGGTCTCAAAATAGAAATGTAAGAACATTCTTGGTATTTGTAAAGAAGGAATTTTAAAGCTGTAGTGAATCACAATAATACCTGCAATGAATCACAATAACGGACTTACAAAATAATGGTATGTTGAGATCCAGTATCTTATATTACTATAGAATACCATATTGCACTATGAATTAAAATGTTACCATAGAATATCATATTGCACTATGAATTAGAATGTAAGCTCTGTATTTGCTTATTTTGTATGTAAGCATATATACACATAGATACACACAAATAGAATTGAAATGAAATTCAATCTATTCATTCAATTCTAATCTAGTCATTGCTAAAGACTATTTTGCTTTTAACCATAAAACAATTCCTGACATAAATGCAAGCTATAGAGCATGTAAAGTGTTTATGTGATTTGAATGCTATTGTGCCATTAATTGATTCTGCAGATTATGAGAAGCTCTTAGTTTAATTGTTGAGGTAGGATATTCAGTAAATTTTCCAACCTCTTTCCATTCCCAAGTCGTTACATATTTGCCATCAAAAGTTTCCATATCTGCAATACCTAATCTCATTGCATTGTTCTTTTGTGTGTCATTTCTACATTCAAAGCACCAAAGGGAAAAATAATAACCTAACTGTTTTATGTGGATATAAAGTCTTGAATGTATTTTAGGAAAAAGGTATAACAAGGCAGTGTAGGGTGGAGAAGCTGAAGCCATGAAATTACATTTTACTTTCAAATTTGAATTTGTTTGTTGATGAAAACTTTGATAGTGTCAGACAACTGCCGTATTTTAACTCTTAGCAATTCGGAGCACACTGGACTCAGGCTTCAATTACTGATACCATTTCCTGCCCTTTGCCTCCTTGCCAGATCGGTTCTCTGTGTTAGCCAACAATAATCTCCAGATCCTCAACATCAATAAAAGTGATGAAGGAATATACAGATGTGAAGGGAGAGTGGAAGCAAGAGGAGAAATTGATTTCCGTGATATTATTGTTATTGTTAATGGTAAGTAACAAATATTTTTTGTCTATCCTATTGCTCTCTTCAGCAACATGTTTATTAAAATGGCAAATGTATTAGCCCCACGCTCAGTACTTCCTTTGTGAATATTTTCTGTGCTTAGGAGCAATCTCCCCATATCTCTGATAGGAAACTGCCACATTGTATGACATCCTTCAGGGCTAAGATCCCTGACTTGCTCTGCTGCCTTCCTAATATCTCTTTTTCGAGTCTGTAAGCTGCCTTCTGTCACATGTGAACTTTCAGAAACAGTGCCGAGCAAAACACTGTAAAGTATCATACTAGGTTATATTTTAAGTCAAATAAATCACTTCTTTTCTTGTTGAAGTTATTTTTGACATTATCTGCATCTTTTCAACTTTAAAAATTGAATTCAGAAGGTTCCTTTCCAAGTGTCAGCAGACATTTGTGTCTATATTTGTGAAGCTAGAAACAGAATTTTTTGAAACTTCTTTTTCATACTTTATTCCCTGTTTGTGTTAGTAAAATGTTCTAAGAGGCTAAAAGGTGTGTTAAAGTTATCATAGGTGTCCCCATTTTGGTTTTTGAGTCTGTTGTGGGCCCGCTGTATTTCCTTAACATCTCTCACATGCGCTCTATTGCCTCTATTTTCATGCATGAGGGTATTGCCTTCCATTTCATTTTTTTCTTAAATTGCTATAACTTGGGCTCTCTACTCTCTGTCTCACCGTGTCTCCTACCTCTCTACCAAAGATTCCAGCCCTGGTAACTCTTCAGTGCATCCGATTACCTTTAAGCCAAAATTAAAATGACTGTTCTCAGTATAGGAAGGCTTTGTGACTGGCCCCTCTTTTTGAGTTCTATCATGAGCAACCTATAATTTAGTCATATGAAAAGCAGGTCTTCAGCCGAGATATAATTTTTCAGGGGCATTTTTAGGTGCATTCAGTCCAGTAATTTTTAAATGTACCATAGTCAGTGGAGGATTTGACTTCAACACAGAGGAAGATTTCAGAGCAAAGAAAGAGGTTTAAATATGGATATGTTACTCTATATCTGGATTGATATCTTTATTCATTTGGATCTCTAAGCATCTCTTATTACTTATAGAAAATTAACAAGGGTAATAATCAGTGGCTATTTAGTTTAATTATTGATTTAACTACCGACTGTTCCCTTTTCCTAAAAATATAGGGCAGCATATAGTTTTATGGTTCATATTCTCTTATGTGCATGGGATATTAACTGATACAGGTAGAAGTCTTCTAAAAGTTCCAAGTTTATAGAAAGGAATATATAAGCATTTACATATTCAGGATTATTATTTTATTACATACACTTATGTATATATGTATATACTTACATATTAAAACATTAATTACTGCATGATATTAAAAGAAAATATTATCTAGCTGGCATTATATGCTAATCTTTGTTATCCATTTTGATATCATAATTTCTACTTTACAATGTTCCTTGATGCATTTATTGCATGCACTGTTTACAACTATAATTTATATTTATGCATCTATGATGGGATTTTATGATGGAATGATTATTTGAGTATGAATATGCATCCATATAGCAAAGTGTGAATCTTCAGGTTCAATATGGTCTGTGTTCAAACTGAAATATTTAGTTGTATATTTCTCCACATTTCAGAATCTGTAAGAAGTACTGACTGTTCTCTGCTGTGTCAGGCAAAGCGCTCGTGCAGATAATGTCCTGTTCAGTCTGTGACAGACTGATCTCCCCAAAGCAAGTCATCCTCATCTCACTTTCCTCTAACAGAATCAGTTATGGATTCTAATATGAAATTCTTTGCCTGAACAGTGCTAAGTAGCCACATTTTTCCTGCAGAGTCCCAAATTTTTAGACCTCACAATTCCTGGAACCACTTTTCTTCTAAAGTACAGTGTTCTCAGGATCCACCGTTGGCTCTGATCTCTAGGGGGTGAGCCTGAGACTGCCAAGACAGTAGTGCTTTGGTCTCACATTTCACCTTAACTCCAGCCAGGAAAAGCCCTCTCTCTATCTCTATCTAAGCATTATTTGGGCGAGGGATACAGCTCAGCGGCACAGGCACCTTCCTGGCAAGTACAAGGAACTGACTTCCATTCCTTCTACCGAAAAAAATTTTAAAAAAGGTCAAATATTATATTTTTCTTGTCCCGCTTACTGGCCCCTTCTAAATATTGAGATTCTGAGGAACTTTTTCCTTATTATAACTCCCTCATAACATCCCTTGAAGACTTTTTAGGGAAAATGTTTAAGACTGAAAATTGTAATAATCAAAGCAGTCGTTTATCCACGTTATTTAATATTTGCTCAATTGCAAAATCTGACTTGCTATATGTATTTATCCCCAATTCATACTCTGCACTTTCTCGCTGAATTTTACTCTTCTGTTCTTACTAATTTGGCCTTTGCCCTCCTCTTCTTTTGTTATGTCCCCACCTCCTGCTAAGTATACCAAAGTCTGGACCAAATAGGTACCCAACAGCTGTTCATGTGCACTGCTGCCTCCCAAATTGTGGGTCTGTAAAAAGCTCTCCTTTTTATTTCATTGTTTATTCTTTGTAAAATTTTCCTTCTTGTTTGATCCTAGCATTTCATAATATTTTGTTTCAACAATTCATTGAAAAAAATCCTTGCTAGATTCCTTTGTAGTATCTATAATAATACTAAATGTCATGGGTGTGTTTTTTGCTACACTCTTCTATGATTTTCCTGGTATATTTGTCAATACCTGTATATTGTTTTTCACAATTATCCCCTACTTTGAGCAAGTTTATGAGTCACTGTCACTGCCCATTGCCCCCTAAGGTGAGGTGTCTCCAAGGAGCAGTGGTGCCTCCCCATGCTACTGTGCCTGTGACTTGCTCTAAGCCAGTGTCATATAAGCAAATATAATATGCATCAATCAAGAAACACCACCTATATCTTCTATCTCTTCTTTTTCTGCCATAAAATAACTTGCCCTAAATAGGAACTAAATCTTCAGTACTATGTTGAAGACACGTGAAGCAAAGTTGCTGCTGATATGTGGGAGTCGATACAGGAGTACAAAGAAAGCCTGTTTTTAAACAATTAAATAAATGTTAAAGTTGTCATTCCACAAGGTCAGTGTTCTGGTGATTATGCACTTCCTGAGACATTAAAGTGGACAACCCCTTGAGTAGCCTAGATAAAATCCAGATTGCAATTATTTGAAGAATTCAATGAAGAATATATGTACCGAGGTAAAGATTTGTCAACTCAGGTACAGTAGTTGGACCCCACTCTTAAATACGGTGTCTAGGAGGGTATGTTTTATGCTCTGTCAAGAGGAAATGAGAATCAGATGGGTGGCAATGAGAATGAATTCACACATAGGTCTGATGAGTAATTAAGGGAAAGCTTGCTCATGACTTCAGCACACTTTAATTATGTGGCTTCTCTCTCTGATTTTTTTCTTGATATTTTAAAAATACTTTCCTGGGGCTGGGGATTTAGCTCAGCGGCAAAGTGCCTGCCTGGCAAGCACAAGGTCGTGAGTTCGGTTCCCGGTACCGGAGAAAAACCAAAAAATAAAAATAAAAAAATAAATAAAAATACTTTCCTATGCCCACATTTAATTGCTGTTGGATATTTAGACATGCTTTACAGCCTGACTAAAACTGCTTTTTTACTAGCTCACCCTTATTACTGCCTTCCTTTTATTATCATACCTTGCTTGATTCTCCACATGTGTGTTTTTCCAAAGCATATCAACATTTACTAAGTTAACTGCCTGTCTTCTGTTTTATTCTTGAAGTTTTAGCTGTAGAAGTGTACCATACATGTATACAAACACATCCACTTATACACAAATCAAGGCTATAGTCTAAAAGAGATTAAAGTCCTCTGTCTTGCTTTTATCTATTTATTTATTTTTTTTTGGTTTTTTTTTTGGTTTTTCTCCGGTACCAGGAACCGAACTCATGACCTTGCGCTTGCCAGGCAGGCGCTTTGCCGCTGAGCTAAATCCCCAGCCCCTTGCTTTTATCAATGTACATCACCCATCATATGATTTCCACCTCATCATAATTGCTGAGAAAATGTTCATATAAATGAAAGAGTGGAAATAAGTTTTAAATTTAAAATACAGTCAATAGAAGATTACTTTTATAAAATATTCTTGTTGACTACAATGATCTATTATTTTCTAAATCTGTTGTAAATTTGTGAAGAGAGAATACTAATTTAAGGAAATAGATGAGGAAAAACTAAAATTGAATGAAAAACACCTAGAAATATAATTTTCTAGCAATTTGTCTGTAGCCTTTCTTTCAATGTTACAATCAACAGTGGATGATAATGGACAGAGATATTTGTGAAAATGGCTGTCTACATATAAAGTGCACCTTGTTATCTCACTGACACTTAGGCAGTGATTTTGTATTCTTTCCGTTTTCGGGTCATTTTTGAAGATCAAAAGTTATGGAAAAATGCTTTATGGGTTATAAAGGAAAAGTTACATTATAGTATGTCCTTTAATTTTATTGTGAATGAACGTATGTGCATAGCCGATGAAAAACAGTGAAGGCAAGCTCCAGGCCTTGAAGAATCAATCCCATGTGCAATATTCTCAAGAGCCCAGTTTTCACACAAGATGGTGCTAAGCCTTCAGCTTTAACCACCAAGGTCTGAGTGAGATTCCCAGGGAGCTTCCCAGTGGGGGCCCTTAAGTAATCGAGCAAGGCCTTGCAGATTGTTTTGGACAGACGCGAAGTATCAGTGCAGAAAATTACTTCTGGGGCTGCTAGAGAGAATTCCTTGGTACATCATAAATTTCAATGCCCTCATCTTTGCCAAAAGTCAGATACAAGGCATTCAAGTATCCCTGGAGCAACTGATAGAATGTTTTCCTGCCTAACTCTAAACCACCTCTATCTTTACAGTCTCAAAAAGTGTACCTTCGACATTGATAAGAAATTATTCCCTTATTCATCAAACTTTCTCACAGATTGTACCATTTATTATTTCAAAGCAAAGGCAATGTTTTATCATCTCAAGGCATACCATTGATAACATTAGATACTCTATAACTTCTGGAATGATTTCTTCAGTTTTTTTATCACCTTATATAAGAATGAGATCACCTTAATCACAATCATATTTGTTTTGTGTTATGGCTTGTGTCTAGATGTCCCATCAAAGGGTTATGCAGTCATAGGATCATAGCTGGAACTATGAGTTCCAGAGGTGGCTAGAACTAGAGTATCTGACATTGGGATTAAGTGTGTGATGCTGGGATCAAGGATGTGTGATTACTAAATCAGTACACAGTTTTGATTTGTCATAGTTCTGAGTGTGGATAATGGCAAAGCCTTTCCTCAATGTATTACCCATCCTAAGTATTTGTAACCTGGATAGAATATAAGGGACAGAAAGAGGGCTGCTTTGGTCATCTTCAGTCATCTTCGGTCATCTTGGCTACTTCACTGCTTTGCTCTTTTCTGCTCCCCTATGAATGGTTTCTCTTCTGCGATGCCCTTCGTCCTTGCTATCCTACCTTTGAGCCACAGAACTATGAATTAAGACCTCTACAAACTGTGAGGTGAAATAAACTTTTCCTCCAGTATCTCTGAGTATCAATGAGAAAAATAACTAAGACAGAATATGGTATCAGTGAAGTGGGACCCTTGCTGTGACTGTACCTGTGCATGTGGTTTAGGAGCAATTGGAACTGGATTGTGGGAAGAGTTTGGAAATGCTTGGATATGCTGGTTAAAGAGGCATGGAACACCTTAAACTGCTTGATGAGAGATTCTGTTTATATCTCAGAAGACCAGAATGCTGATAGATATGCTACCAGTAAAAACCAGGCTCAGAAGTTCTCATCTGAAAAGAAGAGCTACATTGGCTGTTAGAATCCAGACAATGTGTGTTGGGCCTTGGCAAAAATTTAGTCTATATTGTGCTCTTGCCCAGAGACTTTTCTTCAGACTGAGATTAAGGGCAGCACACTAAAGAGTCTTGCAGAAGAAGTTTGAAAATAGTGTAATGTTGAGGCAGTGGCATGGCTACTTTTGGGGAGTTTTATCCAGATTTATGTTCATAATAAAAAATAAAGCCCCCAGCAGAATGACTTACAACATTTTGAGACTAGCCAGAAAGGAAATTCCAATAAAGCTGTGGGCTGCAGGTAGAGCAAAGGAGAACTTGCGCATGTGGAATAAAACAATGGAAAAGATGTCCTGATGACATCACAAAAAATAATAGGAGGATTCTGGCCTTTGCAGTTTCAAGGTTGCAAAGGGGAAAAGAATTTGCTTTGAGTAGAGAGATCCAGAACACCGTGTTCCAGAATGGCAATGGTGGCAGCCTAGAGAAGTTTTCCTCAGGATTGGGTTCAGAGTGCTAGGTGATACTGGCACTTGACTTCTAGAGGCAAGAATGAAGGAAGCCTAACTACCACCCCAGCTGGTGACAGATCTTAGAGTCATCCACAAAATGTTGGTTTTAGGTTCATGCAGAATGCAGGAGTTGTGGGGTCAAGAAGGCTTCCACACAAATTTCAGAAGATATGAGTGGCCAGGTATTTCACCCCTGAGAGGGATGTGTGTGAAGCTGGGAGTGTGAAACCAAAGGTGCAGTGGAGGGTCCAGAAGGTTGAAGAAGCCAGGAATGTGGATCATTGGAGGAAAGCTGCAAGGAGTGGACAAATCCAACTCATGGAAAAAGTTGTGAGCTACAAGCATCTGCAGTGCCTTGCAATGCAAAGGACAGGGCCACACAAACCCTTTGAAATTCACATCTTGCCACAAACTACCTGAAATGCTGGACATGGAATTACAGGATTTTGGACTTGTTTTGTTTTCATTTCTTTCTCTTTCCCTACTTAGAATTTTATTGTTTATTTGGGCCATGTATGTTGAAAGTGTTCTTTTCATTTGGACAGGGAGTTGCAGCTAACAGTTTACCTTAAATCTCAGCGGAGACTTTAAACTTGGACTTTTCAGCAACACTGAAACTGTTAGGACTTTGGCAATGCTTGGATATGTACTAGCTGCCTTTTTTTTGCCTAAAGGGATGTTTATGAGTCTTTTGCAAGGGGACAGCCAGGATGTTATTGCTTGTGTTTAGAGACACAAAGCCTCCCTCTAAAGCCTCATTCAGTTATAGCTGGTGCTTCTCAGAGATGGAAGGATCTATACTGTGTGACAATTGGATTAAGTGTGTAGTGCTGAGATCAAGGATGTGTGATTACTAAATTAGTCCATGGTTTAGTTTGACATAGTTCTGGGAGTGAATAATGGCAAAGCCCACCCTGGGTGTGAGTGCTACATATCCTAAAGGTATGTACCCTAGATAGAATATAAGAGACAACAAGAGAGCTGCTGTGATCATCTGCTGCTTCTTCACTACTTTATTTCCTTGCTGCCTTCTGCCCACCATGAACTATTTCTCCTCTGTGATGTCCCTCTGCCATGCCACGCTCCCTTTGAGCTAGCAAACTCTGAATTGAAACATCTACAAACTCTGAAACAAAATAAACTTTTCCTCCTCTAATTTTGATTGGTGGGTATTTTGTCACAACAAAAAGAAAATTGGCTTAGATATTTGATTATTGTTACTACTTATTTTTTTCTTTAGTGTAAGTAATCCATATTACTTTACTAATACATTAAACATGTTTCCATTTTACCACCAATCTACAATTTCAATTCTGGTTATAAATATTTTAACAATGATTTAAAGTGTATGTGGTGTACAGTACACAGTTAAAATTTAGGGTTTTTTTTATCCCCTTACATATTTTTCTATACATATATAGATATATCTGTGTACATGCAATTACCTTAATCAAAATATTCAATATAACAAATATATCTATTAGCATAAGAATTTCTGGAATAATGTAAATGTGACCACATGATATATATTCTGTTTGAATGAACTTTCAAACTTGCTTCTTACTCAAAATAGCTTTGATAGTCATCGAAGTTATCTTATTCAAAAATATATCATTTCCTTTTGTCATGTGATAGTATCCAATTTTAGTAATAATTTCTATCTTGGTTCTTTTTTCCCATTGCTGAGACAAAATACCAACACTCAAAATTAAGGAAGGAAAGGTTTATGTAGTTCACAGTTTGTGGAGGTTTCATTCCATAATCAGCTGGATCCAAGGCAGGGTGGCATAGCAGAGGGGAAACCCTTCATGGTGGCAAAAGACAACAAAAGCAACAAGAGCAAAACGGGGGAGATCAAGCCTCTTTTCCTCCCTTATATTGTATGCAACCTACCAACTCTCAGGTCAGTGTAGCACTCAAATCATCTCCATGGCCTCCTCTTGCACAGGCTGAGGATGTTTACAAAGTGAGGACCCTGGACTCCTGCTGAATCACTTAGTTAAACTTCTGAACTTCTCAAATTGTCACAATGAACAACATACTAGAGAGGTAAGGACAAGTTCCTACACACCCCAGGATATAGAACTGCTGAGTTACTTAGCTAAACTTTTAAACATTCCAAATTGACACAATGTATCAACCATAACAGTTTATAATTTGGTTATCCATTTACCCAAATCATTTTTAGAATGCTTCGAAGTTGAATTATAAGTAGAGATGCTATGTACATTTCTGTATGAATTTTTGTGAGGTCATATGATTTCAATTGTCTTCAGTAAATAAGTGTGAGAGACCAGCTCAAAATGCGTGTAAGTGTGGCCCGCTTATAATTCTATGAATGTGTTTAGCTTGTCAGAAAATGCCAAAAATTTTCCCAAAGTATTTACAGTGTATTACACCCCCAGAAACAGTTTTTGGGCATTGCAATTGCTCCACATAGTCACCAAGCTTCGTGAACTCAAATATTTCATATTTATCCCGTTAAATATTGATACAACAATAAGGGTGTAATCTACATTTTCTTGAAGCATAAAGACATTGAGTGTTTTCACATGTTTGTTTACCACTCGTCTTTGATTATTTTTTCGTTTTTCTTTCTGTGATACTGAGGATTAAATCAAGGGTCTCTCATACTTTATTTAAGCATTGTATCACCAAACTAAAGTATCCCATCATAAAGTATCTTTTTAAAGATTTAACTCCATTTTAACTGCATTACCATTTTTTTTTTTTTTCTTTTTGGTTTTTTGGTTTTTCTCCGGTACCGGGAACCGAACTCACGACCTTGAGCTTGCCAGGCAGGCGCTTTTGCCGCTGAGCTAAATCCCCAGCCCTTGCATTACCTTTTTAGAGTTTCAAGAATTTGACATATATTTGAATTATGAATGTATCTATTTTGTCATATATATGATATAGAAATAATTTTATCCAATCTTAAGGTTGTCTTTCCAATTTCTTTACAATTGACATACAAGGGAAAAGTATATCTTGGTAAGGTCTTTTTTATTTTTTTGAATCATACTTATTGATTCAAAATTGAGAATTCATTGTCCAACCCAGTAATTCTTTTTTTTTTATTTTAAAAATAAAAGGATGAAAAACATTAACAGACAGACAACATTTTACA
>NW_004955407.1:22032636-22059593 GCF_000276665.1 Chinchilla lanigera
TTTCTCAAGATCTGTGAGGTATGCTAATGGTAGTTGAATGGGAATTGCAGTGAATCTGTACAGCAGTTTTGGGAGTATGGCAACCCAATCATTCAAATCTTACTTTGTCACACCTGTGAAACAAAAAACTTTCTGAATATCTATTTGAAATGGACTATGAAATATTTTTATTATTGTTTTGGCTCATATGAAAAAAGAATATTGGGGCTGGGGATGTAGCTCAGCGGCAAAGCACCTGCCTGGCAAGCGCAAGGTCGTGAGTTCGGTTCCTGGTACCAGAGAAAAACAAAAAAAAAAAAAAAAAGAAAAAAGAATATTACTTCCCTCTGAATTTTGGGCTCGCATTTATAATCTACTTAGTGAATATCTCACTTTTCACCACTAATACATTACTGAAATTACCAAAACTTTATAACAAGTCTTAAGATTTGGGTATTAAATTGTGCAGCTTTTCTTCTTTTACAAGAAGCTTTAAAAATTAGAATGTATTTACTTTCTGTTTAAACATTAATATCAATTTGCTTGCAAAAATTATCCTACTGTTATTTTAATTAGAGTTGCATAGAGTCTTATTTTCAAATTTGTAAAACAATGACATGTTTCTCTGTATCAAGTATACAACCACAGAACACAGTATGGGTCTCTACTTTTCAGTCTTTACCTGTGTAGCTAGATTATTCTAAGTATGACATTCAGAGCTCACATAGAAATTATGTTTGATTAGTTCCTGAGTATGGTTTTTGCTTTTATTATACATAACTTTCTTTTTATAATTTTGTTTTCAATTGAGTTTATCATATATAAAGCATATGGCTTGTATATGTTTTCCTTAAATCCTTTGTGTTGCAATCAATAAACAGTTCTAGCAATGAATCTGTAAATTCCTTCTGTTTTGAATTTACACAATTATGTTTTTCCCATTTCTGTACACTGGAAAATGTTATTTTACTCTTTTCTTACTATATGCCTTTAAGTTCTTTGCTTGGTCTATTATTGTGCTTTTCTTCTGGTACGCGCTTGACTAGAAATGCTATTTAGGAAACTCCTTGCTTATCTAAACTTATACACAAATTTCATTTCTTTACACTTGTTACATATAAATTTCAAGAGATGTATTTATGAAGTTAGGAAGTCTCTTTTAGTTTATGCTTTTCTGAGATTTTTCTATCTTGAATGTATGTTGAAATTTTTCAGGACACTTTTTTGACTTTAATTTACAGTTTTACATGATTTTTCTGCCCTACACTGTTCATTAGTTAGAATGTAGTCACTGATTTTTCAGTGTCGTATTAGTCTTCCATTCATTATTTTAAAAAAAACCACTTGGTGGTAGCATTTCTTTACTTTTATATTTTGATAGATTTTTAATTTTCATTATGGTGTTTAATATATTTTTCTATTATCATGTGATCTCATTTTTTTGTTTTGTTTCTTGTACTGGCTTTGATGGTTAAATTTCCAGTCTCAACTGGCCTCTTAAAATGAATAGAGAAATGCTCCTTCCTCATAGTTTGTTTTTGGCAGGTGTTTTTTGAGACAACGTATTGTCTGTAGTGCAGGCTGGCTTTGAACTCGCTATGCTCCCCAGGTTGGCCTCAAACTTGCTTTGATCCTTCTGCTTCAGCCTGCAGATGCTGGGGTGACAGGCATGTGCCACCATGCCCAGGTTCCTCATATTTTGAGAGAGATTCTATAGCAATTATTTATGTCCTTCACTGCTTAATAAAACTCATTAAATACCCCACCCGGGTCCCTGCCTTTACTTATAGGAGGCTTGTAACTTCTCATTATATATCCCTTTAATAAATATAGGAAAATTTGTGTTATCTGTTTCATCTGAATAACTTTGGGTAAATTCTGCTTTTTTGAGACAATGGTCCATTTAAAATTACTATTCATATGAATTGGTTTTTTTCTACATTATTTTTAGTTATATCATTCAATGTCTATGGACATTAAAAGAAATCTCTTTTCAATCTTGATATTGGCAGCCTGTCTCCTCTCTCCTTTTTCTGTATAATATTTGCTGAAGGTTTTAAAATTGCATTGATACTTCGCAGAAACTTCACTGGATTCTTCTATTTTGTTTTTCTTTCTTTCTTTCTTTTTTTTTTGTTTTTGTCTATCATCTGTGTCATTAATCTTTTGTAGTATTTACATTGTTTTCATTCTTCTCTATTTTGTCTTAGTTTGCTCTTAGAGTTCTAGTTTCTTAAGAAATTCCGGAAAGAAGTGAACCTGTCCTCTTGTATCTTTTCCATCAGTATTTGTTCCAAATCTTATGAAGTTCCTCAGTGAAGTGAATTCACATACAGGCTTATCAAGTGTTAGCCATTTCATCATTATGTGATATCGCCCATTGCATCTTATAATTTTGTTTGTTGTACACAGAAAATTTTTCAGATGTTAATGTAGCAATTCCAGCTTTATACATATTTTTTTCTTCTTCATTTTTACTCCAATTATTATACTGTAGAGACTTTCTTATAGACACTATACTATATAGATGAGCTGTATTTTATCCTCTATAAGACGACATACGGCCTTCTTGGTTTATGAAGTATGCATCAGTTTCTCTCTCAAATTTTTTTTCAGTGTTTTTCAATTCTAAAACTATTGGATGTGTTTAGAGCAAATCTGGGAATGCCCAGCTCAGGGCTGAGCTCAGTACTTCACAAGTAGCTTTATTTGGCTGCTTGAATGTGAACAAGAGATTCCCTTTGATCTTTTTTAAGCAAAAGTAATGTCTACTTCTAGGTTTGTGCCTGCCTTCAATGAGGACAGTGATTTTCTGAAGAAAAAACATACTTTCTCATGTGATGCTTCAAATTCCTTATCTAAGATGATATTTCTGATGTTATTTATATTTCAGTGTCCTCAAATAGATATTATTTGATGTTTTCTAATTTTTATTTTTAAATTACTTGAAATGGGAGGATGAAGTGAAAGTTGTCTAATTTTTCCAGAACTGAAACACTGTGATATTTGTAAACTTGTCAACATATAAGATTTTCTTTTTTGTATTAAACCTTTACAAAGATAGTAGCTACTCCCTTTGCACTGATACTTGATTTTTCAATTCTGCATGAATTTAAGCTATTTATTCATTTTGACATTACTTAAGTAACCTAGTTAAGATAAAAAAATAAAAGATTTACATGGTTGAAAATAAAGATTAATATTATTTTTTCCCTCTAGTAGCTAGGCACAGGCAGAAATAACATTAGTCTTGGAAAGGAGTAAGTTCTGAGTCTTATACTTTTACATTATACCTAAATTCACACATGTATTTTAGTGTATATTATGTTTATCTATAGTTTTGTTTCTCTTTAAAAATTAATTTGAAATGTTAAATTGTGTCAAGTTTTTCACTATTTACACTAGTAAACTATGGAGAACAGGCAAAATTTTATTCATGCGTATCTTATAGATAGAGAAGTAGGTAGACAGATATATTATAGATATATCTTTTATCTATATGACACTGAGAATGTGAAGTTTTAAATATCTCTAAGAATTTCATTTATTTATTTTACTAATTGGCTGGTAATAATGAATATGTGTTGTTGAAAAAAACCCAATTCTTATAAAATAAAAAGAAAACAGAGAAATGAAGGAGTATGCCTGAGTTACTTTCCTGTTGCTGGAACAAAATATCCGTCACCAACAATTTAAAGGAGATAAGGTTTAGTTTAGCTCACAATTTGTAGAAGTTTCTGTCCATAGTTAGCTGACTCCAAGTAAGGACAGCATGGCAGACGTTCTTGACGGAAGAGCAAGAGTCCATGGCATGAAGAGCAGGGAGCAACGGCCTTTCTTCTGCTTTCCCATTTGATTCCACCCAGCCTATAAGCCTATTGATTAATGCCACTCACACCCAGGCGGATTTTCTTTCTTCAATAAATCCATTTAGTCACACCCAAAATTATGCTAAACCAACCAGTGGACTGCTTCACTGTCACTGATTGAGATAGTGGGATCCAATTATTCTTCCCCAAATCCCCACCTATGAGTACATGAGCCTTTGGGCAGACATCTAGACATATAAGACATAACAGAGTACATTATCTTTATATGTTTTTGATAATTCATTCAATGTGTGGCTTCACAGAAGATAGGTGAATATTCAAACTTACCGCTACATTTAACCTTTGTAATATATTTTTGGGACAGAGACAAACACTCTTTCATATAAAGTTATTATTGAACATTTCTTCCATTAATACAATAACTGACGTTGGCAGACAAAAATCCATGTGTGTAGAAATATGTAATTGGGAAACAGGGACCCCAATGCTGTTAGGGATCTCAGAGTTTCTCTGCACATATTTTGATATCATCTGCTGTAGAATATTAAGTCACAGTGTATGCTCTGAAAAAGCGTAACAGTGGAGATGCTTTTGGAGAAAATATCTTCGAAGAAATCACGGAACTTTCAAGCATGTATTTTCTTTCTTACATACCTACTGATTAGCATGCAGTGTCTTTCATATTAACTTTGGCCTTTTGCTCATTACTTTTCACTACAGAAACTAGAAGAAATTTAAGTAACATTTTGAATGCTTGCAAGTATAACTTTTCAGGTGGCTTTTTCAAAGTAAATATTATATTTTTATATTACAACACCCCAACATTCTTTGTTGAACTAGTTTTAGTAAATTTATGAAATCTGTTCATTTTTATTGTTTTATGTGTGTATTTACTTTTTGGTTATAAAATAATTTGTCATTGCTATAATGACGTCGTGAGGATTATGGTTGTAGCTCAGTGGTGAAGCGCTTCTCTAGTGTTGTGTGATCTCCAGAACCACCAAAAAGAAATAAATAAATGGAATAATTTTGATCTACTGAAGTTAATTTGAAATGCTATTTAGTCTTTTTAGTCAATATGGTATATTTATTTACTTTTTAAAATTATATACTTCACTGCTCAGCAAGTAAATACAGTTATATTTACTTGAGGAATGTATTATAATTGATTAATGCTGTAATTAATATATATGGCTGTATTTGGTCAGGTGACTTAAAACATGCATAACAGTGTATTCAAAAGTCTGCTATATTGTGCATTTGATCAAGAGTGAGGAAATTCTTTACATTTGGTATAAGTATATATCATACGTATGTTTTTAGATTGGAAAAATAGTAAGACATTTTGATAATGGAAGAAGGAAGCATCAGAATGTGAGTTAATATTAGTTTGAAAACAAATAATTATTAAAAGTAATTAAAGGGGAAAGGAATGACATCAAAATCTGAGTGTCTAACTTTCTATTTCATTTTATTTTGAGCCTGTAAATGTGATGTGTTTTAAGTCAATTTAAAAGAACAAAAAGTTCTTACTCATTTTTGAAAGAAAAATTATGAAATACAAAACACCAGTTACTATTATCTTTTTGTTTTTATTCTTATTGTCTACTGAAGGCAAAAGTAATTCGATTATTATTGACTCCTCTTATGATAGGGGTCATGAACAATGGAATATCTTGCAACCCAATACTGATGAGTCTGAGACAGGAGGATTACCATGAGTTCAAGGCCAGCCTGGCTATATCATGAGTTCAAGATCAGCCTGAACTGCATCATGAGACCCTGTCTCTATAAATAATAAATAATTAAATAAAAAATAATGCCAATGGAATCTTTTCCTTAAACTGTTTGTTTTTATAAACCAACACAACGGACATTTACTATCTTCTAATCTGATAGTATCAAGCAAAACTCACGGTTTTCACAAGTCAGTAATTAATATGTGTAAATGTATCTGTATTTGTTACCAGTTTTTAATCAAGTACCTATGGAAATGTTGATGAGGTTTTGTAGCCTAATGCACATACCACAGAATGGAGACAACTCAACTATATTTATTTCAAAATAGTTGATAAAAAAATAAAAATAGCTGATAATATATGCTTAGTTTGTTATAACTAATGATCTTGTCTTTTGTTTAAAATAAAATTAAATACTTTGCTTTCTTTATGTCATGATTTTATACGTTGTATGTGTTGTTTTATTTGCCTTTGAGCTCCAAAGAAATATTGGCCTTAAATTACTTTAATTGACTATTTTTATAAATCAAAAATGGAAACTACAGTCAACCACTGTTAACTACAGTCACATTAATGGAAACAGAAGTGTGTTAGATAATATTATAGCATAATGCAGCATTTAAGCACAAAGCAAACAATATCAAAATGGGGAAGAAAAATGCAAATATTATCTCTTTGATATCTAATAGGATCTTAGAAAATAATAAATCACTTGACTAAAGTCATGATAAGAAACTATTCTCCATAAGTGCAAGTATTTTATTGTATAAAGACTCTATATAATATGAAAATACCAATTCTTGTTTACTCTGTTAAATGAGAAATTAAGTATATGAAATCTTGCCACTGATTTAAGTTGTTGCAACACAAGATACGTGATTCCATATCAAAGAGAAATTCTTAGAATTTACTAAAAAATTCTAGATTTGTAACATCCTTGAGAAACATGAACTGATTTGAAAATGTCTTTTATGAATTGTTTCACATTTTAATATATCCAATGTTTATGTACAATGGAAAGAATCATGTGTTATGAATGTATGGAAAATTTTGAGGAAATAAATGAATTTACTTTGCAAATATAGACTGAAAATACCAATATGGGATATTAGAATACAAAACTACTTTAGAATTAACCTGATCTGTTTAATCTCTTGATAAGGGACTGAGATCATTTATGTGGTTTCCTAATGGCTTGAAAGAAAAAAGAAATAACTACTAACAATAAGGGATTGTAAATTTTAATTTAGCAGACCTCTAATTCATGAACGGTCCACATATGAATGTACTTAGCAATATATATTAGAAGAATAGCCTTTTTGACTATTTTACAGTGAGGTTTGTCATGCTTAGGCTGGATAAATATGGGTGAGTTAATGAATGCTGATTAATCTGAACTGTACAAGCTGTGACATACATAGGTACTCCATGATAATTCTCATGTTTTCCCACTTCTGAGAAATATTTGAAGGGAAGAGGTTGAAGAAATTCTCATCGGACTCCAATGTCATATAAAATAGTTGCATCCATTGTTGATGAAATAAAAATCAATCTGTTTAATTGATGTTGTTCTGGGATTCTTAAGCATCCAGTGAGGGAAATGATAATCTAAGGCAGGACAGAGCTTTCATTTTCATGGCAGTTACCCACCGACTTCTACACACACATACACCCCACACATATTGCTTTTAAAAAGATAAGTAGTAAAAATAGAAACTTACCAGAAAGTGTTGATTACTTAGTATCTACAGAATAAAAGTCTGTGTGTAAGTACTAAAACTACATGTTTCAGATGCAGTGAAATGTGAAATAAATTATTTTTACTAAGTCAAATAGAGTAGCTGTAGGATTTATGTGAGGACAAGAAATTTGAAAGCAAGATAATTGCAGTGCCCTTTAAATTATTTTATTCCAACTCAATTAGAAATTCAGAACCAGTGTAGCAATTTGTACACAAAAATGCTCTGTATATTCCAAAATATTAGGTAACAAAAGTCCTAAGCATCTTGGCATCTGATCTATTATAAAAACACACCTCAAATTTTATCTTTTGTGATAATGGGGATTGAACCCCAGCATCCCTTTGAACTGAGCTAATCCCAAACCGTTTCTATAATAATAACAATAATAATGATAATAATAATAATAATAAAAATAGGTATAATGATAATATAATAATAACATAATAATAATTCTGCAAGCATTAATAGCAGTAGTAGTAGCAGTAGTAGTCGTACTAGTGGTAGTATTGACAGGATTACACTAAATTGCCCTGTCTAAACTTGTATTCCTTCATGATCTTTCTGTCAGGCACCCATGGTGCTGGCATTGCAAATATGTTCCACCACATCCAGTTCCTCCTCAGATTTTTATAAGATCATTTTTCAAAATAGTTTAGGAATTATTTGTAAAAGTGCTGTGTGCAAATACACCATGGATACTATTATGTTAAACTACACTGAAAAGTCAGAACAGATTTTTCATTGTAATGTACAACATAAAGATTAAGATTTTTAATTTTTAGAGATCTTACCGCCTGGCCAGTTTACTTTATAGACAAGAAGAGTGTAATAAAGATTACATAAACTTTTCAGTTAGGAGTATTACCGGAGCAGGCACTGGAGCCCTTGGTTCTCAATTTGAAAATATTCCTGTTTAAAAATACTTAAACGTAGGAAGAATTTAGATTAAAGTGTGTGAAAGAGGAGTTAAACAGGAACTGGGAGGAAAAAGCAAAAATGGGGAAAAAGGACAAAATGGAAATAAAGGTTTGTAAATAAGGAGGGGGAAAATGCTTGAAGATAGAGGAGGACAATGGGAAAAAAGAAGAATCAAGATATATGAGATACAGGTACAAGTTCCCTATGATGAATGTGATCCTCAGGTATATCTAAACTGTACAATAAACTTAATTTAAATAAAAGAATTCATTTTATTGTAATTCTCTAGTGTGTTATAGACCTTTATCATTATTGTGAAAATAACATTAGTGCTTTTTCAGTTGCACTTAGAGATAACAAAAGGCAGAGCAGTGAATTTTGACTAAATTTTTTTTCTATAATTATAAGGTAAAGAGAATTATGCACAGAAAGACAAATGATAGTGCACTTAAAATTAAGAGTTCGTATCTGAAAAAGTCCATCCCTTATAAAAGTGGTAATTACTATGTTATCTTAGAGACAGCATGTCAGATTATGCTCCGTATATCTGAATTCGTGAAGGTAGAAACCAAATAAATTGTAATTAATTACTAAGATACACGTCAGGATATTTTTCCCACCATCGATGCAATAATGCAGCACCAATGCAGACTTGAATGCTATTATAAAGATATTTAATTATAATTACAGTTATAAATGCCTGCCTCCTCATTTTTTTAATATGTAAACAATAAATCTATTTAGAAATTTAATTATAGGAATATTACATTGCTGTATTCAAATTAATATCATGAAAGTGTTCACTGAGTGTAATTTATGCTTCACTTTGAAATTTTGTTTTGGTTATGGAAACTAGAGACTAGTTTATTGCAAACAGTGCATTTCAGTAACAGTTCCAACATGTCAAAAATGTGCAGCATATTCACTTTCTGCAATGTAATTAGTTAGAAATTGGGGAAGCTTAATTTTAAAATTGAATTGTTTGTGAAAATCTATTTTCAGACTCTCCATAGTTTAAGCAGTTTCTCTTCATAAAATGCTTTATAGTTGTTTGAAGAAATTAAGTGTAGTTAATCAGAAAGTACATTACAGCTTGACAACTCATTTGAAAGCCCTGTCTTGAAGCAGTGATTGATTGCTTATGGTATTGCATATACCAATAAGGACCCAAATAGGAAATCCATTTATGCTCAAGATAGATCTTGGCATTGATTAAACCCGGGTGATATTGCTTTTATGTAAGACATATTTCATTAAAAAGTATATATGTGTGCAAAAATATATAGTTCACTGTTTAGTTGAATAGATTAAGATAGTATTATAACATCACAATGAATTCTTCTAACTATTACACATAAGAGACCATATCGGAGACACTAAAGATACTTTACTATGAACCTAGAAATGACTGTCAAGTTATTAAGCTTAGCACAATAAAAGTGACAAAAATAAGATCTCAAAATAGTGTTGCTGAAAGCATGTTCATCTCTATTTATTTTCCTTCAGTGCCGCCAGCAATCACAATGCCTCAGAAGTCCTTTAATGCCACAGCTGAGCGAGGAGAAGAGATGACTTTGTCCTGCAGAGCCTCGGGCTCCCCAGAGCCCACCATCTTCTGGTCCAGGTAAACTAAACATCCACATCCATCTGCCTGTTGCTTGTGATCAGAAATAACATTTGGCATCTTAATCATTTTGTCAAGAAGCAAACTGTCATTTTTAGTTTCGTGGAAGAACACTGAGCTCTTGTTTTCAAGGTAAGTTGGTTGCATTCAATAGCTGAATAGGTCCACAGTGTGATCGTGTTCTAATTTTCTCAGTGGAAAAGTATGTTTTTTTTATTTTTTTTACTTGGAATCGAACTCAGGACCTTGCATTTGCCAGGCAGGTGCTTATGCACTGAGCTATATCCCCAGCCCTCAGTGAAAAGTAGATGAATAGGTCCTATGCTGTTTATATACACATGTCTCTGACAAAATGATGCCAGGTTCCCTGTATCTGTTTCAGTCATTTTATTGCTACTGCCTCAGCATGTCTTCCAATTGAAATCCTAATTTTCCCATCATTATTGTTGTACGTGTGTAGACTCATTTTATTAGACTACAATTAATTGCATCATCTATTTCTCTATTCATGTACTAAATTATAGAAAAATCTAATTATGTGAACATAAAATGTCATGGATTTAATTAGTCATTTTTCAAAATTTCCCCTTATCAAATGAGTTCAGTTTGTTTTTTACATCTATTTGTTGAGAATTAACTTACACTTATTTGTGTTTAGAATTTTAAAATGCTCTTTGCTTTCTACTAACATCAAGCATGTGTTAAAGTACTCAATTCTTTTACATTGTGGATCAAGCAACTAAATTGGAGGTACTAAAATTTAAAACTGGATGATTTTGTACATATGCTTTAGTAATACAATTTAGTAACATGGGATACAAACATTTTACCATTAGTTACATACAGATATTCCTCATTTAACTTCAAGGATCCATGCCTGCAACTAGATCGTTGGATGAATTTTTCTCTCAATGAAGAATTGTGTATAGTGCATACATTGTAATATTCAGACAAAAAAAGTGATCAAAGGAAATTCTAACCTAATGACTTTGCTTTTATTCGTTTAACTTTTCCCTGCAGTACTGAAATATATAACAGAAAGTAAAATAATAGTACTGTACTTTGCAAAATAATTAGCAAAAAATATCATACTATACAAAGTGTACTATACAGAAAAGACATTGATGCTCTATAGCCAAGATGTACAGAACTGTACAAGCAAAAGAATGTATGGGTCATACATTTGAGCAGAGGTTTTAAATATGAACCATGAGCCTCTCTCATAAGTCTAGACAGTTCATTAAACAAGTAACTCATTATATAAGGAATATCTATACTTCAAAATTCATAATATGCAAGAAAAATCACAACAAAACTATTAGTAAAATACATATCAAGTGCACAAAGGTGGCTGTAATAAGGATTAGTCTTTCAAAAATATTTTAAGGACAATTAAAATCTAAAAGTTATTTTTAATTTCTTTCTATCTGACCATTTACTGATATCTTCAATTTTTTATCCATCTAATATATCTTGTAGGAATAAATGGGATATATCTCTAACTGAGGTGTTTGCAATTGTTCCTTGCAACATTAGTTTGTTGTTTTGATGTTCTTAATGAGATTACATGTTAACATTAACATAATGACTGCAGGAAATAATTATATATTTCAAAGACCCCTGGTTTACTAGAGTAGATCTTTAACAATCAATATTGAATCTGATCGTATCACAGAAAACCTCTTGAAACATTCCTTACAGTGAACAGATATTATTGTAAAATGTTATTTTAATAATTTCATATTTCCAGAGTGATTTATTTTCTGCTTAGATTATTTTTAGATTTTACATTTGATTACAATTATTTTGTTATATAACTGGAAATATAATTATAAGGGCTGGAATGAATTAATTACAGGATAATATAAGACTATATGTATAATTTTTCATCCCTTTATATGTCATTACTTTCATTCCTTGGTTGTGTGGAATAATAATTTATTTAATCCCAAATAGTTGTTTTATTTTCTGGATCTTAAATATATACTAAGAGATTGGAACTGAGTGGTTATGATAATTATTGGAAAAGGTCAATGTCTGGTCTAAAATTTTTTTATTAGTATGGCTTGGTAGTACATACGAGTCTCTTCTCCCTTGGGGAATTGGTGCATGGACATAGTACATCTTAGTCCTTTTCCATGCCCTTCCTCACTCCTTCCTCTCCTCCTTCCTCCATCATTTGATCCCCTTCCTTTTGCAGAAGATTGGAAAGTAGACAGATAGACCTTTGGATAAGTTAGTTCTAAAAGGAAATTTCTATTTTCTCTTCTTTGTATGTATATACATTCCATATTTGTGGAAAAAAGACAAAGTCGCTGTAAGCATTAGGGAGTGTAGGTCAGCAGACCTCAAAGAAAGATCCAGAGTGTCTGCTGCACAGAGATATTGCCACGTAATGTTGATGAAGTCATTGTTTTAGTGACCTTAGTTTGCTATAACAAAGCATCATAGACTGGATGGCTTGAACAACAGAAATATATTTTCCACAACTCTGGAGGTTGGTTATCCTACATCAACGTGCCAACAAGGCCTCCCTTCTTCGGTTGCAGAAGCCCATCTTCTCACTTTAACCCCACCTGGTCTTTCCCCTGAGTGCCAACGCTGAGAAAGAAATGTCTTGTGTATTTCTCTGTTCTTTAAGGACACTAAACCCATCAGAGGAAGGTCTCACTGATAAGACTTCCTTAAACCTTAGTTAATTGTCCCCTTAGAGGTCTTCTCTTCAAATGTAGTCTCCATGATGGTTAGAGAGTCAAAGTTGGAATTTGACCAACTGAGAACATAACCCCAGGAAAGAAGATAATTCAGGGATTAAAAAAAAAAAAAAGATGAGTTATGCAAAATTTTCACATAGAGAATCAGGAAAAGTCAGTGACATATAAATCAGTGTGAAAATACAAGCAGTTATCTCAGTATGTCGACATTCCTTTCCATTCAATTTTTATATAAGTGAAAATACTTAGAAATCTAGTGTCAGTCCATTAATTCCGTGAATTTTGTCGATTCTCGATATGTAAATAACCAAAACTTCAAGTGTGTTGTTAGTATCACATCATTGTTATGGAACAAATGAATAATTCCATAGAAAACACTAAGAAAATCTATTACATCTCTATTTGTGGTGAAGGCCGTATCTATACAGTAAATATTAGATAAATACCTTACAATACTATTGTTTTATATTTGTTATAAATTTTAGATTAGTAAATATTTGAAAAAATACATAACTAAAGGGTAATAGATACACGTTGTTGTTATTATTTCAAAATCCCTAACTTTCCAATTCTTTAGTTCTCTTATGAATTACTTCTTGCGTCGTGATATATTGAGAGATGTCATTAGACACTAGGAAAACATATGTTGAGGCATAGGAAAATTAAGAATTGCTGTGTTATGAGAATGTGTTTCAGTGTTTTCTTGAAAATGGAACCAAAATTTACTAGGAAAATTTTATGATGCATTAGAAAAATGTTCTCTTTAATTCTAAGAAAGAGGCTTTTAATACAACTTTTAAAGATTTTTCTTTAAATTGAAGCATATGAAAAGCAAATTTGCATGACAAGAAGGATAAGTCCTAGGTACTTTATTTAGTAAGTCTTAAGACCAACTAAGTCACCCAAACTATTACTAGCAAAAAAGTACAGGAGGATAGCTAAGAAGGATGAAAGAAGAGAACACAGAAAAGGAAGACTTGGTTAGTAAAGAGAAATGAAGAAAAGGTATTAGAAGATTTTGTAATTACTAAGGGCAGTTTTAGAAATAGTTCAGATTTTTCTGTATGTAAAGTATTTTTACTGTAGTATAGAGTAGGAAATGCAAAAAGCCACTGTTTTAATGTGATATATATTATAATTGTAACAGTTACATTAGAATCTATTTCAGGATACTTGGAAAATATTTGTTATTTATATATAGCAAGAAATAAAATTTTCTCTTCATTTATTGATGATATTAATCTCAATTTCTTTAATTAGTTGCATTCTAACATAATTCTATCATCGACACTTTCATTGTCAGTATATCCATTCTGCATAAATTTATGAGGTATTTATGTTGTATTTAATTTTAAATTTTTTTAAAGGATGATCCCATAGAGATTATTTCCAATATGTTCCAAGGTAAAAATATAAGTATCTTTCATAAATTTATTTTGAGTTAAAGTGCAAGTGGAAAAAATGAGCAAGAAAAACAAATAATGAAAGCACACATTAAACCAATGTAAATTTTATTTACCTGACAAGTGTCAAAATTTTAACAGCTAACAAATGATATTATTGCCTCTAAAGTCAAAACAATGTTTGAACATAATTTTGATATTTATCAATTAAATTTCTGAGCTAGTGAAAATATATTATACAGCAATTGCTATTAATGAAATAATTAAAATGTGTAGATTAAACAGTTGGTATGGTCTCCTGAGCTACAAAGTCAGATCATGACAACCACTTTTTGCTTTTTAGAAATGGCAAGATCATTGAAGAAAACGAGAAGTACATATTGAAAGGAAGCAATACAGAACTCACCGTCAGGAACATAATCAATAGTGATGGTGGACCTTATGTTTGTAGGGCAACAAATAAGGCAGGAGAAGATGAAAAACAGGCTTTCCTCCAGGTCTTTGGTAAGTGTTCTAGCACAGTGGTTAAATTTCCAAGCCTAGAGAAAAGTTTGTGTTCATTTATACTCTGCTATTTTTAATTTTTTTTTTAATTCCTAGCATTAAACTTCAGCTTCATTTCTGAAACACATTTTTTCAGCTACCTATAAAAATTATATTGAGAATTACATGAAATTATACACGTAAACCTCTAGTGATTTTAGGTGTCTTATGACTGAAGCTGAAAAAAATATATAACCTACAGCTAGTGCAATCTGTAATTTTTTATATCTACATAAAATTTGATTCTTATAAATTTTTAAATGATACATAGTAGATTCAGTTTAATATCCCTCTATATAACTATATGATATAATTTAGAAACAAAGTCTTTAACTTTTCCCTTTTTTATTAAAATTAACTATAATTTCATATTTCACAAAAGATATATAATTTGGGTAAACTTACAGACCTTAGAAAATTTATATTTTTTAAGAAAATTAGTGACATAGTTTCCATTATGCTTGCAACAAGAATTTGCTAATTGATACTAATATGATTTTCCTCTTTAAAAAGTATGATGATGGCAATTATATACATTGCTAATATTTAGTGTATTTTTTCCTTTTTTAAAAGATTGTCATTGTATTAGTCACTTTTCTGCTGCTTGGACAAAATTCCTGACACTCACAGCTTAAAGGAGGAGAGGCTTATTTTGGCTGCATTTCAGCAGGCAGAGACCATTGTCAGTTGCTTCCAAGGCAGTAAGATCATGATAGAAGAGCTTGCAGGAGGGAAATTTCTCCTGTCATGCAGGAGAGAAAGCAGAGAGGACAGGAGCTAGGGATAAAAATGCACCTTACAGGTCACCTGCCTAGTGTCCAATCTCTTCCAACCAGTCACACTTCTGAACAGCATAGAGGGTTATAATCATATCAGTGGACTGATTGACTTCTGAGTCAGTGATCACAGGATCCAGTCACCTTCCGAAAGCTTCACTTCTGAATCTGGGGGATATTTTGGATCTGAATCATAACGTTCCACTCCAGGTCCCCAGAGGTCTCATGCCCATCTCATTAAATAAAATTTATTTATTTAATCTCTTAGAGTTGCCAAAGTCCTAACAATTACAGCATTAGAGAAAAGTCCATGTCCAATGGGTTCTCTGAAACTCATGAGAAACTCTTGTCTGTGAGCTAGTATAAAAATAATTCTAAACAGCAGAAATCCAAGGACTTCAACATACAGCGACACAGGCTAAGTATTTCTGATGCAAATGGGAGACACAGGGGCATAGATAAATACTGAACCAAAGCAAGACCAAAACCCAACAGGGTAAATATTAAATCCTGTCATTCTCTTTCCTGTTCCCAGAACAGGTTGTAGTGAGATGTTAGCTCTAAATGGTGCCAGCAGTCCCCCCTCTACAGCACTGCCTGTTGAATCTCACATGTCCTTTCTCCTGGTTCTGATTACTGCTCATGCTGTCCTTAGAAGACATTCCATCTTCACGGCATATTTAGTCCTCTGGGGTCTTCATTGCACCTTCAGCTTCAGTCTCATAGCTTCATACATCACCCTGTCAGGGGCACCTGGCAGGTACTGTGACCGTATCACACATTATGCTCGGTTGTCCATTTTGCCTCTCTTGAAGTAGAGATGGACGCCTTGATGTCCCTAAACCATTTGCATTCTACATTACTGCAAAACCAGAAGCACATGAATAACATCATGTTCTACTTCTGCAGAAGTAGCCTGACCCCCTGCAGTTATGCCTGGAGCAGCTTCTGTGTGCTTGGGTGGTTGCACTCCAGATGGCTGAACTCTAGGAAGCACTTCATCTATGGTCCTGAAAGTTCATAGATAAGTGTTTTGACTAGGTTTATGCTCTTAAAGTCCTTGAGCCTTCAGAGAATTATGTCTCACCAAGTCCTGAGATGCCTTCAATCAATCTTTCCTACTGTCTTTATTTTTATTGCTGCTTCTCAATGCTAATCTTTTCATCAACTATGCATTCTGATGCTCCAAATTACAAGTGATTCTTCTCTATAAAACTGCAAATTTTTCACGTTTGGACTCTTTTTGCTCCTGTTTGTCACTATAAATCAGGCTAAAAAGTGTGCAAAGTCCCCATACACAACCAGAACTTTGGGCTGCTTTAAAAATCCTTCAACCAGTTTAGTTAGTCCACTATTCTTAATCTCATTTTCCTGCAAAGTCTCAGAGCATGAGCAAAAATGTGGATAAATTTTCAGCCAAAACATAGCATGCATTGCCTTTAGTTCTACTGTCAATGGAGTACTTGATCTCAACTGAAATCTCCTTGATCTTCCCTTTACTATTTACATTCTTATCACAATTTTGGTCTCCTGAGCTCCAAAGAGAGCCATGCAGTGAACTTGTTATATCTTTCCAAGGATTCTCTAGTTCATATTTCCAAAACTATCCAAACTTCTAGCACAATTCAGTTCCAAAATTTTCTGAAACACATCTTCTACTACAGTCACATCAATGATCCCACTCTTGACACCCATTTTCTCTATTAATTTCCCCTTTATGGGACAAAGTAAAACTTTAAAGGAGGAAAGGTTTATTTTGCCCATCAGTTTTTTCTGGTTCAGTTCATCCCCAAGACAGAACCAGCATGGTGGAAGGCCTAGTGGAGGAAAGCTTCTCATATATCATAGAGAGCAGGAAGCAGAGAGAGTGGAGGTGCCAGGGACAGTTCATGCCCCTAGTAAGCTACCTCTTCCAACCCTGATCCTCCCTGAATTGCATAGTCAGCTCTGAACTCATCGGTGTCCTTATCAATGCACTTAACCAATGATAAGTAGAGTAGCCCCATGCTCTAATCCCCTCCAAAAGGTCTATCTAAACACAAGCCCTGGGAGTGGGAAAGATGGTTAGGTCTACAGGATAAATTCTCGAAATGATTTAAGAGTAGAGAAAGGGAAGAGGAAGGGCAGTGAAATTTATGGAACTATAAATGCTCATGCTTGTAGTGGCTGGTCTAGAGGTACTCCCAAACATTGACCACAAGGTGAGTGGCACTACATAGTGGAACCACCCTTTGCTGGTATGTTCTGTGGTTGTGGTAATGGAAACATTTTTCTGAACCAGAGAAATTTTTATGTTTATATTCTAGTGTAGTGCGAGAAGCAGTGTGTCAGGATCTATTAAAATTTTAAAATAACATTTTAATAATATATTCTCAGAAGAATATGAAATTGGGTAAAATTATAAAGAGGATTATTATTTTGAAGTGTTCCTGGAATGGGTGTAATTGACTGGTACATTTTACACAATCGTCTTTAATTAAAAGAAGTAGACAAAAGTAAGAGCCTGGAGATAAAATTCAAGTAGAGGGAAGGGTAAATAATCTGGACTGTCAGAAATTAAGGACAGTCTTCAACTTGTTCTAATAGTTTTTCCTACTTGAAAAAATGTAGTAGACTAAATTCTACTGTGCATGAAAAAAATAAGAAATGGTAGTTTGTGATTTAATTACAAAGGATAATGTTCACAGTCTACTTCTGTGAGCCTATATGAAATAGTATACAGTTACTTCTATTTTTATTAAGATGCCAGTAAATGAAGAAAATACATAAATTGAAGACACTGTGATACTTTCACCCTTTCAAATAAAAAAAATCTATAAAATATTACCTTTAATAATTGTAGTCAGTTTTTTTAGCATAATGAAAAATTTTTTGTCACAAAATAATGCATGCACACACACACACATATGGGATAAATACTATAGTTTTGAGAACTCTGTGGCATATTTCTAGTATGATGAATATTATTTTCTGAGATTAAGAACAGTTTATTTGTATTCTTGATTATTTATATCAAAATATTTAAACTTTAAATTTGTACTGCAATCACATATGATGGCTTTCAGACTTTTAGTCATTTTATATGTTAACAAATAAATAGCTAAGAAATGCAGACAAGACAGTGTTGAAAAAATAAAGCTCTGTCAATACAAACATATGGAGAGACATTTTTCCTATTCAGGTAGTTTTAATTAGTATACATAATGCTATTTCATAGAAGTTATAATAAATAAACAATTTATTTGATACATTGCTAAGGAAAATTAAGGGAAAATAAAACAAAAATAAATGTAATAATATGTGTACATATATATATTTAAAATCGTAATTAGTTTCAAATCTATATATTTCAAATATTCTAAACACGTTTTATCTGGTGAAACTCATTAAAAATAAGAGGCAATCATTAAATAGATGCCATATACATGTATAATACATATGTGTTTATATGTATGTGTGTTTGTGCACATACATACACATGTGGGTATACAAGGAAATTTTAACTTTGTAGCTTTAATAGAGAAATAAAATAAGGTAACTATTAATTGAAAAAATTTCAAATGAAATGTAATTTTTATGTTGTTTCTAAGAGATTTCTGATTACTTTTTTCTCTTTCTTTTTTTCTTTCTTTCTTTCTTTCTTTCTTTCTTTCTTTCTTTCTTTCTTTCTTTCTTTCTTTCCTTCTGAGACAGGATCTCAATATGTAGTTCAGACTGACCTTGAACTCACTATGCAGCCACAACTGGCTTCAAACTCACAATGATTCTCATGCCTCAGCCTTCTGAGAACTGGGATTATGGCCATGCGCTACCATGTCTGGCACGAATTATTTTTAAAATGATAATATATGAGTATTACTTTCTAACACTTTTTTATTCCATTCTTTGCAGCTCTTGTTTCTCCTATAAAGCAAAGCATGCAGGTATAACTGCCACAAAGTCATCATATATTGCGCTAATGTGTATTTCAGGGCTTATCATGGATTTTCAGTGTGAATAATGATGCTTTTACTCCAGTGCCAATTGAGTAATGTATACCTTTTTTACAGTACAGCCTCACATAATACAGCTTAAAAATGAGACTACATATGAGAATGGTCATGTCACACTCATCTGTGAAGCAGAAGGAGAACCTGTTCCAGAAATCTCTTGGAAAAGAGCTGTGGATGGCATCATATTTTCTGAAGGTGATAAGGTAACAGCTACTGCAGTATAGTAGACTCCAGTTCTGTTGTGATTGCCAGAGTTTTGCACATTAGTAAAGCTTACATTACCGTTTTACAAGTAAATTGTGCAGATCAAAGTTTTAATTGTTCAAAGGTTACGCTACCACAGAGTCAGCCTAAAATAACTTTAGAGGGAAAAATGTCAAGGTGTATAATTTGGAAATTAAATTTTAGATATTTGATTATTGGTGTTGCTTTTTAGGTCATTTTCATTGACTTTTAGTGTATATTGAATCTTTGAAAGATGTTATTACACTTTTAAAATTCCAACTTTGATCTGTACAGAAAAATAATTCAAAATTTTAAAATTCTGGCTATATTGAACCCTTTAATATGTTTAAATGTTTTCATGCATTTGAAAAATAAATTTCTGCTTTAATAAAATTTAGAATCTAAAAACAAATATAAGTACAACCAAGTAAAGCATTTTGGCAAAATTTCACCGGAATACTTCCAAGTTACCTAGAAATCAATTGAACATGACCATAAGTTTACTATATTACATGGATTTGTATTACATTTCAACTGCAAATATGCATAAAAAAAGAGAGAGAAGGAGATACTTATGTAATGACATGGTGTGACATACATTTCACATTTGTAAATATAAAATTAACCTTTCAGATGACTTCACTCAGCACTAAAATTTTTCATCTAAATTAATTTCCACAAAATGTCTGCTTTCTAAAATATATACATATCTCAGAACTAATTGACCCTACTAAACCAATTGAAGGAAGACTTGAAATTTTCTCTATAATACATTTTTTTAATTCTTTCAATTTATCATGATATATTTAAAACTTACCAATCTTATAAACTGGCATAAAAAGAACATTTTCTTCTCTGCACAATGCATCCTCACTTTTTTGTCTTATTTTCTCCTCTTTGGGTAATACTTACAATGTTTCAATTTTGTAATTATTAAATTAGAACTTCAAATTTGTGAAATGAGAATGACAACCACAGTCTTCTGTCCAGTGAAGTAATTATTGTAGTGTGTGCTTTAATATTTTTGTCTGAAAATTATAGCTATTGCTTTGGCTCAATTGTCAATTCTGAAAAGATTTAAATTTTTACAAAAGTAGTAAATGTAAAATTAGATGTCTAAAAATTTGGAAGATTGTGTACATATTCCATTTGACCACATTTCTGTGGATGAGACCACTCAAGAACAGTAATTTTCATGCTTTAGCCAATATAATTTGTAACTTTTTATAGTCCTATTGTTGTATTTTTGTAGTATTTTCCTTTTTTACAAATAATTTCAAAAGTTGTAAGTTGACTTTTATCCTGCTTTTAATTAGTGTTCTCATAATATGTTCTGAGAATGAGATATATATAATAATCACTTAATTTTCTGTGAAAAGTTGTCATGGGACTACAAAGCAATAATATTTTAGTCTAGTAGCTATTTCTTGGTACACAACAAATCATATGCAGAAAGTTCTAGCTGTGTAAGCAGTCCTCTAGATTCTGTTTGCTAAAGATCATATCTATTAACTCATATTTAACTGTTTATCTTGGATTATTTTTCAAAATCAATTGTGAAACCCCAAAATATTTTCCTTTTAATTCATCCATTGTATAAAGAAATTAAGACTACTGGTTTTCTTTTTAAAACAGAGAGAAAAAAAATCAATGAAAAAAATAAAGAATTTCAAAACAAGGTGATAAGAAATTAACAATGGTTATTATATTGCATGTTGTTATTTTCAAAATAGTTGCTCAGATGACAAGCTACAGGCATACAAAATTGTTCAAACAATATAAGCACTAACTGTTCCCTTCACTGAACTAATAGAAATTAGTAGTACAGTTATCTTAACTATCTTGTGTATGTATGTGTGTGTATACATATAATTTTCCCTAGTCTACATGCCTACCAACAGGGAAGAAGGGTTCCTTTCTCTCCACAGGCCCTCCAGCATGTGTTATTGGTTGATTTCTTGATAATAGCCATTCTTTCTGGGGTAACATGGAACATAGTGTTAATTATATATGATTCAGACAGCATGACATCCAGATGTGTTTTAAAATTCCATATCACTGGAGAAAAAGAAAGTCGATGGAAATCTTGAAGACATAGGGATAGGCCGGGAGTTCATGAACAAAAACCAAACTGCAAGGGAAATACTTCAAGGAATCAACAACTGGGTTCTTATCTTATTAAAAAGCTTTTGCACATCAATGGAAATAAATAACAAAATTTAAAGAAAACTTAAGTATTGGGAAGAAAATATTAGCCAAATGTCCTTCTGAGAAAGGACTTTTATCTAGAACATATAAAGAACTGAAAAAGAATATCAGGCTCCCAAAATTCAAAGATCTAATCCAAAAATGGACATCTGAGACAATCAATGGCATTCCTGTACACAAGTAACAAACTGACTATTGGTTTTCTATTATGGACATTATCAAAATATGTTTCAGGATTCATTCCTTACCAATGAGTCTTTTTTCTTCTAATATTTCTTTTCAGCAGAGAAAAACTTAAAAAATGTATATTTGAAATGAGCCACAAGAAAGGCAAAAGTAGTTTTCAATTTCAGCTTTACCATTTGTGATGATGATTCAGCTTGAATAAAAATTATTGAATTGTTTAATATGAGATTCCTCACTTTTAAAATGCTGACAGTAATTTTTATTTCCTATATTATTATAAGGAACATGAAGAATACTATATAAAATGTATGTCAATATGTTTAGCATAAGTATAGAGAACTTTTTTTTTACCTTTGTCATGTTACACAGTTTCTAAAGTACAGTTCATCTCGTTCCTATGAACTGTACTTTAGAAATACTCAGGAAATTCTGATTGCTTATAGACTCCCTAACATATGACGCCTAACACCTGATTGAATATCACCTATTGCAGATTATACTGTGATCCTATCAGACTTATCATAAAACATGATGTTAAATCATATTTCTTATAATAATTACTAAAAAATCCTTCAGTTTTGAAGATTCTATATTCCTAATCCCAAACTTAGCTCAAGAATTTAGAATGCATTTTTAATAATTCCATCACTTGTGGTCATATGTACTCCACCTTATACTGTTGAAAATAATTCCTAGTATTTAGCTGAAGATGAAGTTCTATAGCTAATTCTTTAACAGAAAATAATCTTAGATATTTTTGGAGCTCCTGATACTGGTTTGAAAAGTGCAGCACTAATAAATGCTACCATGTTGATTGAATATGCTATCTCTGATGAAACAAAAAGTGTGTGGATTATAAATGGAGAAGTATCTTTAATGTCATGGACTTCAAAGCAATAATGTAGTCCAATAACTTGTCAGTATCCTTAGTGAATATGCCCATCTTTGTAGATTTTTAAAGGGGCCTCTCAATAGTATCATTATCTTGTGTTATTTCACAATTAGTCTTCATAAAAGATTAAATAAGTAAATGGAAATCAGTACAAAATGACTTAAATCTATTCTTCATTTGAACAAATTCATAAATAATGAATGAACGTTCTTATACTTAACACAAGAATCAGATAACTGTACCGAACACAGTCCTTATAGTGGGAACAGAAATATTAAAGATATCACATGAGATGATAAGGGAGAATCAGTGGCCTCTGTGAGAAGGTCATTTCTGAAAAGAGATAAAAATATGCTAAAGGAAAATGCATCCAATTTGCATCTCGACAGAACCAATCAGATTTCCCTTTAATTCTTACACGACGAGGCAAGTACGGGAGCTTAAGAGTCCAAGAGTGGTATGTTAGAAGAGTTTTCTTCTCAAAGAGTAAATATTAAAGCATATGAAAAGTGGTTATTTCCCAACAATCATTTTGCTGATCACACTTTCATACCCATCCAACCCATTAGCTGAAATTTATTTTCAATTTTTCTTGTTGTGTAATAAATTATTCCCAAACGTGTCATAAAACAAACATTTTCTTTAGCTCATTCATGTATGGATCAGGAAATTAAGTAAGGCTTAGCTGAATGGCTGTCACATGGATTCTCTAATATACATGCACTAAAATTTTGCCTATAGTTGTAGATGGGAGAAGGATCAACTGTGCTGCAAAGCCAAGCTGGCTCTCTTTCACAGCCGGCTGTGCCCACAGTCTGTGAGTAATGAGCAATGTTAGAGCTGTCTATTGGTGCTGTTCATCTAGATAGAGCCTCTGCAGCAGGACTGTCTCCAGAGAGTCTGTCTGGGTCAGCAGGCTCCCTCCAGAGGGAGTGTTTCAAGAAATTCAAACTATGTGGTCTTTTCCAAAGTATTCTTGGAAATCATACACAGTGTTGCCACTTTTGCCACATTAGAACAGTTCCAAATCAATTATAAGGGAACTCCAAAGCAAGAAAAATTAGATTACCCCTCTTGATGGAAGAGGATTATTTTTCTTTTTTAATTTTCTTTTTTAATTTTTAAAGTAAGTTTGTTGGTATGTTTTAGATGTACATAATGATCATAGTCAAGTTAGGGAATTTCTACCTTTACATGGTATACCTTGACTGCATTTTTTTCCCATTCCTGTACTCTCCCTTCAACTGCTTTTCCTCTCCTTATTTATAAAAGTTTTGTTCCTAATTTCTCCTTCTTTTCCCATTTCTTTCCTTTTCCCTGACTTCTTTTCCTCCTCTCCACTACCTAGTTCTCCTCCCCATTTGAATATTTCTTCCTACTTGACAATATTTATTATACATTTTGGCCATTATTTATACTTTCACTTTCCCATACCAGAGAAAATAATGCATTATTTATATATGCGTGTCCACATTATTTTATTTAAGAGCATGTACTTATGGTGTATCCGTCATAAATGTCTCAAGTTTAACTTTACTTATGGCTGACTAGTAATCCATTGTATAAAAAACCAACATCTTTATAAATCCATCAGGCACTGATGGGCATTTGGGCTGTTTACAAGATTTAACTATTAGAAACTGTGCTGCTATAAACCATTAGAAACTGTGTGCATATGCCATTGTTGTTTTATGCTTTTAATTCTTTTAGGAAGATACAAAGAAAGGAGATAGATAGGTCAAATGGTACCTCTAGTTTTAACTTTGGGAGAAATCACACTGATTTCCACAGTGGTTGTACCAGTCTATACTCCCACCAACAGTGGAGAAGTGTTCTTTTGTCCCACAGCCCTGCTTGCAATTGTCATTTGTTGATTTCTTGATAATACCCATTCTTCTGTAGTGAAATGGAATTTCAGTGTTGTTTTAACTTGCATCTCTCAAATGAGCAAAAATATTGAACATTTTTCATATATTTATTTGTCATTTTTACTTCTGCATCTGAGAACTGTCTATTCATTTCAGATGCCCATTTTTGGACTGGGTGTTTAAATTGGGGTCTGATTTTTTCTGAATTTTTATATATTTTAGATATTAGTCCTTTGTCAAGGGACAGTTGGTAAGAATTTCTTCACACTCTGTGGCTTCTCTCTTTACTCTGTTGATGATTTCTTTTAATGAGATAAATTCCTACTTGTTGATTCTTTGTAATATTTCCCCTGTGATTAGGGATTTGTTTATGATTTTGTTGTCTGTAACCTTATCTTCAAGAATTCCAAAGTTCTCTCTGCCAGAAGATTTAGTATTTCTGCTTTAATATTCAGTTGTTTGGTACATTTTGATTTTATTTTATTGCATGGTGAGAGATATGGTTTTAGTTTGGTCATCAGCAAATGGAAATCCAGTTTTACCACACCATTTATTAAAGAGACTATTTTTCTCTAATGAAGGTGTTTGGTACCTTTTTTCAAAGATAAGATGGCTGAGTGAATGTGGAGTTGTTTCTATATATTGTAATCTGTCCCAAAGATCCTATGTTTTTTTGTTTGTTTCCCAGTACCATGCTGTTTTTATCACTATAGCTTTGTAATATAATTCCAAGTCAGGGATTGTGGTGTCAGTTGCCTAGGCTTTAATGCTCAGAATTTTTTTTTGTTTGTTTGTTTGTTTTTTGCTATGCTAGGTCTCTTCTAGTGCCAAAAGAATTTTAGGATTTTTTTTTCTCTAATTTTGTGAAGTGTGCTATTGTCACTTGATTGGGACTGCATCAAATCTGTATAATAATTTCAAGAGTATGACCATTTTCACTGTATTACTCCTTCCTGCCCCAAAGCAAAGGATATATATTCATTTTCTGATGTGCTCTTTAATGTTATGTCTCAGAGTATTGTAGTTGTCAATATAAAGCTATTTTTCTTCCTGTGTTAGACTGACTCCAAAGTATTTATTTTCCCACAGCTATTGTGAAAAGTCTGGTTTCTTTAATTTATCTATCAGTGATTCGTTATTCATGTATAGAAACAGAATTATTTGTAAATGTTGACTTTGTATCCAGCTGAACTTAATCAGTTATTAAATCAAGAACTCTTGTGGTGTTTTGGGGCCCTTCTCTTTAGAGTACCAAATCATATGCAAATAATGATATCTAAACTCTTCCTTTGTCATATTTATTTCTTTTATTTCTTTCTCTTGTTTAATTGCTGTGGCTAATGATTCTAGAACTATATTGTGTAGGAGTGGAGATAATATTCTTGACTTGTCCCTAATTTTAGAGTGAAATCTTTCAGTTGAACATTGAGTAGGATATTGTTTGTTGGTTTGTCATAAATAGCTTTTATCAGATTGAGATAAAGATCACCTATTCCAATTTTATGTAGAGTTTTTTCGTCATGAATGGGTGTTGGACTTTGTCAAATACCTTTTCTGCACCCATTGAGATAATCACGTGGTTTTTGTTTTTGGCTCTGCTGATATGGTGTGCTACATTTTTCGATTTTCATATGTTGAAGTATTCCTGCATCTTTGGGATGATTCCTACTTGGTCAGTATGTATAATTCCTTTGATTTGCTGCATTGTTTGCCAGTATCTTATTGTGAATTTTTGCATCTATGCTCTTCAGGGAGATTAGCCTGTGGTTCCTTTTTGTTTGTTTGTTTGTTTTGTTTTGTTTTGTTTTTTTTTGGTTGTATCCTTCTTTAGTTTTGGAATCAGGATAATACTTGCTTTCAGGATGACTTAATGAGTATTGTTCCCCTTTCAATTTCATTAAAGAGTTTAAAGAATAGTGGCATTCGATCTCTAAATTTCAAGTAGAATGTAGCAGTGACTCCATCAGAAACTGTGCTTTTCCTTGTTATATATTTTTTTTAATTACATCATCAATTTCATTGACTGATACTGGGTTATTTAGAATTTTTATATATTTTTCATTTAGTTTGGCAATTCATATGTATCTGCACATCTGTCCATTTTTTCTATGTTTTCTACCTTATTTGAGTATAGTTTCTCAAAGTAAATATTGATGATCTTTAATGTTTCTGCAGGATCTTTTGTGGTTTCACCTTTTTGATTCTCAATTGCATGGATTTGAGTATTTTCTTTGCTTTTTTCATTAGGTTGGCAAGAGTTTTGTTAATTTAATTTAATCCTTCAAAGAACCAGTTCCTCAGTTCATTGATTCTTTACA